>NC_054478.1:137017282-137352282 GCF_017639515.1 Carcharodon carcharias | reverse complement strand
ATAGTCGCCTAACCTCGGACGGCCCGCTTCTACCTCCTACCCAAAATCCACAAACAGAACTGTCCCGGTAGACCAATCGTGTCAGCTTGCTCATGCCCCACGGAACTCATTTCTCGTTATCTTGACTCTCCCCTTGTCCAGTCCCTTCCCACCTACATCCGTGATTCCTCTAACACCTTATGTCACATCAACAATTTCCAGTTCCCTGGCCCCAACCGCTTCCTCTTCACCATGGACGTCCAATCCCTCTACACCTCCATCCCCCACCAGGATGGTCTGAGGGCCCTTAGCTTCTTCCTCGAACAGAGGCCCGAACAATCCCCATCCACCACTACTCTCCTCCATCTGGCTGAACTTGTTCTCACGCTGAACAATTCCTCCTTCAACTCCTCTCACTTCCTCCAAATAAAAGGTGTGGCTATGGGTACCCACATGGGCCCCAGCTATGCCTGTCTCTTTATGGGATATGAGGAACATTCCTTGTTCCAGTCCTACTCCGGCTCCCTTCCATAACTCTTTCTCCGGTACATCGATGATTACTTCGGTGCTGCTTCATGCTCTCCTCGGGACTTGGAAAAATTTATTAATTTTGCTTTCAATCTCCATCCCTCCATCATTTTCACATGGTCCATCTCTGACAGTTCCCTTCCCTTCCTTGACCTCTCTGTCTCAATCTCTGGTGATAGACTGTCCACCAATATCCATTACAAGCCTACCGACTCCCACAGCTACCTCGACTACAGCTCCTCACACCCTGCTTCCTGTAAGGACTCCATCCTATTCTCTCAGTTCCTTCGCCTCCGTCGCATCTATTCTGATGATGCTACTTTCAAAAACAGTTCCTCTGACATGTCCTCCTTCTTCCTTAACCGAGGTTTTCCACCCACTGTCGTTGACAGGGCCCTCAACTGTGTCCGGCCTATCACCCGCGCATCCGCACTCATGCCTTCTCCTCCCTCCCAGAAACATGATAGGGTCCTCTTTGTCCTCACTTACCACCCCACCAGCCTCCGCATTCAAAGGATTATCCTCCGCCATTTCCGCCAACTCCAGCATGATGCCACTACCAAACACATCTTCCCTTCACCCCCCTGACGGCATTCCATAGGGATTGTTCCCTCCGGGACACCCTGGTCCACTCCTCCATCACCTCCTACTCCTCAACCCCCACCTATGGCACGTTCCCATGCCCACGCAAAAGATGCATGACCTGCCCCTTTACTTCCTCTTTCCTCACCGTCCAAGGGCCCAAACACTCCTTTCAAGTGAAGCAGCATTTCACTTGCATTTCCCCCAACTTAGTCTACTGCATTCGTTGCTCCCAATGCGGTCTCCTCTACATTGGAGAGACCAAACGTAAACTGGGCGACTGCTTTGCAGAACACCTGCGGTCTGTCTGCAAGAATGACCCAAACCTCCCTGTCGCTTGCCATGTTAACACTCCACCCTGCTCTCTTGCCCACATGTCTGTCCTTGGCTTGCTGCATTGTTCCAGTGAAGCCCAACGCAAACTGGAGGAACAGCACCTCATCTTCCGACTAGGCACTTTACAGCCTTCTGGACTGAATATTGAATTCAACAACTTTAGATCTTGAACTCCCTCCTCCATCCCTACCCCCTTTCTGTTTCTTCCTCATTCCTTTTGTTTTTTCCAATAATTTATATAGATTTTTCTTTCCCCACCTATTTCCATTATTTTTAAATCTTTTATGCCCTGCTAGCCTTTCCACCCCACCCCCACTAGAGCTGTACCTTGAGTGCCCTACCATTCATTCTTAATTAGCACATTTGTTTAGATAATATCACCACCTTCAACGCCTCTGTGTTCTTTTGTCTGTGACATCTTTTGATTATCTGCTCCTTTCACTGCTTGGTTGTCCCTACAACCACCCCCCCCTCCCCCCACCCCCGCAAACTTAAACCAACTTGTAATTCACCCCTCTCCTTAGATTCACTCAGTTCTGTTGAAGGGTCATGAGGACTCGAAACATCAACTCTTTTCTTCTCCGCCGATGCTGCCAGACCTGCTGAGTTTTTCCAGGTAATTCTGTTTTGCAACTTGGGTGGGAGGAGTGCACGAATTATCAAGCCCCACTACTCTGAGGGCCTTACCACTAATTTAAATCTTTAATTTTCTCACCGGAATGGCCAATTGTGTACCTATACCTCTAGTACCCAGAAGAAAAGAAACTCTGACCAGGCTTATTTCAAAAACTCAGAACAATTAGTTTATTTTAAAACAAGACTTTTTTTAACAAGTTGCAAGTACTGGTTAACACACAATTGTAATCGAGAAGTGTAACTATCTTTCTCTTCGTAAAGAATTCTCCCAGCACACACACAGGCACACATATAGGGCAGAATTTTTCCCTTTTGAGGTGGGCTGGGTGGGGGTGATCGGGGCTGGACCATGATTTCACTCCAGCGGGCCACTTAACACGTGCTGCAGTGCTCAGCGCTGCCTGTGCGGGCGGGGGAGGAGGGCAAGCGTGGAACTTTGCGCATGTGTGTGTGTGTGTGTGCGCTTTGGAAAAAACCCCCTGAGGCACAGAGCTGCCTCAGGGAGATGAAGAGTTCTGAAAAACCAAAATAAAGAATTTTTAAATGTTAAAAAACATGTGCCCTCATGTGACTCTGTCACCTGAGCAGGGACATGTTATGAATGAGATGTAAAATTGTAATTTTATTTTTATATGCTGTTGGAAACCTCATCCCACCCATGGATGAGGTTTCCTAAAAAGTTGGCCTTTACGCCTGCCTGCCAACCATAATGTTGGACGGGCAGTGAAAATTTTAAGTTAATTATTTCTTTAATGGTCTTAATAGGCCTTCTAATTGCTGGCGGGCGAGCTGTCGATTCCCGTGTGCACCCACTGACCCATATATCGGGATGTTCGCCCGACGTCAATGCATGTCATATCACACTTGAGTGGGTTGGGCGCGCGCCCGCCCACTGAGGTGAAAATTCTGTCCATAGACAAACAAAGAACAAACAGATAGAGTCTTTCTCTAAAAACGTGTTATAAAATAAAGGCTGAAGTCCACAGGGTCTCGATGCTGTTGACTTGGAGTTCTCTCATGTGCAGACAGGCCACTGGTCCCCATGGATGCTGGAAATTGCTACCATTGGTCTCAGCTTTGCAGGTCCAAATGCAGACTAGTTACACTCAGACGAGGGTTCTCTGGCTACAGGTCGATAGCCACACACAATTTTAAGCAAGGTAGGGCAGAATCTTCTGGTCGGCATGAGGAGGCGGGCCCCTCACGCTGATGCGTAAAATGACGAGCGGTGATGTCGGGCATGTGTTCTGACATCACCATGCATCGTTCTGATCTTCCGTTCAGCGGGCATGCACCGGAATCGGCTGTGCGCCTGCTGAACCGTCAAAGGCCTGTTAAGGCCATTAATCAGGCAATTAAGCCAATTGAGAAAGCTGTCTGTCCAACCTTAACATTGGCGGGAAATGTGTAAATGATTTTTTAGCTTCTTTATTTAAAATTCACATTGTGAACTTTATCGCCCTGAGGCACGGAGCTGTCTCAGGGAGATTTCTGTGCTCTTTCGCGTGCATGTGCGAAAAAGTGCAGGCCTCAGAAAATTCTCCCCATAGAGAGAGGGAGCCACTCAAGGTAGCCTTCTTTTCTCAGTTTGTTCTCCAAAAAAAACTGCCTTCAAAACAAGCAGGTTCACAATGTGAATTTTAAATAAAGAAGCTAAAAAATCATTTACACATTTCCCGCCAATGTTAAGGTTGGACAGACAGCTTTCTCAATTGGCTTAATTGCCTGATTAATGGCCTTAACAGGCCTTTGACGGTTCAGCAGGCGCACAGCCGATTCCGGTGCATGCCCGCTGAACGGAAGATCAGAACGATGCATGGTGATGTCAGAACACATGCCCGACATCACCGCTCGTCATTTTACGCATCAGCATGAGGGGCCCGCCTCCTCATGCCGACCAGAAGATTCTGCCCTACCTTGCTTAAATGTAACTTAAATGTAACAGAGGAGAATACAGCCATACTTTCTGAAGGTTTCTAATGCTGCCTCTGCCTCACTGGCAGGTTGGTCCAAGCATGTAACACTAAAGTAATGAAGTTCTTCCCAAATTGTAAATGTCACTCCATCATTTAAGGAAGAAATGAGAGTGTAATCAGAAAGCTATAGACTGGTCTATTTAATGTCAGTTGTGGGAAGTTACTGGAAAATATCATCAGGGACAAAATGACAGAGCACTTGGACTCCAAATGCAGGGAGGTTCGCTAGTGCTTTTGGGGAGGGTTTAAACTAACTTGGCTGGGGAATGGAATCCTGAGAGGAGGATCAGCAGGGGGAGACGCACAGCCAAAATTAGAAGAGAGAGCAGTTGAGTCTGGAAGGCATAGAAATTATAGGCCAGTTAAGGCACAAGGGAGTTTGGCAAGGTTGGATGGTATTTATTTTAATGCAAGGAGTCTGACAAATAAGGCAGATGAGTTGAGGGCACAGATTAACAGATGGAAGTATGATGTCATTGCTGTCACAGAGATATGGTTGAGAGAGGGGCAGGATTGGTAGCTCAATATTCCAGGATATAGGGTCTTCAGGCGACACAGGAGAGGAGGTAAAAGAGGAGGGGGTATTGAAATGTTAATCAAGGAATCAATTACAGCAGTAATGAGGGCTGACCATCTTAGAAGGCTCCTCAAATGGAGCCAAATAGGTAGAACTTAAAAACAAAAAAGGAGCAATCATATTGCTGGGAGTGTACTATAGGCCCCCCAAACAGTCAGAGAGAAATAGAAGAGCAGATATATAGGCAAATTTCAGAAAAGTGTAAAAATAATAAGGTAGTAATAGTGGGGGTTTTCAACTTTCCCAACATTAACTGGGTTAGCCATAGTGTGATAGGTTTAGAGGGAGTGGAATTCTTAAAATGCATCCAGGAGAGCTTTTTAAGCCAGTACGTAGAAGGTCATACAAGAGAGGGGTTGGTCCTGGACTTAATTTTAGGGAATGAAGCTGGGCAAGTGGTGGAGGTATCAGTGGGGGAGCATTCTGCAGATAGTGATCATAACCCCGTTAGATTCAAGGTTGCTATGGAAAAGGACAAGAACGGGCCGGAAATCAGGGTTCTAAATTGGGGGAAGGCCGCTTTTAATAAGATCAGATATGATTTGGCCAGAGTGGACTAGGAGCAGCTACTTAGCTAAATCTGCATCAGAGCAGTGGGACTCATTTAAGAAGGAAATAGGGGGAGTACAGGGCCAACAAATTCCAGTGAAGACAAAGGGTGGGACCAACAAATCCAGGGAACCCTGGATGTCAAGAGATATTCAGGATTGGATAAAGAGAAAAAGGGAGGCTTAAGGCAGATACCGAGGGCTCAAAACAGCGGAAGCCCTAGAGGAGTATAGAATGTGTAAAGGGGAACTTAAAAAGGAAATTAGGAGAGCAAAAAGGGGGCATGAAAAAGCATTGGCAGGTAAAATAAATACAAAGTTTTTTTACAAGTACATTGAGAGTAAGAGGATAACTAGAGAAAGAATAGGGCCTATTAAGGACCATAATGGTAATTTGTGTGTGGAGCCGGAAGACGTAGGTAGGGTTCTAAATGAATACTTTGTGTCGGTGTTCACAAGTGAGAGGGAAGACGTGGGTATGGAAATCAGGCAGAAGGACTGTGATATAAATGAAGAAATTACCATAGAAAGGGAGGCGGTTCTAAGTGGTCTGGCAGGCTTAAAAGTAGATAAATCTCCAGGCCCGGATGAAATGTATCCCAGTCTGTTGAATGAGGCAAGGGAGGAGATAGCAGGAGCACTGGCAATAATTTTCAATACCTCTCTGGAGGACAGACAATGTGGTATCGCTATTCAAGAAGGGAGGAAGGGATAAACCAGGGAACTACAGGCCAGTCAGTTTAACCTCGGTGGTGGGGAAACTATTGGAAGCAATTCTGAGGGACAGAATTAATTTACACTTGGAGAGGCAGGGATTAATCAAGGACAGTCAGCATAGTTTTGTTAAGGGGTGGTCATGTCTGACCAATTTGATTGAATCTTTAGAAGAGGTGACCAGGTATGTAGATGAGTGCAATGCATTTGACGTAGTCTACTTGGATTTCAGCATGGCTTTTGATAAGGTCCCGCACGGGAAACTGATAACGAAGGTAAGAGCCCATGGGATCCAAGGCAGTTTGGCAAATTGGATCCAGAATTGGCTGAGTGGCAAGAAGCAGAGGGTGATGGTCAAGGGATGTTTTTGTGACTAGATGCCCATGTCCAGTGGGGTTCCACAGGGATCGGTGTTGGGTCCCTTGCTGTCTGTGGTACATATAAACGATTTAGACTTGAATGTAGGAGGGTTGATCAGTAAGTTCGCGGATGACACAAAAATTGGTGGGGTGGTAAATAGTGAGGAGGATAGCTTTAGATTGCAGGAGGATATAGACGGGCTGTCAGATGGGCTGATCAGTGGTAAATGGAATTTAATCTGGTTAAGTGTGAGGTGATGCACTTGGGTAGGACAAACAAGGCACGGGAACACATGATGAATAGTAAGACCCTGGGAAGTACTGAGGATCAGACGGACCTTGATGTGCATGTCCACCGGTCTCTTAAGGTAGCGGGACAGGTGGATAAGGTGGTTAAGAAGGCATATGGGATACTTGCCTTCATTAGCCGAGGCATAGAATATAAGAGCAGGGAGGTTATGCTGGAACTGTATGAAACGCTGGTTAGGCCACAGCTAGAGTATTGCGACAGTTCTGGTATCTGCATTGTAGGAAGGATGTGATTACACTAGAGAGAGTGCAGAGGAGATTTACCAGGATGTTGCCTGGGCTGGAGTGTTTTAATTATGAGGAGAGATTGGATAGACTGGGATTATTTTTCCTGGTGCAGAGGAGATTGAGGGGTATAAAATTATGAGAGGCATAGATAGGGTAGACATGAAGGAACTTTTCCCCTTGGTGGAGGGATCGATAACCAAGGGGCATAGATTTAAGGTAAGGGGCAGGATGTTTAGAGGGGATGTGAAGAAAAATTTTTTCACCCAGAGGGTGGTGGGAATCTGGAACTCATTGCCTGAAAGGGTGGTAGAGGCAGTAAACCTCATAACATTTAAGAAGCATTTGGATGTGCACTTGTGATGCCATGGCATAGAAGACTATGGGCCTAGTGCTGGAAAATGGGATTAGAATAGTTAAGTACTTCTTGGATTGGTGCAGACTCGATGGGCCAAAGGGCCTTTTCTGTACTGTAGACCTCTATGATTCTATGACTTTAACATAGAAACATAGCAGATAGAACTAGGAATAGACTATTCGGCCCTTCGAGTCTGCTCCACCATTAGATAGGATCGTGGCTGATCTGGTTGAGGTCTCAGCTCCACTTTCCTGCCTGCCTCCCATAACTCTTCACTCCCTTGTCGATCAAAAATCTATATATCTAGGCCTTGAATAAAATCAATAGCCCAGCCTCCACTGCTTTCTGGGGACAAGAATTGCACAGACTAACAACTCCCTGAGAGAAAATAAATTTCCTGATCTCTGTCTTAAAGGGGAGACCTCTTATCCTTAAAGTATACTCCCTAGCTCTGATCTCCCCCACAAGAGGAAACGTCTGCCCGGTATCCATGCTATCAAGTCCCCTCAGGATCTTACATGTTTCAATAAGATCAACTCTCATTCCTCAAAGCTCCAATGGACATAGGCCCAAGCTAGTTGTTGCTCCCCTAGAGAGTGAGTCTGAAGAATTGATAATGGAAAACAAGGAAATGGCGGAGACATTGAACAGGTATTTTGTGTCTGGCTGGGATTTTCCATACTCGGCATGTTTGTTAGTGAGATTGGAGAACCTCACGAGCAGGCACTAATTGCGTTTCCTGATGATGTAAATCCAGGACGTGATTGTCCCCTCCTCCATCAAAGGCGGGGCCGTGGTTCCCGTCGTCGAACATTGGGAACTTACTTCTAATAAATTTACATCTCATTATTGTGGCCACACGCTGGAATCATCCACCCCACATCAAATTTAAATCCCATGTCGGGGTGATGTCACTGCCTTTAAAAGGCGTGCACCTGGCGACCTCAACTTCAATGGGAACTTGGAGGTAAGTGCGCTCAACTTTGCATAGCAGTTGCGATGATCCCAGTGGCTTCACAGATTCAAAGGTCTCATGCTCAAGTCTCCGCCGCGGCTTCATCGTAGATGGCTTGTGGCGCCGGGGCAAAGGCGGCAGTGCCGGGGAGAAGGGAACCTCGGGACAAGGGTGACAGTGGAAGGCCGGGGGGCGGTGGGGGTAAGGGGGAGAAGGGAACCTTGGGGCAGGGCAACAGTGGCGGGGAGAAGAGGGAAAAGGCAAACTTGGGGCAAGGACAGCAATGCAAAGGGGAAGAGGAAGAAGGGAACCTTGGGGGCCAGGGGAGCATCATGGCAGCACTGACCCAAGTTTGAGCACAAACACATGGGGGTGGGTTGGGGAGGGTGGGGTGGGGGGAAGAAAATGCCTGGGCTAATGGCAAAACATGTCAAAGATGAGCACTCCACTGCAGCTGAGAGCATTTAGCTTGAGCTCAGTTGACATGCTTGGAATCATCCTAGTCAAGCAATTGTGCCCACTCAAGCAGCACTAGTTCCTCACAGTGCCAGTGATTGCTCCTCTACTGTTAATCCCTCGCACGTACACTTCAATCTCAAATGAATGCTCTGGTGCTGCAGAACCATTGTGTGACTGAGCAGGCCTGAGGGTCCTTTTGGAAAAAGTGCTCATCAAACACTGATGGAGGGGTGCATCCCTTGAATTATGTTTCAGTTGACATTGAGAAGTCACCTTCATGGTACAAGCAAAGCCTTGGTTAGGAAAATGCCTGTGCCTGAGATTAGAGTTCAGGATGCAGTTGAGTGGCTGAAGCTGCTGCCACTTGGTCATGTGGTGTAGGGTGGTGCTGGGTGTGAGCATGGTGAGCCATCATGCGCACTAACACCGGACATCCATGTGGTGGCCTAGACTCTCTGGCATGCATTAGGGGGCCTTGAGAGACAGCCACAGGTGATGACTTGACCAAAAGAGGTCCTTAGGAGACATATGCTGACCCTCGCGTCTCTCTCTTTGATACTGCAGTAAGGAGACAATCAGGAACATGGAGCCCGGTGATCTCACTGTCTGCTTGATTGCTATAGGCAGGAGAGAAGAAGATGACAAAGGCGCCTGGCTCACCAAAGGGAGGAGCAGAACCCTGAAGACTAAGAGGTTGCTCAGCCTCCTCTGCACGAAGAGGATGAGCCCCACAGAGCCATCATTCATATGCACATCGCTAGACCGAGGGTCTATAGACGGCGCATGTGCCACCTGTAGATGAGCAGGAACCTGTATCGCTGATGCCTTTGCATGTCAAGGGAATTGGTCACATACATATGCCACCTTCTGCAGGATTTGGCATCATGGGGACTCAGAGGGCATCCAATGCCATCGGCAGTCAAAGTTACTGCTGCGCTCAATTTCTATGGCAGTGGCTCCTTCCAGAGCTCCACTGGGGTCCTTTGCAGGATCTACAAGCCTCCGCCCATAAATGTATCCAGGAGGTCACGGGCACTCTTTTTGCCAAGACACACATCTTTATCAATTTTGACAGAGATCAAGCAAGCCAGGAAGCAAGAGCGCTGGGATATGCTGAGAGTTACAGATTCCCACAGGTGCAGGGTGCCATCAACTGCACCCACATGGCTCTTAAACCTCCTTGGCAACAAGCAGTACAGTAGTGAACTGCAAAGGCTTCCACTTTCTCATGTTCCGCTGACCTACGACCATAACAAATGAATCATGCACATATGTGCAAGGTACCCGGAAATGTCCATGACTTGTACATCCTCAGCAAGTCTCAGATCCCTGGAATCTTCCAGGCACCACAGAATGCAAGGCTGGCTTCTTGGAGACAAGGGCTACCCACAAAGGGCGTGGCTGATGATACCCGTGTGGCGGCCTCAGACTCCTGGTGAGAGAAAGTACGAGGCTCCTGCGCAACCTGGAGTTTGGTTGAGCACATCATTGGCATCCTGAAAATGAGGTTCCGGTGCCTGGACAGAAACTGGGGGAGCGCTGCAGTACACTCCCCAGAGGGTGTCGCACATCATGGCGGATTGTTGCGTGCTACACAACCTGGCAAAGTAAAGGGGAGAGGACCTGGATAACGAGGAGATGCAAGAGCTGCACAATTCGTCCAATGAGGAGGAAGTTGAAGGGGATGAGGGTGACAGTAGAGGCAGTGGTTATAATCTTCCATAATTCCTTAGGCTAGTATGAGCTGACGAAACAGGAAGTAGAGAGTAGGGAATGACGGGTCATTTTCAGGTTGGCAAGCTGTAACTATGGATTGTCACGGGGATCAATGCTGGGGTCTTAACTATTTACTATCTATATCAATGACTTGGATGAAGGCACCAAATGCATGGTAGCTAAATTTACTGATGACAGAAAGATAGGTAGGAAATGTCAAGAGGGCATAAAGGGCAGGATTTTTTGGCCCCGCCTGCCACCAGGATTGTCCTCTACTCCCGCTCTGGCTGAAGACCAGCAGGCAAGTTCACTAATCCATCATGGTAGCAGTAGTCTGTACCAACACCCTGCAAAAGAGGACAGTGTTGAAAGAGGATGGATGATCTCCGTTCTGCCAGTGTGGGTCACTCTTCTCATCACTCTCAACTCGCACACTCACAAACCCATCACACGTCTGAAAAATCCTGCCCTTTATGTCCTCTTGACAACTGACTTCCCTACCTATCTTTGTGTGATCAGTAGATTTAGCTAGCATGCGTTCAGTGTCTTCATCCAAGTCATTGATATAGATTGTAATTAGGTGAGACCCAACACTGATCTCAGTGACACTCCACAGTTACAGCTTGCCAATCTAAAAATGACTAATTTTTCTCTACTTTTTATTTCCTGTTTGGTCAGCTCATACTACTCGAAGGAATTTTGTAAGATTATAACCAATGCCTCCACTATCCCCGTAGCTACTTCTTTTAAGACCCTAGGATGCAGGCCATCTGGCCCTGTTGAATTGTCAGCCTTTGGGTCTAATAGTTTTCTCAGCACCTTTTCCCTGGTGATGGTGATTGTTTTAACTTCCTCCCTTCCTTGGGTCCTCACTGCATCTCGTCATCACCCTCCTGGACTCTTGTGGCAGTGTGGGCCCCACAACTGCACCTACCTCATCCAGCCAGTGTGAGTGAATGGTGAACTGGCATTGAGTGAAATCCCTGAGGATATGTGATGGAGATTTCCCTTTGTGGGAGAGATAAGAACTAGGGGGACACAGTTTCAAAATAAGGGGTCTTCCATTCAAGACTGAGATGAGGAGAATTTTTTTTCTCTCAAGAGAGTTGCTGGTCTGTGGTGTTTTCTTTCTGAGAAAACAGGGGAGGGTGGGTCATTGAATATATTCAAGGCTGAGTTTGATAGATTTTTGATCAACAAGGGAGCCAAGGATTATGGGGGACAGACAGGAAAGTGGAGTTCAGGCAACAATCAGGTCAGCCATGATCTTACTGAATAGTAAAGTAGGTTCTAGGGGCTGAATGGCCTACTCCAGCTCATAGGGGGCGACAATGTGGATTTGTATTACGTAGCTCATGCCTGACTATTTGAGTTAAATTGGCCAGATTTTATTTGTCCTGCTTCTCGTGGCCAGGAAAGAAACAGACAATCTCCCACATTGTCAGGTAGATGTCAGTTTGCAGGTGTACAGGAACAACTTGGCTAGAAGTGTGGTTAGTTCTGAAGTACAAATGTTCAGTCCTACATGGGTATGTCGTCAGGCCTTTAGCCTTTGCGGTATCCAGCCCACTCAGCCATTTCTTGTTATCACGTGGAGTGAATAGAATTGGCTGAAGATTGACTTCTGTGATGTTGAAAAGCTCAGGAAGAGGCCTCCCTTCCCTTCCAATGGATACAGGATGTCTCCCCTCCTTTCCACCATTTCTACCAAGACAGCCATTATTCAAAGCATCAGAGATGAAAACAGAAAATGCTGGAAAAATGCAGCAGGTCCGACAGCAACTGTGGAGAGAGAAACAGAGTTAACGTTTCGAGTCTTATGACTCTTCATCAGAGCTTTGAAGAAGGGTCATACAGACTCGAAACATTGACTCTGTTTCTCTCTCCACAATTGCTGTCGGACCTGCTGAGTTTTTCCAGCATTTTCTATTTTCATCTCAGATTTCCAGCATCCGCAGTATTTTGCTTTTATCAAAACATCAGAGTACAGGTTGAGTTTTCAAATCCCACATCCCCAATCTTGCGGTCACTTTGCCCCTCCGCTCTCAGCGGTGCCAGCTGTCTTTACATTGTACAAGCCCCTCGCAATAGCGGACCTCCTGCTGGTACGTAAAGCCAGTGAATGGCATGCGGAGTGGGCTGCATGTGGTGATTATGCGAGACAGCAGGTAACACTGTAATGAATGGATGCGGATTCATCGCCTACGGCAATTCCCACACCTGTTTTAAAGATTAGTGAATTCCTCCCAGTTAGTATCTTACAACACAGATGAAGCTGTTCAGACTTTCTTTCATGAACCATCTCTCTGAGAGATCTTCACTTCACCCCATTTTCCTGCCCTTTCCCCACACTCTTTAACTCTTTGAAGCGTAGTCACTGTTGTAATGTAGAAAACGAGGCAGCTAATTTTGTGCATAGCAAGCTCCCACAAACAGGAACGAGATAATGACAAGGTTATCTGCAATACCAAGGAGAACTTCCTTGCTCTTCTTTGAAATAGCGCCATGCGATCTTATCCACGAGAGGGCAGATGTGCTCTTGATTTAGCAACTCACCTGAAAGACGGCACCTCCAACCTCTCTCTGCACTGCACTGTTGGTGTGTCAGCCCAGATTTAGTGTTTCTGCCGCTGAAGTGGGAGTTAAACGCACAACCATTGTGGGAGGGCATGTAGAAGAACAGAAATAATATCAGCAGTTTGGCTAAAAATGTTCAAATCCTTCTACTTTTCAACACAGGAACTTTCAGACAGTTGGATTAACCAGAAGTTATCATCAACCACATTGTCAGATATAATGCTTTGGAGTGAGACAGATGAAAATAGAGAACTCTCCACATCATTCATTATTCCTCAGGTAATTCCAGATGTGCACAAAGCTCGGGTCACACCTGATGAAATCAGTTGAAGAGATTGACTGGAAGCAAGAGGACAGTGATATGTATTAAAAGTCGCAGGGTTGGGATGGGTGCGCAATGATTTTGTACGTACAGTGCAATGGAGTTTATTTGGGTATGGGTTTGAGTTTTTCCTCTTCCTGATGGAAGTTGATTTATTCAGGATTTCTTGATCTACTACCTTGGGTTATCAAGCAATGTTAAAGGATCACCGACCTAAAATGCTAACTCCATTTCTCTCTACAGCATCTGCAGCACTTTAACCTTGGCTCAGCAGCTACCTTGGCTTCATGTGTGACAATGCATGAATTGCCCTGGATCTCATTGTTCTGTCTTCTCCAGTGCAGGAGGCAGAGCAAAGTAATAGAAAAGCATATGTAGCATTGTAAAAAAATTATCATATCCTTCGGTTTTTCAATACAGAAATATGCAGGAAGACATCGTAAACCAATTTACGCAAAAACCACACATTCAGTCAGAACACTGACTTCTTCAGAAAGTGACACAGACATAGATGAACCAAAAGAAACACCAACATCCCCAGATTATCAGGTAATAACAGAACATTGTTTACTGTAAACTCCTAAATAATGAGAAGGAGATTGAAGGGAAAATCTCTTGGCAAATTTCATAGAAATGTTAAGCTAATAGAGTTGTAATACTAGGGAACTTCAATTATCCTAATATCTATCCTAGCCTAATGAGGATTGAAGCATTGCTTGATCTATTTCAAAGGAATGAAGTAGGGCAATTTTGGAATGGATTACAGTGAGGGAGCATTTGCGTAATTGTGATCATGATATAATTAAGTTTAAAGAAGTTTTATGGAACTGGACAAATGGCAGGGTTTTTCGGATGGTGGCGTTTCCCATCCCGTCACCCAAAGAGCTGATGGGAAATACATTCCCACCAATACCGTCTGCACCACAGCCATTTACTCTCAGCAGGGCATTCATTGGTTTAAGGCAAGATTTCCACCTCCATCTGTGGAGGAAATCCCACCTCAGAGAGCTCTTGACCATTTCAGATTGGCCAGGTTCGAGCAGTCATCACTGCTGGGACTACAGGCAGTCCCTGAAGAAGAAGCACCATTGGGGCCACACTTCAGGTAAGTCTGTGGTATCAGCAAGGCCTAGCTGGCAATTCCTATTGGGGGTGGGGGGAAAGGCTTGAGAGGCCAGAGAGGAGGGTTAAATGCAGGGGATGACATTATAGGGGGTTGCCTCCGATAGGCACAGGGGACCCCAAATGGAGGATCCCCCCACTTGCCCGTAACCCGCTCGCCCCTAGAGTGGGCCTCTTCCTGCTGTGGGTAGCGGCGGGGCGGGATGAGGTACTTAAGTGGCCAACTTAAAGGTCTCAAAAGGCCCAAGGGCAGGCGGGCTGCCTGATGCCTCAATCACCCTCCCTCTAAAGTGGGAGACTAGTTGGGGCGGGCAGGTAGGTGGCGAGTAGACCATGCACTGCATTTTACGAGCTCCCACCCCCCACCATTTACCTTCAAACCCACCAGCAGGGGACTGTAAAATTCCACCCAAAGAAAAGTCAAAGGTGAAAATAGTTAACTGGAAGAGAGACAATCTCAGTGATTTAATAAAGGCTCTACCATGAATGGTCAAGGATACAGGAAAGGAGCAATGGTAAGCCTCAAGCCAGGAATAGTTCAAGTACAAATGAAGCTTATTCCCAAAAAGGGCAAAGTTGGGGCATCCAATCTAGCGCTTCTTGGATGAAAAAGGAAATAGCTGTTAATGTAAGAAGAAAAGGGAGGTTTATGGTAAACATTGGCTATAAAATAGAACTAAAAGCCAGGTAGAATACAAAGAATTGCGAAGGGCAATTGAAAAAATGATATACAAAGGGCAAAGGATGAGTATGAGAAAGGATTAGTGGGTAACATGAGGGGAACTCAAATTATTTTATGAATATATAAAAAGCAAAAGAATGGTTAAAGGACTGGTGGAGTTAATGAGGGATAAGAAAGAAAATCTTCTTGTAGGGACACAGGGCATGACTGAGGTACCGAATTGGCATTCTGCAATTGTCTTTACAAAAGTAAACGTAATTCAGATTAATGCAAAATTAATTCTCACTTGGGTAATAATTGACAGCCAGTGCAGATTTCTATCCATTCGACAAACCTCTTCTCGCCACGCTCAACAAATTTAATGAAAGGATTTATAAATATTGCTGAAAAAAAGAGACATGCTGTTGAAGTTTTTCATCTTGTACTCATCAGTACAGATTCGCAAGAATACCAAATCTCAATGGGAACATCAATTTATACCGCATGAGAAGAGGGTGCTAAATGGTTGGCAAGTGGACTTTGGTTGGTAGAGGCATGAAGAATACACCAGGGAGCAGTTAACTGCCAAGCCTATTCTTGCGAATCCATCCTGATGACTGCAAAACAAAAAGCTTCAACAGCATGTCTCTTTTTCAGCAATACTCAAGTTCTGTCCTACCAAGTGGCGATTTATAAATAGTCCATATGCTCACAGTTAATATTGCTTGCCCAATAAATGGTGATTCAAACAAGCCGGAAGTTTTGAAAAATCAGATGGTTCAGTATTTACCTTTGTTTCCTAATTTGCAAAGTGTTCTAGACCTGGGTTGCCTTGTTGGAGCTGGTGCAGAGTAATAGAAAAATATATGCACATTATTGAAAGAAATTATACCCTTTTATTTTTCAACGAAGAAAAATGCAGTAAGAAAGCCCCAAGGGATTCACACAAAACGCACATATCCGTTAGAATCACTGCCAACCACAGAGAGTGACTCAGAACCAGATGAAGCTGCAGACATCTCAGCACCAGTATCAACTGCTCAGGTAATAACAGAATGATAGACCCCTGAGTAATGAGTAAATGATCGAGGAACAAATCTCTTTGCAAATTTTGGAGAAATGTACTAATAAGGAAGCATTACCATTAGGGGACATCAGTTAACCAAATTTGGACTGAGAGAAGAACAGGGGAAAGAGCAAGAAGGCTGTAGAAGTCCCCAAATGTGGACAGGAGAACATTCTTAAGCCCAATGAGAAATGATACAGTGCTGGATCGAGTTTGGAGGAATAGATAGGGTGGGTGGAGAGGGTTTCAGAGTGGGAGCCTATAATATTCATGCTGGCCAATCATCATCAAGAGCAGGATTTGCAGCTAGCATTTCCTGCATCCCTCATTAGTTGTATGCCTATGGTGGGGACTGGACTTTGAGCATCTTGAAGGCAGCCAGCTGCTCTCAAATGGGACATGTATTCTGGCTGCATGGGAAGCCTTTCAGAAGTACAGATATGCCTCATGCAAGTACCTAGAGGGTACTGGGGTGTTCTCATGTTGCCATAGGGGTTGTGGACAGCAGGAGAGAGATGCTCCACCCGTGCAGAGGAGGCTGGAAGCCCTCCAAGCATCAACACCCCAATCAGTGCGTAGAGATTTCAGTGTAGGGGAAACATCTCATAGGATCATTGAGATAGGGAAATGAACTGGCAAGACAGCCATTGAGAGCTAGCACAAGGCTGACTCCTTATTATCAATTAAAAGGTATAATGCCAGAATCAGTCAACAGGGCTGGGAGTATCTGTGGAGACAGAAACAAGAGTTAATATTTCAGGGCAATGACCCTTCATCAGAACTGGAGGATGTTGGAGGTGAACAACCACTGAGCAAGAATAGATGCAGGGAAAGTGGGGGATAAGAAAAGCAGCAAAGGAAAAGCTCAGAGAAAGGATGGAGGGATGCAGTGAATAAGTGATGAATGGGGTGATGGTGCAAGGCAAAATAAGGAAAGAGTGGAACAAGAAGAAACAGAAGTGGGTGTGGAGGAGGTGTAAATATTCACAGCAGAATAAAAGAGAGGGAGGGAAGTATGGACAACCTGGCAAAGTTGGAAGAGTTGCCGCGACCCGGCAATGTGGTGGAAGAAAAGCAGGAAAACCCCAGGGTGTGAGGCTGTAGCCATGCTGGGATTCCCTCTGTTCTTTTGGATAACCTCAAACAATAAAATTTAGCATCTTGCCTGGAACTGAAATTAAACTGACTTGAATATATACTTTGTCCTGCATATTTAATAATACTAGTGGTTACCCCCAGCTGTCTCTCTTAAGATCACTTAAATTCTCTCACTTTGTCCTTCCTTAATCCTAGTTTCCTGACCTGGTCCTCAATGACATCAATAGCCAGACAATCTCAAAGCTGATCACATTATAGTCACTTGATCCCTGTACTCCTGTATGAGAGATGGAATGCTAGTTACTTGAGGGAAGCAGGTGGAGATGTCCCAAGTCAATCAACTGCCTTCAACACTCAAAAGACATAACTTCAACAGGCAGGTCATCCTACCCACTAGACAAGCCTCCTCTCAAGAAATCCAGTGAAAGGATTTATAAAAGGTTCTTAAATGAACAGTTAATATTCCTTGTCTGGAAAAGGATAAATTGCTAGGCAGATGTGGGAATCAAATGGCTCAGCATTTATTTCGGTTTCCTATTTCTCAATGGATAAATATGTCCTCGATCTCCCTGTTCTGCTATGTTCAGTACAGGAGGCAGTGTAGAGTAACAGAAAAATATATGCAGCATTGCTAAAAGAATCATACCTTTCTGTTTTTCAAAGCAGGGACATCTAAAAAAAACATTACAGAGCTGGTTTCCCGAAAGAAACATTTTCAGTAGTATCATTATTCAGCTTAGACAGTGGTGTAGAACAAGTTGAAAATGCAGCTATCTCGTCATCACATGCAGTTATTCAGGCAATAAGGGAATGGCGTTTACTCCAGACCTCCAGAAAGGAAATAGAGGAGCAAATCCTTAGGCAAATTTCAGAGAGATGTAAAAATAATTGTGCAGTATAGTAAGGAACTTCAATTACCCTAATGTAGACTATGGATAAAATAGTTAAATAGCAAAGAGGGTGAAAAAGTCTTTAAAAATGCACGGGAATGTGGAATGGATGCATTGGCGGATTTAGTTCTAGGGAATGAAATGAGGCAATTGAAGTGTGTTGCAGTGGAAAATATCTAGGTAATAGCAATCATAATATAATTAGGGGTGAAGCAGTTTTTGAAAAAGGACAAAAAAAAAATCCGCTAAGATAAAAGCAAAATATTGCAGATGCTGTAAATCTGAAACAAAAACAGAAAAAGTTGGAAAAACTCAGCAGGTCTAACAGCATCTGTGGAGAGAAAGAAAGAGTTAACGTTTTGAGTCCGTATGACTCTTCTTCAGAGCTAAAGAGAAATAAAAATGAGATGACATTTATACTGTTTAAGGGGGTGGAGCAGGTGAAGCTGGATTGAAGGCCAGTGACAGGCGGGGCAAAGGAGAGATTGACAAAGATGTCATGAACAAAAGGACAAAGGGGGTGTTAATGGTAATGGAAAGGACTAAAGGAGGTGCTGATAGTGGCATTAAGGTAAGAAAGCAGAATGTGATAATAGCAAGACAAGGGTAAGCACTCTGGAAAGAACAACATAAACAAGTGACAGGTGGCCCTTATGGGGCTGGGGTGGGGTGATGGGATGGTGGTGGGGAAAAGAGATCAAAAATAGAATAAAAGGTGGGGCTAAGACAATGAATAAATGAATAAAAATGAAAATAAATTAAATAAAAATAAGTGGATAAAAAATAATAATGAATATTGAAAAAAGGAGTAAAAAGGGTTGAGGATAGAGGAGAGAGTTCATGGTCTGAAGTTGTTGAGAGGGAAGGGAGAGTGTGTGTCTGGCTCACTCCCAGTCTCAGCGTTCTCATTCACCCTCACCCCTACACTCCAACAGGCACTCTCATCCACTCTCACAGCGGATGAGGGTGAGTAAGTGAGCACTCTGAGACTCAGGGTGAGCTGGACACACACACACACTCACCCTTTCACACTCTAATGGTCGTCTTTATTAATTACTCTTTTTAAAGTTATCAATTTATTGTTGTGACTTTATTTTGCTCAGCAAATTGTTTCTTTTCGTACCTCAGTTTTTTCAAAAAAATTTGTGTTTAATGTTGTGCCAAACCTTATCTTTCCAAAACGTGCTCATTGGCCCCTTGAGTGAGAAAAAAAATTGAAATGTGGCCCTCCACTCGAAAAGATTGGACAAGCCTGCTCTAAATTGTTGTATCTTCACAGGGATGAAAGAATAGAGGACCAAGGGGTGCATATTCAACCTTTGAAGATGGCAGTGCAGGTTGATGAGATGGCTCAGAAAGAATATGGAATTCCTTGTTTTGTAATTAGGGAAATTCATCATTGGATTGCCACCCCATGCGAACCTGTCCATGCCCCCACGCTGGTCCACATTTCATGCCAGCTCTTCCGAGTCTGGTTTCTCCAGAAATGCCATTGGAAAGTTCCTTCGCACGCTTTAGCACCAAGGTTTTGGAGGGGCGGGGGGGTGGTGGTGGGTGTCAAGGTGTCAAGACACTATCCCTTTTTACGCCGCAGCTGCCGTATGGATAGTTTAAATGTCCAGTGTGAATGTTAGTGAACGGGTGAGTGGATGAATGTGTGAATAGGTAGGGTAGTAGGTGGGTGAGGGGGTAGGTGGGTTGGGAGCTAATCAGGTCGGATCAGGAGGAATAGTCAGGTCAAGGGCTAGTCAGGTCAGGTCAGGAGGAATAGTCAGGTCAGAGGCTAGAAAGGTCGAATCAGGGGGTAGTAGGGTGGGTGGGGGGGTAGTCAGGTCTTGTCGGGGGTTTGGGGTGGTGGGGGGGGGGAAGTCGGTCGTGGGTTAGCGTGGCCGGGAGTGGTAGTTGGGTTGGAAGGGCATTCGGGGGCGTGGGGGGTGTAGTCATGGTTGAGGGGGGTTCAATGTGAGTTAATGGGGGATCAGTTGTGTAGTTATCCAGGAGTTAGACTACGATATTTCTGTCTAACTTTTCCTGGGTAAGTATTCAGGTGAACCCCGCTGAACTGCCCGAAGTCTCCGACTCTAACTCAGAGTCAGAGACTTTTGCAGAGGGTGCCGTGGAGCGGGGGAAATTTCCTAGGCAATTCCCATGGAGGTCAGCATGTGAGGACTTCTGCAGGGTCCCAGTGCACATCCTGGGTTGTACTTGCGGTCTCTGATGATCCAGAGACCAGGAGATGGGGCCAAGAAAGTCAGGCTAAACCATAACAAATCCCTGGTTACTTCTCAGCTGCTGTGTTGTGTACAATTCTGGGCAGGATCCCCTTTGGGAAGGTCTGGCTGTTGGGGTTAAATTTGGCAGCTGTTTCAAAGATTTAACACGGCTGTGACAAAGCAAACGGCCTCTTTCTGTGTGATTCACTAATTCACTGAACTGGTGAAATTTTGTTTTTTATATTCATTCATGGGATGTGAACGTCACTGGCTGGGCCAACATTTATTGCACACCCCTAATTGCCCTTGAGGTGGTGAGCTGCCTTCTTGAACCACTGCAGACCATGTGGTGTAGGTACATACTGCTGCTACTGTGTGTTGGCGGTGGAGGGAGCGAATGTTTGTGGATGTGATGCCAGTCAAGCAGGCTGCTTTGTCCTGGACTGTGTCAAGCTTCTTGAATGGGAGCTGCACTCAACTAGGCAAGTGGGGAGTATTCCATCACACTCCTGACTTGTAGATCGTGGACAGACTTTGGGGAGTCAGGAACTTTGATGCCTAGCCTCTGACCTGCTCTTGTAACCACAGTATTTATATGGCTAATTCAGTTCAGTTTCTGGTCAATGGTAACCCCCAGGATGTTGATAGTGGGGGATGCAGTGATGGTAATGCCATTGAACATCAAGGGGTGATGGTTGGATTCTCTCTTGTTGGAGATGGTCATTGCCTGACACTTGTGTGATGCAAATGTTACTTGCCACTTGTCAGCTCAAGATTGGATATCGTCTGGCTCTTGCTGCATTTGGACATGGACTGTTTCAGTATCTGAGGAGTTGCAAATGGCGTTGAACATTGTGCAATTATTAGCAAACATTCCCACTTCTGACCTTAAGATGGAAGGAAAGTCATTGATGAAGCAACTGAAGATGGCTGAGCTGAGGACACTACCCTAAGGAACTTCTGCAGTGATGTCCTGGAACTGAGATGATTGACCTCCAACAATCACAACCATCTTCCTTTGTGCCGGGTATGACTCCAACCAGCAGAGAGTTTTTCCTCTGGTTCCCATTGGCTCCAGTTTTGCTAGGGCTCCTTGATGCCACGCTTGGTCAAATGCTGCCTTGATGTCAAGGGCAGTCACTCTCACCTCAACTTGGGAGTTCAGATCTTTTGTCCATGTTTGAACCAAGGCTGTAATGAGGTCAGGAGCTAAGTGACTGTGGCAGAACCCAAACTGAACGTCAGTGAGCAGGTTATTGTTAAGCAAGTGCTGCTTGATGGCACTGTTGATGATCCCTTCCTTTACTTTGCTGATGATCAAGAGTGGACTGATGGGGCAGTAATTGGTTGGGTTGGACTTGTCCTGCTTTTTGTGTACAGGGCAATTTTCCACATAGCCTGGTAGATGCCAGTGTTGTAGTTGTATTGAAACAGCTTGGCTAGGGGCGCGGCAAGTTCTGGAGCACAAGTCTTCAGTACTATTGCTGGAATGTGGTCAGGGCCCATAGCTCTATGCCCATAGAGGCATAGAATATAACAGCAGGGAGGTTATGCTGGAACTGTATAAAACGCTGGTTAGGCCACAGCTAGAATATTGTATGCAGTTCTGCAATCTGCATTATAGGAAGGATGTGATTGCACTAGAGAGAATGCAGAGGAGATATACCAGGATGCTGCCTGGGCTGGAGAGTTTTAGTTATGAGGAGAGATTGGATAGACTGGGGTTAATTTCCCTGGAACAGAGGAGATTGAGGGGGGACATAATTGAGGTGTATAAAATTGAGGAGCAGAGACAGGGTAGACATGAAGGAACTTTTCCCCTTGGTGGAGGGATCAATAACCAAGGGGCATAGATTTAAGGTAAGGGGCAGGAGGTTTAGAACGGATGTGAGGAAGAATTTTTCACCCAGAGGGCGGTGGGAATCTGGAACTCACTGCCTGAAAGGGTGGTAGAGGCAGAAACCCTCATAACATTTAAGAAATGTTTGGGTATGCACTTGTGATGCCATGGCATACAAGGTTATGGGCCTAGTGCTGGAAAATGGGATTAGAATAGTTAAGTACTTAAAAACAAAAAAACTGCTGATGCTGGAAATCCAAAACAAAAACAGAATTACCTGGAAAAACTCAGCAGGTCTGGCAGCATCGGCGGACCCGCCGATGCTGCCAGACCTGCTGAGTTTTTCCAGGTAATTCTGTTTTTGTTTTATAGTTAAGTACTTGTTTGACTGGCGCAGACTTGATGGACTGAAAGGCCTTTTTCTGTGCTGTCAGCCTCGATTATTCTATGACTCTATCCAGTGCCTTCAGCCGTTTCTTGATATCATGTGGAGTGAATCGAACAGGCTGAAGGCTGGTATTTGTGGTGCTGGGGACCTCCGGAGGAGATCTGTTCTTATTTATATTGAGAGATCACCCATTGTGCCAGCCCTCAGTGCCAGTCTTGACTATTCCTCTCCCTAACAGTGATCCTACGAGGTGTTTCCCATACTTTGGGATCTCTTCCCATTGAGCCATTGAGGACAATGTTGCTGGCTGGTGGGGGAAGAGGATCTCCCTGGATCTCCCATGTCTGCTGACTGCACCAGTGTCTCTATAACAGTATTGGCAGATCCCTGTGCCCTCAGTACTTGTGTCAGCCATTTCACTCCTCACAGGATGTTTAAAAGCGGATGAGTGCATTTGGCTAATATCATTGATGCCCAAGGTTCAATCTCACAGACAGGTGCACCTGACTGTTAGTGTGTGAAGTGCTGGCTCCATGGCTCTTCCTCTCTTCGGGTACCAGGCCCTAAGAAGATTGGCGACCATGGACTTACATTTGTTGGTCGGTCTGTGGTTATGCTTGGCAAGATACTGCAGTGGTTTGCCGTTGCCTTCTGCAGCTTCTGGATGACCAGGAGACTCTCCCACTCTTACTGCCTGCCATAGGCATTTTGGCTGAAACATACCTTCCTTGGCCATCAAGTCCTGGAGTGGGACTTGAACCCAGAGCTTCTGGCTCAGAGGCAGGGATGCTACCCACTGCACCACAAGACTTCTGGCTCCATGACTAACCTGTTTTAATGATCAGGTCACACTAATGTTACATGCTTCCTGACTTAATTAAAATAGGCATTTGCAGTGTGCACACTACATACTGCATTCCTGTTTCTGGGTATGATCGCATGTCCAGGCCCATCAACCTCCCATTTCTAATCATTGGTGACATCAGTGTTGCTTGATGGCCGAAGACAGTATGTTGAATAAATCAAACTTCACCAAAAGAGGAAAAGCTCTAAAATCACACCCAGGGTACAAATAAACTCCAGGTACAAAATCATTGCACTTTTACCCTTACCCTTCAACTTTTAATACACATGGAGCCCTGACCCCCTTCCTCTTGGTCACACTCTTCATAGTCGTATTTATTGGGTTTGATAACCAGTGGATCAGATCTAAACTCTGCAGTCCTGGCACATCCAGTTGTGAATGGTGGTGGACACTTCAACAACTCACTGCAGGAGGAAGCTCCACAAATATCCCCATCCTCAATGATAAGGCAGCCTAGTACGTTGGTGCAAAAGATAAAGTTGAAGCAGTTGCAACTATCTTCAGCCAGAAGTGCCGAGTAGATGATCCATCTCGGCCTCCTCCGGAGGTCCCCAGCATCACAGATGCCAGACTTCAGCGAATCCAATTCACTCCATGTGATATCAAGAAATGGCTGAAGGAACTGGTTACTGCAAAGGCTATGGGCCTTGGCAATAGTGCTGAAGACATGCACTCCACAACTTGCCATGCCCTTAGCCAAGCTGTTGCAATACAGCTACAACACTACCTAGCAATGTGGAAAATTGCCCAGGTATGTCCTGTACCCAAAAAGCAGGATAAATCCAACCCGGCCAATTACTGCCCCATCAGTCTACTCTCCATCATCATTAAAGCTATGGAAGGGTCATCAACAGTGCTCTCTAGCAGCACTTGCTTCACAATACCCTGCTCACTGACACTCATTTTGGCTTCCACCAGAATCACTCAGTTCCTGACCTCAGTACTGTCTCCACAGTAGCAACAGTGTGTACCACCTACAAGATGCACTGCAGAAACTCACCAAGGCTCCTTAGACAGCACCTGCCAACCCACAACCACTACCATTTAGAAGGGCAAGGGCAGCAGATAGATGGGAACACCACCATCTGGAAGTTCCCCTCCAAGTCACTCACCATCCTGACTTGGAAATATATCGCCGTTCCTTCACTGTATCTGGGTCAAAAACCTGGAACTCCTTTCCTAATAGCATTGTGGGTGTACATGTACCACATGGACTGCAATGGTTCAAGGAGGCAGCTCACCACCACCTTCTCAAGGGCTACTAGGGATGAGCAATAAATGTGCCCCAGCCAGTGAAGCCCACATCCCATGAGTGAATAATAAAAAAAATGCAAGTCAGCAGTTCAGGCATCAACAATGGAGAGAGAAACCAAATTAACATTTCAGCAGGATGATCTTGCATTGAAGCTGAAAGATGCTGGAGATTTAACAACTTTTAAAAGAACTCCAGAGTCAGAGAAAAGGTGGGGGTAACAACAAAGAGAAAGGTCTGAAATAGGGTGGAAGACAGGAGTGATTTAATGACAAAGGGATGATGGTTAAAAGGAGGTAAGAATGAAACAAGTAATGAAACAGAAACTGGATGTAGAGGAGATGTAAACAGTCACAGCAGCATAGCAGAGGGGGCAGGAAGCATTGAAAACCCAATAACGTGGAGACACTGGATTGAGGTTAAAGAAAGACAAATGGATCCCTTGGGTTTGGACAAGAAGCCATACTGGGATTTCCTCTGTTCTTTTAAGACTTTCATTAACAATATCTTTAGCATCTTGCCTGGAAGTTAAGTGAATTTCATTTGAGTACATACTTAATCCTGCATTTTTAATAATATCATTGTTTTCTCCTAGCTATTACTTATATGGGCTGTTGAAATTCTTTCTAGTTTGCTCTCCTACAATCATATTTTACCCATGGGGTCCTCATTGGCACCAATAACCAGTTGATTACAGTTGGTTGACCTCTGCACTTAATCATAGAGTCATAGAGGTCTACGGCACAGGAAAAGGCCCTTCGGTCCATGGAATCACCGGTCAAACAAGTATCTTACTATTCTAATCCCATTTTCCAGCACTAGGCCCATAGCATCGCAAGTGCACATTCAATACTTCTGAAATGCCATGTGCGTTTCTGCCTCTACCACCCTTTCAGGCAGTGAGTTCCAGCTTCCCACCACCCTGTGGGTGAAAAAATTCTTCCTTGCATCCCCTCTAAATCTCCTGCACCTTACCGTAAGTCTATGCCCCATGCATGATGGATACAATCTGAGTTACTTGCATGGTGAAGCTGGTAATAACCTGAGAAAAATGTTCCTTCAACTTTCTAAAGACAAAATTATGAAGGGTCCAGTATCAACAAGCAGGTCATTCTATCCATTAGACAAAACTCCTTTCACTGTTTCCAGGAAATCTAATGAACGGATGTAACGAAGGTTCATATAGTCACAGTGAACATTCCTTGCCCAGTAAATGGTGAAACACTCACTCTGGCAATCAGGAAAATCAAATCATTCAGGGTTACCTTTGCTTCCTATTTTGCAGCGTATAAATAAGTCCTGGGTCTCATTATTGCACTTTGTTCAGTGTAGTTTGGATTAATGGAAAAATATATGCAGCATTATTAACAATAATCATAGTCTATTTATCTTTCAATATAGGAAGATAAAGGAAAACATGTGGTGATGGATTTTCTAAAGACTGAAATTTCACCTTTAAGGCAAAGTGCATCGAGTGAATCAGAGCTAGCAACAGATAACGAATTCATGAATTCACTGACATCTTATCAGGTCATTATTGAACTGCCCAAAGCTGGGCTACACTTAGTGCGGCCAACAATGAAGCGAATGACCGACAGGAAGGGCTCAGTGATGTTGAAGGATGGGAATGGGTGTGTCGAGATTTTGTACATACACAGTGCAATGGAGTTTAATCGTATCCTGGGTGTTTTGCTTTGGAGTTTTTTATGGACAGGAGGAGGGAGATCCTCTTTGAGCCCAAAATCCTCTCCCCCACCCCCCTGAGAAACACCGTAGGAGGGCTCACAGGCTAGGAGCAGCCAGATTTCTTGCTGTTGGGTAGAGATTGCAGGGGAAGGGGTTAGTGTGTCTTGTAGGTGTCATTTTATATTTATGTTCCACAACCATATCTGTCCACTGATTGTTTATGTCACGCTAATTCTTTACTGTGGTCTGACCTTTACTGCCATCTGCTATTTATTTTAACTTTAGGATTATATTATTTTCAGCAGATCTCTCCTCCCTTCTTACTATTTTGAAGTCTTATCCACAATACTAATTATCCTTCCTGACAGGAACAGCTCATTCCTGTCCCAGTATTGGTGCCAGTGGCTCATGAAATGGAACCCCTCATTCCCATACCAGTCTTTCAGCCACATGGTCATCCTCCTGATCTTCCCAAACCTATGCCAATTAGCACGTGGCTCAGGTAGTCATCCCATGATTATCACCTGGGAGGTCCTGTTTTTAATTTAGTTCTTCATTTCTGATATGGTCTTAGCAGGATGTCCTCTCTTTTCTTTCCTATGTTATGGTCCTGACATGGACCACGACAACTTCCCACTCCCTTTCCAAGTTCACTCCAGTTATGAGATATCCTTTAGCTTTGCACCGTGTGGGCAACAAATCCTTCTGGGTTCCCAGTCACAACTGCAGAGGACACTATTTATACCCCAATTATGGAAATCCAGATAACTAAACACCTATTTCTGTTTTGTTCCAGCCTCCCAGCCCTGGCTATGCCTGGACTGTCTCCTGCTGAATGGTGCCATGGTTAGCATTCTGACAATCCTCTCCACAGCCTTCATCCTTATTCTCACAGATAGCATGTACATCGTCCCTGTTGGACAGGACCACTGTCTGTGAGATCGTCTTCTCCACTTCTCCCAAGTTTTCCCCCTATCCTGATTGACAGTCTTACGCTCTGCTTCCTGCACCTGTGCTTTCCTCTGAGGTGTGACTAACCTGGAGAAATGTATCTAATTATTCCTCCATCCTCCCTCATATGTCTGAGTGTCTCTATCTCCCACTCCAGATCAATGCCCCTGAGCTGCAGTGAATCGAGGCATCAACATTTCCTGCAGATATGACAATGTGCCCATATGCAGCAAGATTTGGACAACAATCAGGCTTGGGCTGGTATGTGGCAAGTAACATTTGTGCCATGCAAATACCAGGCAATGACCATTCTCAACAAGAGAGAATCCAATCATCTCTCATTTCTTTGCATTTAACATTCCTTGCCCAGTGAAAGATGACTCACTCACACTGGTGATCATGAAAATGTGGCCGTAGTAATCTTGGCTTCCTAATATACTATGCACAAATATCCCCAGATCTTAATGAGCTGCCTCTTCAGTGCAGGAGGAAGTGCAAAGGAATGGAAAATTATTTGCACCTTGCTAAAAATAACACATATCTTTCTATTTTCAATGCAGAGATATGTAGGAAGACATCAAACACATCCGTATTCTGCAAAACCAAGCCTTTCAATAGCATCCTTTTTAAGTCTACCACCTGACGAGGATGATAAAACTACAGAAAACCCCACAGACATCTCAGATTATCAGGTATACATAGAACTGCCCAAAGCTAGGGTACATTGGGGTATGGACTAGTAATTGGGAGACTTGAAGATACGAGTTTTAATCCTACCACGGCCACTCAGTTACCAAGTAAATCTGGAATAAAAAACTAGTGTCAGTAATGGCAACCAGGAAACTAGCAGATTGTTGTAAAAACCCATCTGATTCATTCATGCCCATTAGAGAAGGAATCTACCGCCCTCATTCTGTCTGGCCTTCACGTGACTTCAGATCAGCAGCAATATGGTTGACTCTTCACTGCCACCTGAGAGGGCTTAGCACACTGATCAACTGTACAGGGGTGGGCAGGAAATACCGGCCTTGTCAACACTGCCCACATCTCCTGAATAAATTAAAACAGGAGAGAAGTCAACCGTGGAGAACATGACTGACAGGAAGGGGCTGGGGTGAATGATCACACCTGGAAACTGGCAAGCAGGGGATGAGGCGCAGACTGCACATGCCTGTTGTAATTGACTCAGGCAGCATGGAATATTTGTGCTATGCAAGCATTATCAGGAGCCCTTGTCTTACTCAGCTTCTTTGGAAGTCCTTTTGACCCTTGAGCTGAAATTGTGCCCTGTCAATTGTGCCTAACCCACATTATAACTATCTAATTTTTCCAGAGCTTTGTGTGACTGTATTTGGGGCATTTTATTTTGAAAGCTTCTTGAACTCACTAATTATAACCTGTTCTCCCGCCAATTCCTTTGGTCCAACACGCACGGATAGATCTAGTTGTGCCCTTCCTTCTTGTCCTCGAAGACCAATATTCCAGAGTCAATGAGGAGAGCCCCAGTCCCAATCAGTATCAAGCCCTCCCAAAAGCTGCTACTGTCTGATGATGACTGAAACCTTTCTGCTTATGAATACAGGACTTATTAACAGCAACCAGTCCCAAACTGGAAACAAAAGCAAAAGAATTTCATGATGAAATAAGTTTGAGTACAAAGAGTGATACACGGCCTGATGAAACTATAGAAATCTCCATTTCTCTCGTGGATGATCCAGTTCTTACAGAACCTCCCATATTGACAGACTCAATTGAAGAGAATGACCAGCAGGAACAGGTCAGTGAAGTGTATTAAAAGTTAACAGTTCGGGACAGAAGTGTAGTGATTTTGTACATACATGCAGCTTGTTTTGTATCCTGAGCATGATTTTGGAGTTTTTTCCCTTTTGGTGAAGCTAGTTTGATTTATTCACTCAAGATAAAACTCTAAAATGATCAACTATCCAAGTCATTTGATCCATTTTATCCTTTCACCAGTCTCAAGAAATCCAATGAACAGATTTATAAAATGTGTTT
The DNA here is from genome assembly GCF_017639515.1 of Carcharodon carcharias. NCBI lineage: Eukaryota > Metazoa > Chordata > Chondrichthyes > Lamniformes > Lamnidae > Carcharodon > Carcharodon carcharias. The sequence goes on along the minus strand of NC_054478.1, from coordinate 137,323,078 downwards.
TATACATGAACAAATGTTCATATGTTCACAATGAACATTCCTTGCCCAGTAAATGGTGAATCCCTCGCACTGGCGGACATGAAAATCACATGGCTCAGAGTTCCCTTTGCTTGTTATTTTGCGATGTATAAATCTGCCCTCAATCTCAATGGTCTGCCTTGTTCAGTGTAGGAGGCAGTGTAGAGTAATAGAAAAATATACCCAGCATTGCTAAAGACAATCATATCTTTCTATTTAGGAACATTCAGAAATACAGGTCATTGTGGATTCATCAACAAAACTACCTTCCTCAACATCAACTTCAGCAACTACAAGTCCAGAGACTGACACCAATTATGATGCAACAGCTAGTACATCCTCAGTCTTCATAGTGCAACAGGTAATTCACAGAATCACAGAGCGCAGAAGAGGCCCTTCGGCCCATCAAGTCTGCACCGACACATGAGAAACACCTGACTTACCTACCTAATCCCATGTACCAGCACTTGGCCCATAGCCTTGAATGCTATGATGTGCCAAGTGCTCATCCAGGTGCCTCCACCACCCTCCCAGGCAATGCATTCCAGACCACCCTCTGGGTAAAAGAGTCTTTCCTGACATCCCCCCAAACCTCCTGCCCCTCATCTTGAACTTATGTCCCCTCGTGACTGACCTTTCAACTAAGGGGAACAGCTGCTCCCTATCTACCCTGTCCATGCCTCTCATCTTGTACACCTCGATCAGGTTGCCCCTCAGTCTTCTCAGCTCCAACGAAAACAGCCCAAGTCTATCCAACCTCTCTTCATAACTTAAGTGTTTCATCCCAGGCAACATCCTGGTGAATCTCCTCTGCACCCCCCTCCAGTGCAATCACATCCTTCCTATAATGTGATGACCAGAACTGCACACAGTACTCCAGCTGTGGCCTCACTAGGGTTTTATACAACTCCAACATGATCTCCTTACTTTTGTAATCTATGTCTCAATTGATAAAGGCAAGTGACCCATATGCCTTTTTCACCACCCCACAAACATGCCCCTCCGCCTTCAGAGATCTATAGACACACAGGCCAAGGTCTCTTTGTTCCTCAGAACTTCCTAGTGTCATGCCGTTCATTGAATACTTCCTTGTCAAATTACTCCTTCCAAAGTGTATCACCTCACACTTTTCAGGGTTAAATTCCATCTGCCACTCATCTGCCCATTTGACCATCCCATCTATATCTTCCTGTAGCCCAAGACACTCAACCTCACTGTTAACCACCCAGCCAATCTTTGTGTCATCCACAAACTTACTAATCCTACCCCCCACATTGTCATCTATGTCGTTCACTTAAATGACGAATAACAGGGGACCCAGCACAGATACCTGTGGTACGCCACTGATTGCTGAACTGCCCTGAACTGAGGCCACAGCCAATGAAGTCAACCATGAAGAGATTAACTGTCAGGAAGAGATCAGTGATCCATGGCAGGCTTGGAATGATTTTGTATGTACACAGTAGAATGGAGTTTATTTATATCCTGGGTATGATTTCAGAGCTTTTCGTCTTTTGGTGAAGTTTGATTTATTCCAGATGCCTCAATCTACTGCCTCAGGTTATCAAGCAAGGTTGGTGTCACCAAAGATACTGAGAGCTGGCCGACTGAAAGGTCTGGACATCTGATTCCAGCCAGAACTGGACAGCAGGGAGTGAGGCTCACACTATGCAGGCCTCTTGCAACTGATTCAGGCAGCACGACTTTCATAAATGAGGTGTGTAGCCAGCACTACCCGAGCTGCTCATTGGCTACAGGCCTTTAGAGGAGACCTGATTTTGGCAGCTACAATGCCACCTAAAGACAGCCAGCACCACTTGAGGGGAGGTTTAAACTATGTAAGAGTAGGAATAGACTAGACATTAGATGGTGGTTCTTTTCCCAGAGAGTGGTCAGCCTCTTGAATACATTGCCGGTGGTTTGCTGGATGCTCATTCTCTCTATCCTGCAAGAGGATGCAGAACCAATTCTAAACTTGGACTGGGGTTACATCATATGGAAGCTAACTGTCTTGAGAAGTAACATGTGATCTGCTGGACTGGTGCTAACTGCCGGAGAGGGTCAGAGAGGAGAGTATTTGTTCTCTTATCAACCCTGGGTCTTGGTGTTTTTCTCACTCTCCGAAGAGATACTGTGCTGGATTTTCATCTGAAGAGGCAAGTAGCTTGAGTTGGGATTTTCCCAGCTCGATGCACCTGCCTCAGGGAAAAGGTGCCCCGAACCGTGTTGTTCCGAGTGGTGGGTGTTGGATAGAGTCAGGCGCCCTGCTCCGGATGCAGACCAGTGTTGGGTTAAAAGGTCCGCTTCGGTTCTCTGGAACTTCATCCCAGTTGTTTTGTTCAATATTTAGCCCTCTAGCCCTCACCCCTCATACCGCCACACCACCCCCACCGACTCCCCATGCCTCATCCATGCCAATGTGTTCCAGCTCATGCCCCCCACCCATCCCAAATGCCCCCATACCCTCCATGACCCCCCACACATTCCCATGGCTCTATTTAGCTCCTATGCTAACTTAGTGCCAACTCATAACATCTAACTCACTTCATGGCCACTTATAGGCCCTATGCCAACTTAATGACAGCTCATGACTCCCTCACTCAGCCCAATGGCCCTTTATAACTCTGAGTGCAACTTAGTGCCAACCTTTGACCCTCTGCCCACCACCCTTTTCTTTTATACCCTCCATGCCAAGTTACTCAGTATCATCATGGGCAAACATCAGGAGCCATGTTGAGATGAAATAAAATAAAGTTCTAAGCATCTATTTCAGACTTCACTACATGAAAAAAGCTTTGATTCATGAAAGCCTATTCAATACATTTAAATGCACTCAAGAACTTAATCCCTTATAAAAAAAATCATAACCCCACATCAAAGACAGCTAATCCTTTAATAACTCCTTGGAGCTGCCAATCAAACTGTGAAGTTAGAGCTCACCCCACCTGCCACTGTGATAATGACAGGCTGGGGCAGCAGTCAAGCAATAACAATGCTATAATGAAAACCAATGTCACCAAAACATCTATTGACACTACTAGGACAGATTTTTTCACTCTCAGAGACACAGGCAAGCAGTTTTTTTTCAAAATTTATCTGCCCTTCACAAGCATTTACATCTCCGCCACAAAGTAGTGTAACATTCACTGCAGGTTGAAGCCATTCATGGATTGAAAATTGGAACTGCCTGTCCTGTGCACTGGGTTTAAAAGGCCCAGCTGATTCGTAATCCATGCCTGTGCACTTCATATTCCACCCCCTTTCCCCTTGCCACTGACACGGTGCATGCTGGAAATGGGGACGGAGCTTTTGAATCCAAGTCCCACCTGCCATTTTATAAGTCACCAGTGTCTCCCCTAGTCTGTGAAAATCCAGCCCTATCTGATTGCAGGATGGGTGGATGGCAATAGACACAGGAAATGATTAGTCATCATGCTCTAGGCCTCACTGATGTGGTACAGGTTCGATAGAACACTGGTCATCCAGCCTGTCAATTTCATGTGTTCACATGACAGACTATTTGGTGTTTCCTGCCCTGTCAAGTTCCTATGTTCATAGGTACATTCTGGCTGTAGATGTCAAAGAAACACTGCTGGAAGGAGAGAAATGTTTGACATACAGGCTGCCAGAGCACCAGGATGGTCTGATGCTGCTATTGAGACCCTGGTGCAGGCATTAGAGGGAGAAGGGAAATCCTCTTACCTCTCTGGGAGGAATGGTAAGCTAAAGATAAGCTAAACTGATGTTGCAGCTTCAAGAGCCCATCTTGACCACCTCAAAGACTCTTGAACAGCTCATGTACCTCAGGAAAATTGGCCCCTGAGCAACATGGCTGTAAATTAAGTTGTACTTGAGGATATACTTTGCACTTCACATATTTAATAATACCAGGGATTCCTCGGTGTTTATGACTGAGCTATCCTTCATCGACATGGGCCATTTAACTTCAATTACTTTGAACCTCCTGCGATCATGTTTTTCCGTTCTGGTCATCAATGGCATCAATAGCCAGATGGTTTCAAAGTTGAACCCATTATAGCTGGTGAATCCTCTGCAACACTGAATGACATATAGAATCCTAGACATTTATATATTGCAGCAGGTAATAAACCAAGGAAAGTAGTTAGCTATGTCCTGAGTCAATTAATTACCTTCAACACACGAGATAAAACTCCAAAATTATGAGGGATCCAGTGTCTATTTTGAGGCCATTCTATCCATGAGACAAAGCTGATATATTCACAGTTAACATTGCTTGCCCAGTCAAAAGCAAATCCCTTGTGTTGGTATTTGTGAAACTCAAAGGCTCCGAGTCACCTTTGCTTCCTAATTTGCATATACATGGACTGAATCTCACTGTTCTGCCTTATTCAGTGACAGGGGTGATGCAAAGTATGAGAGAAATATATGTAGCATTGCTCAAAATAATCATATCCTTCTGTATTTCAATGCAGAAATATGGAGGAAGACGTCACACTCTGGATTGGTCAAATATAAGCATTTCATTAGACTCATTCGAGATGGAATCGGATAGAGCAAAAGTAAGTTTCCCTCACCACTCTCAGCGTATCAGGCAATTACAGAACTGCCCAAAACTGGGGTCACTCCTCATGAAGACAATCATGGAGAGAGTGACCAGTAGGAAGTAGTCAGTGATTCATGGGCTTGAAATGTTGAAGGGTCAGGTGAGGTGTGCAATGAATCATTCTTTGGGCATGTCACAGTTCTCTTTGTAGACTGTTGTTGTTGCTTTGCAGGTGGTTTCCTGGCACTTGAGCAATGAACAGTCTTCACATGAGTTAAACTTGGAGTGCGCTAGTTATGTTGGCAGCTTCAACTCCAGTAGCTCGAACTCTGAAAGCAACAGCAATCTTGCTAAATCCAGCACCTCTGACAGCTTAAAAGCAAAATACTGTGGATGCTGGAAATCTGAATCAAACACAAAAATAGCCGGAAAAACTTAGCAGGTCTGACAGCATCTGTGGAGATGAAGACAGAGTTAACGTTTCGAGTCCGTATGACTCATCATCAGAACATTCAAAGAAGAATGTTCTTCATCAGAACATTCTGCATTCAAAGGATCATCCTCCGCCATTTCTGCCAACTCCAGCATGATGCCACCACCAAACACATCTTCCCTTCACCTCCCCTGTTGGCATTTCATAGGGACCTTTCCCTCCAGGACACCCTGGTCCACTCCTCCATCACCCTCTACACCTCAACCTCCTCCCACAGCACTTTCCCATGCAACTGTAGAAGGTGCAATACCTGCCCCTTTACTTCCCCCCTCCTCACCGTCCAAGGGCCCAGACAATGCTTTCAAGTGAAGCAGCGTTTCACTTGCACTTCCCTCAACTTAGTCTACTGCATTCGCTGCTCCCAATGCGGCTTCCTCTACATCGGAGAGACCAAACGCAGACAGGGTGACTGCTTTGCGGAACACCTTTGGTCTGTCCGCAAGCATGACCCAGACCTCTCTATCGCTTTCCATTTCAACACACCACCCTGTTCTCATGCCCACAAGTCGGTCTTTGGCCTGCTGCAATGTTCCAGTGAAGCTCAACGCAAACTGGCGGAACAGCACCTCATCTTCCGATTAGGCACTTTACAGCCTTCCAGACTTAACATTGAGTTCAACAACTTCAGATCATGACTTCTCTCCTCCAACCCCATCCCCTTTCCGACCCCCTTTCTTCTAGTAATTATTATATATTTTTTTAATATATTTTTCTTTTCCCACCCGTTTCAATTATTGTTTTAAAGATTATTTCCATCCATTGTTTTATCTCCACCTTTAAGCCCATTTCGATCTCTTCTCCCCACCCCACCCCTACTAGGGCTGTCACTTGCTCATCCTGCTTTCCATCCTTAATGTCACCATTAGCATATCCTTTAGCTAATATCATTACTGTCAACACCCCTTTGTCTTTTTGGTTATGACATCTTTGGCAATCTCTCCTTTGCCAACTCCTGTCCCTCTATCCAGCTCCACCTGTCCCACCCTCCTTAAACAGCTTATATTTTACCTCATCTCTATTTCTCTTCAGTTCTGATGAAGAGTCATACGGACTCGAAACGTTAACTCTGTCTTCCTCTCCACAGATGCTGTCAGACCTGCTGGGTATTTCTAACTATTTTTGTTTTTACCTCCGACAACTTTCTGTCTTTCTCAACTACTTTTCGGTATTGTTGACTAGAGAGACAAACTTGGATTATTTGCATGTTGACCTCCCGTTTCGATATATTCAACATCACTGAAGTCACGTTTGGTTGCTAGTTGCATCAATCATGTGTAATATTGATTGATTGTCTCGTTTTCTCCTTGTTTAGTGCATCAGAAGATAATTGCTTCGTATATTGTAGTTATCATGGGTGGGTGTGAAATAGGTTGTTAGTGCATTTTTTGCTGAGTTGTTGTCCTTTTGCTCAGGTGTAAGTGTCTCAAAAATATCTTCCAATTCTTCACCTCCATTATGGAGAAGTAAGGCCTTTCCTCTTTTGGCATTTGCAATTGTAAAACCTGCTGTGGCACCTTTGAGACGTCACAGCCACTTTTGCCAATGTGGGAATACAGGCAATGGGCAGAATTTTCCCGTTGGCGTGATGTCACCGCGTGCCATCGCGATATTTCGTTAGGTGGTTGCACGCTGATCTCCGATGCGCGCCTGCCTTTAATTAACCGGCCACATAAGGCCCTTGTGCCAATTGATGGCGATTTTTCGGTGCCTGTGTGATCTTCGAGTTGGCGTGCGGGCACAACGGGCAGGCGGGTAGGACACATTTGTATAAACCTCATCCATGGGCGGGATAAGAGTGCTCAGTGGGATTGCGAGTGTGCTCTGTCCAATATTTATTTCTCAAAGTTTCTGACACTTGCCTGTGTGAGCTGCAATACTTCAAAACACAGCTGCTGGATGCACAACCTTCAGGTCAGTGCTCTGCAATGAGGAATCTTTTTTGGGCCTGCAGGTTTCAGGAAGCCTTCCTTCAGCCTGGGAATGGGAGCTGAACTCTCCACTGGAGGCACCTCCTCTGAGGAGGAAGGGAGGGCTGGAAGGGGGAGATGGCCAGGAGTGCACATTGGATGCAATGGTCATTGGCAGAGGGGCAGAAGAGCTGCTGCCCTCATCCGGAGCTCCCTGAGAGGAGTCATCAGAGATGACAGGCCGCTGCAGCGCTGATGTGAGATCACTTCTCACCTCCCTGCTCACCATGGATGGATGGGCACTGAGCTGGGAAACTTTGTGCCCAGACCATCTCCCACATTGGCACTGACCAGTTGAGGTCAATGCCGATGTGAGGGCTTACAGGTCTAAGCGCATCCCAGGAAACCGTGATGGGTCTCCTGGAGGAGCCTCTCCACAAGAGTTACCACTCTCTCCGTGGAGGATGCATGGCTCTCCGCCATGAGGCTCATTGCTTCAGCGATCGTCCACGTAGACTCCTCCACCACAGACACCAAGCTAAGCATAGCCTCATGTATCTCCACCAGATGTGCTGCAAACCTGGCCGCATTTCCTGTGTTTGCTGCATCATGGACGACTCCAGAGGCACATCATCAGCCACTGACTGAGCATATGCCTGGTCTCCTGCAGTCCTCCGCCTACTGGTGCCTTGGGCAATCTCTGTCTCTACCAGCTCCTCCAGTGACTATAAAGTGCCCTCACCGCTGTGCTCCGGGACACTAGCCGATGTTCTAATTCCAACCGAGATGCCAGTATCTATCCTGATGCCTGCCTAACAGAGAAGCTGTGATGCAGGTGAGGCTTCAGGGCCCTCAGGTGTGAGAGGGAGCCTCTGCTGCTCCTCCTCACAGCCCTGCTCCACTGAAAGGCAGAACAAGGACATTGGCTTAGTTAACGTGGAGACAATGTCAATGTGCATCCCTGTTCCCTGGATAATTATGAGCTCATCCTTCCATAAGCAATGGTCAAGCCATGTTGCAAACTTCAATCACTGAACATTCAGCACTGTCATGGCTGCTAGGAGAACAATGGTGACGCCACTGCTGTGCAAACATACCTGCTTGTGACACCCCAGCCTTGCCGACATTGGTGGACCTAGGTTCATGGCGCCTCTCCAGACCTAGGGCCTTCTGCTCGCAGCGGCTGAGAATCGCCAACAGTGCCGGGCCAGCACCAGGCCTCACCCGCTTGGTGGTACTATGTGCATTGTTCTCCTGAAAAGGAGAGAGGAGCATTGATTAGTACTAACTGTACCTGGACACTCTTTGCAGCTGGCCCACGCCAATCAGAGTGGGACATTGCAGGGCTCCAGTGCCTCCTCACTCCAAATTCTGCCATCATCACATTAGGCACCACACGGTCTAAACTTCCATAGCAAGGAGGCACAAGCACATGGAGTGCAGAGGACAGCAGATCGATAGGTGCCATGCCACCTTGAAGCTCCCCTCCCAGCATGTCATCACCCTGACTTTGACACGTCCTGGAGTTCCAGCATCTCCAGGTTGCCCCAAAATAGTAATGTGGGTCTCAGTGTACTGCATGCTGTGGGTGCAGAACGCATCTCATCACCACCCTCTCAGGGTGACATCGGCATGGGCAATATCTGCTGGCCCACCCAGCGAAGGACACATGCCGCCAATGATTCAATGCAGTCACTACACTCAGACTTGCAGGAGGAAAGCCTACCTGCTGGGTTAAATGACCAATGCCAACATGGTACTCATACCTCCTGAGAGCAACAGGTCATTGAAGCGCTTGTGACACTGGACCCAGATGCGCCACACCACGTCACAGGAGCTCACGATCTCCGCCACCTCCTCCCGGATAAGTTTGGTCATGTCGGGGGGGCCTCCTGCTCCCATCCTGGGGTATGAGGACCTCCCACCGTGCTGCTACCTCTTCGAGGAGAGCAGCAAGGCTGTCATCTGAAAAACGAGGGTCATAGTGCTCCCCTGCCCTACCCTCCTGCCTGGCCTGCGCAGCAACAGCTCTGGGGAGCCCTTCCACTGGCCATGATCCACAGGCTTTGAAAGGCTGCAGCAGCTTTTTAAAACAGGCGGCCGGGTCACCATTGGATTAGTGGCTAGATGGATCATCCACTTGGTGCTTCTGGCTGCAGAGGGATGCACATGTTACAGCCTTGTCTTTTGCTGCCTCACCTCCTGAATGCAGAATCTGCCCCAGAACAGGGGCGTCCTGAAATACTGCTCTCGAGATAAGTCAAGGAGTCCCACCACCGCCCGCCCACTCCCGCTGTCCTTGGGAGCTGCGATTCATGCTGGGCGGGCCTTAGTTGGCCCGCCCGCAAAAATGGCAGCACAGACCTGATCGTGAGCGGCGTGTATTACAAAGCTTTGTTTATCAACCTGGTTCAAGGTTGGAATGATCAAACTGACCTTGGTTCAAATTTTCATTTAGCCTGGAACTTAAGCTGATATCAGTTCACACAGGTTTTGTATATTTAAAAGGCATGGATACCAGGCAGCTGAATAGGATTAAGCACATAGCTTACACCTGCTCCTGCTCCCCCCCCCCCCCCGCCAGCCAGAAAATTCTGCCCAATGGCTCTGATTACAAATCAAAATGTGGTACAGTGGGCACAGACAACACCATCTTGATCAGCAATGGAGTGATAGAGCATGATCAAGGATCTGGGATCACGTTCTTTCCAAAGAAAAACTTCTCTGTAATTTTTTGACTGGACGGTTATTTTTGTGAAATCAGTTTGTGCAGGCCTTCCTCTGGCTAATCCCGAGCTGGAGTGCCTCAATGTGTGTCTAACTATAGGTTACAGCCTCAATGTTCCCTAAATCTCCAACTTAAGAGGCTGAATGCAGAAAGTAGACAAACACATTTCAGAAGTTTCATACCTGAAAGCAATGTTTCATATTTTTCACCCTCTCCATTGCCATTGTGAAATTCTTGGGAAGAAAGAGTAAGATTCAATAAGACACATTCAGAATCAGAACAGTATGTGCTGTTAAAATATGGATTGCTTTATTCTCCTTCTAGACTCTCTCTGTTGGTACATGTACGTATAGTAGCCTTAAACTGACAAAATGCACAGTGCAATTCTCAATACACTACAACTGCCATGCCAGAGTGAGGCTCCTAAGCCACACCAGGCAGTGCTAACAGAGTTGACCAACAAGGTATAAACCGTCATTTTACGAGATGGAAGGATGCTAGTGAATTGTCCAACATCAACAAGTAGGTTACTCCATCCATTAAAGTAACCTCCTCTCATCATGCTCAAGAAATCCAGTGAAAAAATTTTTAAAAGTTGCTCTGTACATCATTAACATTCCTTGCCCAGTAAATGGCAAATCACTTGATAGTTGTGAAAATCATTGGTTCAATATTTACCTTTGTTTCCTGTTCCACAAAGCAGAAATATGTTCTCGATCTCACTAGTCTGCCTTGTTCGGTGTAGGAGGCATTGCAGAGTCATAAAAAAATGGATGCACCATTGATAAAGATAATCATATCTTTCCTTTTTTCAATACAGCATGAACAAACAAGACAACACAGTATGGATTCGCCATATATTTCAGGTTCATTCACATCACTTAGAAATCAAGAGGTTCTTGAACAGCAAGAGAAATTTGCTAAAACCTTCAGATCTGAATTGGGTTACAAGGTAATTACAGAACTCCCCGAAAGTGAGGTCACACGTGATGAAGTCAGTCATGAAGAGATCGGCTGGCAGGAAGGGGTCAATGATCCACAAATGTTAAAAGTTGAAGCACTGGCAATGACATCTCTAAATTTTCCTTCTTGCATGAACCTATTTAGTTTAATCTGTAGTACCTTTAACTTTTCTTTCGTGGGGATGTGCACGCTTGGCATCTGAAAGGCTACACTTTGTCTTAAGTTTTTAAATCTTTTCTTGGATGTTATTTCCCATCTCTAATTACCCTTGAGAAGGAGGTGGTGAGCTGCTTACTTAACCACTGCAATCCATGTAGCATAGGTACACCCACAGTTCTGTTAGGGAGGGTGTTCCAGGATTGTGACCCAGGTACTTTGAAGGAACAGTGATATAGTTCCAAGTCAGGATGGTGAGTGGCTTGGAGATTTGATCTACACTTTGGAGATTTGTTCTCTCACATCAGGAGATGTTGCCACAGACCGGAGGTCAGAAGAGGAGCAATATGAGCAGCAGCAACACCTTCTGGCCTCAGACCTGTAGCTGCACAGAATGGAGGGCAGCACCACAGAGGGTGCTGCTCACAGGAGGCACTACCTGTGACACAGGGCGTACAGGCAGAGGCTGCATTTCCTTGACTTATCTCGAGAGCAGTGTTTCAGAAGGCCTCTGTTCTGGGGCAGACTCGGCATTCAGGAGATGAGGCAGCAAAAGACAAGGCTTTGACATGTGCATCCCTCTGCAGCCAGAAGCACCAAATGGATGACCCATCTAGCCACTAATCCTGAGGTCCACAGCATCACAGATACCAGTCTTCAGCTAAGTCAATATCAAGAAATGGCTGAAGGCACTGGATACAGCAAAGGCTACATGCCCTGACAACATTCCCAGCAGTTGTACTGAAGCCTTGTGCTCCAGAACTAGCCACACTCAAAGCTAAGTTATTCCAGTACAACTATATAACACTGGCATCTAGTCAACAATGTGGAAGATTGCCCAAGGAGGTCCTGCCCACAAAAAGGACAAATCAAATCCATCCAAATACCACCCCATCAGTCTACTCTCAATCATCAGCAAAGTGATGGGTGGTATTGTCAGCAGTGCTGCCAAGCAGCACTTAGTCCGCAATAACCTTCTCACCGATGCTCAGTTTGGATTCCACCAGGGTCACTCAGCTCCAGACCTCAGTAAAGCCTTGGCTGAAACATGGACAAAAGAGCTGAATTCCAGAGATGAGGTAAGATTGCCTGTCCTTGGCACCAAGACAGCATTTGACCAAGTGTGGCATCAAGGACCCCCGGCAAGATTGAAGCCTCTGAGAATCGGGGGCAAATGCTCCACTGGTTGGAGTCATACTTAGCAGAAGGAAAGATGATTCTGGTTGTTGGAAGTCAATCATGTCAGCTTCAGTACATCACTGCAGGAGTTATTTGAGGTGGTGTCCTAGGCCCAACCATCTTCAGCTGCTTCCCTCCATCATAAGATCAGAAGTGGGGATGTTTGTTGATGATTGCACAGTGTTCAGTGCCACTCATGACTTCACAGATACAAAAGCAGTCCTAGCCGACAGGCAGCAAGACAATATTCAGGCTCAGGGTAATAAGAGGCAAGGAACATTTGCACCATACAAGTGAAAGGCAATGATCATCTCCAACAAGACAAAATCTAACCATCTCCCCTGGACTTTCAATGACATTACCACAACTGAAACACCTGCACTCAGCAACCTGGGAGTTACCATTGACCAGAAACTTAACTGCATGAGCCATATAAATACCATGGCTAAAGGAACAAGTCAGAGGCTGGGAATTCTGCAGCAAGTAACACACCTCTTGACCCCATTAAGCCTGTCCACCATCCACAAGGTATGAGTCAGGAGTTATAAAGGATGTAATAGCAGAACATTTAGAATTACATAATCTAATCAAGCTGAGTCAGCATTGCTTCATGAAGGGGAAATCATGCCTGACAAATTTATTAGAATTCTTTGAGGAGGTAACTATCAGGATAGATAAAGGGGAACCAGTAGATGTAATATATTTGGATTTCCAAAAGAAGTTCAATAAGGTACCTCACATAAGGCTACTTAATAAGATAAGAGCCCATGGTGTTGGGGATAGTATCTTAGCATGGATAGAGGATTGGCTAACTAATAGAAGACAGAGAGTTGAGATAAAGGGGATCATTTTCAGGATGGCAACCTGTAACTAGTGGAGTGCCACGGGGATCAGTGCTGGGGCCTCAATTATTTACAATATTTATTAATGACTTGGATGAGGTAAGTGAATGTACTATTGCCAAGTTTGCGGATGATATTAAAACAGGTGGGAAGGCAAGTGGTGAGGATGTCACAAGGAGTCTACAGGCTAAGTGAGTGGTAAAAAAATGGTAGATGGAATATAACCTGAGAAAATTTGAGGTTATGCACTTTGGCAGGAAGAATAGGGGAGCTGAATATTATTTAATTGGAGAAAGACTGCAGAAAGCTGCAGCATGTGTTCTTGTGCATGAATCCCAAAAAGCTAACATATAAGTTCAGCAGGTAATAGGGAAGGCAAATGGAATGTTGGCCTTTATTTCAAAGGGAATGAAGTCTAAAAATAGGGAAGTCTTGCTAAAATTATACAAGGCACTAGTTAGACCACACCTAGAATACTGTGAACAATTTTGGTCCCCTTATCTAAGGAAAGATACACTGGCATTGGAGGCAGTCCAGAGAAGGTTCATTAGGTTGATTCTGGGTATGGAGGGATTTTCTCATGAGGAGAGGTTGGGTAGGTTGGGCCTGTACTCATTGGAGTTTAGAAGAATGAGAGGCGACCTTATTGAAACATATACGATTCTTAGGGGGCTTGATAGGGTTGATGCTGAGAGGTTGTTTCCCCTTGTGGGAGAGTCGAGGACCAGAGGGCATAATCTCAGAGTAAGGAGTCACCCTTTAAGACAGTGATGAGGAGGAATTTCTTCTCTCAGAGGATAGTGAATCTGTGGAATTCTTTACCGCAGAGGGCTGTACAGGCTGGGTCATTAAGTATATTCAAGGAGGAGATAGACAGATTTTTAATCAGTAAGGGAATCAAGGGGTATGGGGAAAAGGCATGAAAGTGGAGCTGAGGAATATCAGATCAGCCATGATCTCATTGAATGGCGGAGCAGACTTGATGGGCCGAATGGCCTACTTCTTCCCCTACGTCTTATGATCTTATGGTGTGATGGAATACTCTCCACTTGCCTGAATGACTGCAGCTCCAACAACACTGAAGAAGCTTGACACCATCCAGGACAAAGTAGCCCACTTGATTGACATCCCATCCATCACCTTCAACGTTCACCCCCCTCCACCACTGATGCACAGTGGCAGCAGTGTGTACCATCTACAAGATGCACTGCAGTAATTCACCAAGGTTCCTTCTACAGGAACCCGTGATCTATATCACCTAGAGCAAGGGCAACAGAACACCACCACCTGCATGTTCCCCTCCAAGCCACACATCATCCTGACTTGGAAATATATTCCTGTTCCTTCACTGTGGCTGGATCAATACCCTAGAATTCCCTTCCTAACAGCACTGTGGGCGTACATACAACAGCTGACCTGCAATGGTTCAAGAAGGCGGCTCATCAACATCTTCTCATGGGCAATCGGGCTGGGTATCAAATGCTCAGTGATGCACATATCTCATGAAAGAATAAGAAAAAAATCATATCTCTCTATTTATCAATACAGAAATATTCAGCAAGACATCCTGACGTGGATTTATCAAAAGTTAGCCCATCATTGGTAGCTTTTATGAATCCAGAGAATGACGCAGAGCAAGATAAAACTCCAGGAATCTCCACAGAGCTCTCAGCTCAACAGGTAAATTATCAATGACCCAAAACTGGGACCTGACTTTAATGAGCCAATGGAGAAGTGAGGGCCCAGCAGGAAGGGGTCAGTGATGTGTGTTCAAAGGTGAAGGATTGGGACAGGTGTGCAGTGATTTTGTACATACACAGTACAATGCAGTTTACCTGTACCCTGGGTGTGATTTCAGCGCTTGTTTCTCTTCCGGTGCAGTTTATTTTAAGCAGGATGTCTTGATTTACAGACTCAGATCATTTAGCAGCATTTTTATTGTCAAATATGATTAGAGGTGTCAGATTGAAAGGCCGGGACATGTGATCACGCCTGGAAAAGGACACACGGGTGTGAGGTGAGCCCTGTACACACCTGCTGTGATTGACTCGGAGAGCACATGATAATGCAATGAGTGGAGTATGCAGCCTGAATGCCCAGCGCTGCTCATGGCCTACAAACGTATAGGAGTGGGGTGGGGAGTGTGGATTTCACACACCTGTGAGGCCACTGAAAGGCAGCAAGCACCTCTTAAAGGGGAGGTATATTCTGGCTGAATGCACCCAGGAAACACTTCTGCAACTACTGAGTTGGCACTGACATGTTCCAATAGTGCTACAGAGGCTGTGGTGCAGACAGCAGATGATGGGTGAGATCAAAGTCAAGCGAAGGAGGGCCAAGGAACTGAGAAAGAAAGGGAAAAGAGAATATGGCAGAATATTGAGCTCGGCAGGTGGGCGCGCAACCAACCCGGCCAAGCGTAAAATGATGCGTGATGACATCAGGCAAGTGTCCCAACATCATCGCCTAGTCCCATGATATTTCATATGGTGAGTGCGCGCCGACAATTAAAAAGCCTATTAAGGCCATTAAAAAAGTAATTAATTTCAAATTTACGCTGCCCATCCAACCTTGCGGTTGGCGGGCAGGCGAAAACACCAAGCGACCCTTGCACTTTTTAAGAAACCTCACCCACGGGCGGGATGAGGTTTCCTAAAGCAAATAAAAATAAAATAAAAATTTCACGCTTGAATTAAAAACATGTCCCTGCTCATGTGACGGAGTCACGTGAGGGGACATGTTTTATGACATTTTTATTCTCTTCATTCTTTCTTTAAACAGCGCTTCATCTCCCTGAGGCAGCTTCGTGTCTCAGAAAGATTGAATCGCTCTTTCGCGCACGTGCGTGAAGTTCACACTAGGCCTGTTCGCCCTCCTCCCCCCCCACCCACAGAGGCAGCGCTGGACGCTGCTTCTCGCTTTCCACACTGGGTGGGCCTTAATTCGCGGTGCTGTGCCTATCACGGGCAGTGTTTGGCTTCCCGACAGCCCCTGCTCGCACCCGTCGAGCACCCCTGCCAAGGGCAAAATTCTGCTCTACGAATGCAAGCTAGCAAGAAACATGAAGGTGGTCTGTAAAAGCTTCTTTACGTATTTGAAAAGGAAAAGATGAGCAAGGTCAAATGTTGGCCCATTACAGGTGGGGACAGGAGAATTTATAATGGGGAAACAAGGAAATGGCAGAGAAACGAAACATTTACTTTGTGCCCGACTTCATGGAGGACGATACAGAACATGTCCCTGAAATACTAGGAAACCAAGGGGCTTGTGAAAATGAGGAACTGAAAGAAACTAACATTAATAAAGAGATAGGATTCAAAAAATTAATTGGATTGAAAGTTGATAAATCCCCTGGACCTGATGAGCTACATCCCAGAATGTTGAAGGAAGTGGCTAGAGAGATAAAGAATGCATTGATGGTATCTTTCAAAATTTTATGGACTTTGTGATGGTTGCTTCAGATTGGAAAGGAGCAAATGTAGCCCCACTACTTAAGAAGGGAGGGAGAGAGAAAATGCAGAACTACAGGCCTGTTAGTTTCACGTCAGCAGTAGGGTAAATGTTAGAATCTATTATAAAGGATGTGAGAACCGTACACTTGGAAAATAATGATTGAGGACAGTCAACTTGGATTTATGAAAAAAATTTTGTTCAACTAACCTGTTGGAGTGTTTTGTGAATGTTACTTGTAGCATGGATAGAGGAAAACCATTGGATGTGGTGCATTTGCATTTTCAGAAAGCTTTTGATAAGATCCCATGCAGGAGGTTAGTAAATAAAATGAGAGCACCAAGTATAGGGGGTGTAATATACTGGTATGGCTTGAGAATTGGTTAACAGACAGAAAACAGAAAGTGGGAATAAACAGCTCATTATCAGAGTGGCAGGCTGTTAGTAAAGGGGTACCGCAAGGATCAGTGCTAGGCCCACAGCTGTTCACAACCTATCTCAAGGATTTGGATTGTGGGGACCAATTGTAATATTTCCAAATATGCTGATGACACAAAACTAGGTGGGAATGTAAGCTGCGAGGAGGATTCAAGGAGGCTTCAAGGGGACTTGGACAGACTAAGTGAATGGGCAAGAACATGGGAGATGGAATATAATGTGAATAAGTGTGAAGTTATCCACTTTGGTAGAAAAACAGAAAGGCAGAGTACTTCTTAAATGTTGAGAGGTTGGGCAGTGTTAATGTCTGAAGGGACCTGGTTGTCCTTGTTCATCAGTCACTGAACGCTAAAATGCAGGTACAGCAAGCAATTAGGAAGGCTAATGGTATGTTGGGTTTCATCACAAAGAGATTTCAGTACAGGAGTAGGGATGTCTTGCTGCAATTGTATAGAGCCTTGGTGAGACTGCACCTGGAGTATTGTGTATAGTTTTGGCCTCTTTATCTAAGGAAGGACATACTTGCCATAGTATAGTGCAATAGAGGTTCACTAAACTAATCCCTGAGATGGTGGGATTGTTTTATGAGGAGAGATTGAGGAAACTGGGCTTACACTCTCTAGAGTTTCAAAGAATGAGAGGTGATCTCATTGAAACTTCTTAAAGTTATAAAATTCTTATAGTGCTTGACAGGGTAGATGTAGATAGGATGTTTGCCCTGGCTGGTGAGTCTAGAACCAGGGGACAGAGTCTCAGAATAAAGGGCAGACCATTTAAGATTGAGATGAAGAGGTATTTCTTCACTCAGAGGATGGTGAATCTTTTGAATTCTCTAGCACAGAGGGCTGTGGAAGCTCAATCATTGAGCATGTTCATGACAGAAATCTTTGGATTTCTGGAGACTAATGACATCAAGGGATATGGGGATAGCATGGAAATGTGGCGTTGAGGTAGATGATTGGACACGATCTAATTGAATGTGGAGCAGGCTCGGGACGCTGAAAGGCACATCCGTGTTCATACGTTCCTGTTACCTTCTCCTGTCTGGGGAGGTGTGGAAGACTTCCAACAGCGCCATCAGTGAGAGGAAATTTCAGAATATGTGAATGGCAGAAGCATAGCCCCAAGACCTTGTTGCAATGCAGTAAGAAGTTCAAAGACCTGATGAACAATGTGATGATAAATACACCGGTTTCTTAAATTCTGCTCATAATTATCACTTGCAGCCTCATTAATTACAAGATTCAACACTTTTGTCCTAATTGGTGCACTCTGGGGTTTATGCTGCACACAGGCCTCTTTCCACTAAACTTCATTTCACCCCATCAGCATATCCTTCTCTTCCTCTCACCCTCATGTACATATCAAGCTTCTTCAGAAATGTATCTATGCTATTCACCTCAATTATTCTATGTTATAGCGAGTTCTACAGTTCAAACACTCTGGATAAAAAAAAATCTTCTGTATTCAGATTAGGTTCATTAGTCATCACCACTATTTCAGGACTCCTCCACAAATTGATGTATTTTCCCTATATCTACCCAAACAACTTCATAATTTTAAATTTTAGATCATTCCTCAGCTTTGTCTTTTGTACCAAGGAGAACCAAATTACGCACATCATTCTAAGTGTGTACCAACGAAGTTTCCATGTACGTTGAACATAACTCTTCTATTTTTATGTTCTATTCCCTTTCAAATGAAGTCCTGTGACATGTTTGTATATTATTATTAACTTTGTTCAGTTGCGTTGCTATTTTTAATGATTTGTGAATCTGAACCACAAAATCCCATTGTTCAACTATCCCTTTAACATAGAGATAACCCTTTGTACAGCCAATTAGTACTCCTCCATGTTGAACAACACTTGGACGAGTTACTGAGGGTAGCAAGGGCACAGAATATATCTGGATGGGGGACAGTATCGCTGATTCCCAGCGCCAACATCCCAGGGTTACCATTGACCAAAAACTTATCGCCACCACCATATAAAAAGTATCGCTACAAGAGGAGGTCAGAGTCTGGGAATTCTTTGGTGAGTAAGTCTCCTCCTGACTGTCCAAAGCCTGCCCACCATCTACAAAAGAAAGGTCAGGATTGTGATGGAATTCGCTCCACTTGCCTGTATGAGAACAGCTGAAGAACATGAGAACACACTCATGAAGCTCAACAACAAGAAGGACAAAACAGCTTGCTTGACTGACAAGCCGTTATAAACAATTAGTCTCTCTGCCAGTGGGGCAGTGTGGCAGCATTGTGTACCATCTAAAAGATGTACTGCAGCAACTTGCCAAGGCTCCTTCAACAGCACCTTCTAAACCCACGATGTCTACTACCGAGAAGGACAAGGGTGACAGATGAATGGGGACACCACCAACTACAAATTCCACATCAAGCCACAGGCCATCCATTTCACTGTTTCTTCACTACCGCTTGGTTAAAATCCTGGAATCCCCTTTCTAACAGTGCTGTGGGGGTCCCTACACCACATGGACTGCAGCGGTTCAAGACGGCAGCTCATCACAACCTTCCCGAGGATAATCAGGAATGGGCAATTGGTTTTGCCAACGGCATTCAGATCCCATGAACAAATTGAAATAGTCATATCTTTCTATTTATCAATACAAAAATATTCATCAAGACACCCAACTGTGGATTTGTCAAAATTTAGCTCTGCATTGGCAGCTTTAATTGGTCCAGAGAATGACTCAGAGCAAGATAAAACTCCAGGAATCTCCACAGAACTCTCAGTTCAACAGGTAAATTATCAATGATCCAAAACTGGGATTGGACTTTAATGAGCCAATGGGGAAGTGAGGACCCAGCAGGAAGGGGTCAGTGATGTGTGTTCAAAGGTGAAGGATTGGGACAGGTGTGTAGTGATTTTGTACATACACAGTACAATGCAGTTTATCTGTATCCTGGGTGTGATTTCAGCGTTTGTTTCTCTTCTGGTGTAGTTTGTTTTAAGCAGGACGTCTTGATTTACAGACTCAGATCATTAAGCAGCATTTTTATTGTCAAATATGATTAGAGGTGTCATATTGAAAGTCCGGGACATCTGATCACGCCTGGAAAAGGACACATGGGGGTGAGGTGTGCCCTGTATACACCTGTTGTGATTGACTCAGAGAGCAAGTAATAACACAATGAGTGGGGTGTGCAGCCTGAAAGTCCAGCGCTGCTCATGGCCTGCACACAAAACAGGTGGGAGTCCAGGAGTTTAGGCAGCTCTGAGGCTGCTTATGGGCAGCAAGCACCTGTTAAAGGGGAGGTGCATTCTGGCTGAATGCACCCATAAAACACTTCCGATAGTAGGAATATGATGCATCTACTGAGATGGCACTGATATGTTCTCATGGTGCTACATAGGCAGGGAGCAGAGGAGAGTGGGGAGATCCCCTTTTCCTGTTTGGTGATGGGACAGTGTGCATGCACAGGAACAGGAGCGTGAGCACATCCTGAGTGGGACACAGCCAGAGTGGGTATTCGGAATTTTGTGCAAGGCGGGAATTCGGTGCATAGGGGACGAGGTGCTCTTTGCATTTTTTCCTTGCTATCCAACTTCTTAAATCTTCAGAGCGTGCTGCAGCAGTAGAGGCTACAAGGGAAAGGAATCACTGGTAAGTAGTGGGTAAGGTATTTACTACTTTAATTGCTTATAGTTTAAGGTCCTTTTGTGGTTTACTCTATAGTAACGAGGATCAGGAAAGAAGGGCCCGAGAGCAATTGACTTAAAAGGTTTAATTTAAAGGGGTAAGTCATGGCAGGAGAGATCAAAGCCATGGTGTGCTCCTCGTGCTCCATTTGGGAAGCCGGGGACATTTCCAGTGCCTGGGACCAGCATGTGTGCAGGAAGTGTGTCCAACTGCAGCTCCTGGAAGCTTGGGTTTCAGAGCTGGAACGGCGGCTGGGGACACTATGGAGCATCCAAGAGTCTGAGAGCATCGTGGATAGTATGTTTCGAGAGGTGGTCACATCGCAGCTGAAGAGACTTGAGGAAGGAATGGAATAGGTGACCACCAGGCAGTCCAAGAGAAACAGGCAGGTAGTTCAGGAGTCCCCTGGGGTCCCGCTTGCAAATTGGTATTCCATTTTGGAGGCTGATGAGGGCACTGGTTCCTCCAGGAAGTGTGGACAGAGCCAAGCTTCTGGCACCACAAGCAGCCTGTCTGTACAGGAGGGGACGAAGGGAGGAAGAGCAGTAGTAATAGAGGATTCTATAGTCAGGGGAACTGATAGGCGCTACTGTGGCCATCAACGTGACTCCAGGATGGTATGTTGCCTCCCTGGTGCCAGGATCTGGGATGTCACTGAACAGCTGCAGGGCATCCTGAAGGGGGAGGGTGATAAGACAGAGGTCATGGTACATGTTGGTACCAATGACATAGGTAAAAAGAGAGATGAGGTCTTGCATCAAGAATTCAGGGAGTTAGGCAGTAGATGAAAAAGCAAGACCCCTCGGGTTGTAATCTCTGGATTACTCCCAGTGCCACGTGCTAGCGAGCTCAGAAATAGTGGAATAGTACAGATGAATATGTGGCTTAAGAGTTGGTGCAGGAGGGAGGGTTTTAGATTCCTGGATCACTGGGACCGTTTCTGGGGAAGGTGGGACCTGTACAAGCAGGACAGTCTACATCTGAACCAGAGTGGGACTAATATCCTTGCGGGCAGGTTTGCTAGTGCTGTTGGGAGGAGTTTAAACTAATTTGGCAGGGGGAGGGGACATAGGATGTTAGCAGAATAGGGACACATCATAATAATATGATGGTAATAAAACAATCAAGTCAGAGGGAGTACAGCTGCAATAATCTTCAAGGGAGTAAGGCAAGGCTGGATGCCTCTACTTTAATACCAGGAGTATTACAGGTAAAACGGATGAGTTAAGGGTGAGGATTGACATGTGGAATTGTGATATAGTAGCCATCACTGAGGTGTGGTTGAGAGAAGGGCAGGATTGGCAGCTCAACATTCTGAGATTTAGAATCTTCAGGCGAGTCAGGGGAGGGGGTAAAAGAGGAGGAGGCATTGCATTATTAGTTAAGGAGTCAGTTACTGCAGAAAGGAGACATGATATCTTGGAGGGGGCATCAAATGAAGCTTTGTGGGTAGAGCTTAGGAATAAAAAAGGGCAACCACATTATTAGGTGTTTATTATAGACCCCCAGATAGTCAGCGGGAAATTGAGGAGCAAATATGTGCATAATTTGTGGAGGTGTGTAAAAACAATAACAATAGGGTAATTATATTAGGTGATTTCAACTTTCCCAACATTAATTGGGATGAACATAGTGTTAAGGGCTTGGATGGAGTGGATTTCTTGAAATGTGTACAGGAGAACTTTTTTGGTCAATATGTAGAGTGTCCAACAAGGGATGGCGCATTGTTGGACCTAATTCTGGGGAATGAAGCTGGACAGGTGGTTGAGGTGGTGGTGGGTGAGCATTTTAGTGATAGCGACCACAACATGGTACAATTTAAGTTTGTTATGGACAAAGAAATCAACAAGTTGCAAAAAAATGTTTTGGATTGGGGGAGAGTGGATTTTAGTAAAATAAGGCAGGATCTGGCCAAGGTAGACTGGGAACAGTTACTTGTGGGGAAATCTACAGAGGAACACTGGGGCATGTTCAAATAGGAAATGGGGAGGGTAGAGGCTCAATAAGTTCCCTCTAGGGTGATAGGAAGGAGTAACAAGCCCAGAGAACCATGGATGACCAGAGATATTCAGGTTACGATGAGAAGGAAAAGAGAGGCTTTTAGCAGGTACAAGGGAAGCAAATCAGCGGAGGCATTAGTGGAGTACAGACAGTGCAGGGTGGAGCTTAAGAAAGCAATTAGGAGAGCAAAGAGGGGATATGAGAAAGCTCTGGCTGGTAAAAGTAGGAAAAATCCAAGATATTCTATAAGTATATCAATGGGAAGAGGATAACCAGGGAAAGAGTTGGGTCCATAAAGGACCAAGGGGGCAATCTATGGGTGGAGCCAGAGGACATCGCTAGTGTGTTGAATGAATACTTCACGTCTATCTTCACCCAAGAGAATGAGGATGAAGGTATCGAACTTGGGGAGAGAGACTACTAGGTTCTTAAACAAATTAATATAGGGAGTGACAAGGGATTGGAGGTGTTGTCAGGCTTAAAAGTGGACAAGTCTCCAGATCCGGATGATTTGTGTCCCAGACTGCTGAAGGAGGCAAGGGAGGAGATCGTAGGGGCTCTAACCCAAATTTTTAATTCCTCTCTGGCCATGCGGGAGGTGCCAGAAGACTGAAGAACAGCTAATGTGGTGCTGCTATTTAAGAAAGATGGTAGAGATAAGCCAGGGAACTATAGGCCAGTGAGTCTTACGTCAGTGGTAGGGAAACTATTGGAGAAATTTCTGAAGGAGAGTATCTATCTTCACTTGGAGAGGCAAGGTTTGATCAGGGATAGTCAGCATGGCTTTGTCAGAGGGAGATCATGCCTAACAAATTTGATTGAATTTTTTGAGGAGGCGATCAGGTGTGTAAATGAGGGTAGTGCAATTGATGTAGTTTATATGGATTTCAGCAAAGCCTTTGACAAGGTCCCACATGGGAGACTTATAAAGAAGGCAAAAGCACATGGGATACAGGGTAACTTAATAAGGTGGATTCAAAATTGGCTCAGTTGTAGGAGGCAGAGGCTGATAACAGAAGGATGTTTTAGTGACTGGAAGCCAGTGTCCAGTGGCATACCACAGGGATCTGTGCTCGGCCCCCTATTATTTGTCATTTATATAAACGATATAGACAACTATGTGGGGGGTAGGATTAGTAAGTTTGCGGATGACACGAAGATTGGCTGGGTGATTAACAGTGAGGTTGAGTGTTTTGGGCTACAGGAAGATATAGGCTTGGCCTAAATAGCCAAGTGGTTATGGTCCTGGGTTTGTAATCCCAAGATCAAGAGTTCAAATCTCACAATGGCAAACTATGAAACAATGTAACTTCATCTGAATAGGAACAGATGGAAACGTGTTTGTACTTGAAAGAGTTACAGGAAGATATAGATGGGATGGTCAAATGGGCAGATAAGTGGCAGATGGAATTTAACCCTGAAAAGTGTGAGGTGATATACTTTAGAAGGAGTAATTTGACAAGGAAGTATTCAATGAACAGCATGGCACTAGGAAGTTCTGAGGAACAAAGGGACCTTGGTGTGTGTGTCCATAGATCTCTGAAGGTAGTGGGGTGGTGAAAAAGGCAAATGGGACACTTGCCTTTATCAATCAAGGCATAGATTACAAAAGTAGGGAGGTCATGTTGGAGTTGTATAGAACCTTGGTGAGGCCACAGCTGGAGTACTGTGTGCAGTTCTGGTCGCCACATTATAGGAAGGATGTGATTGCACTGGAGGGGGTGCAGAGGAGATTCACCAGGATGTTGCCTGGGATGAAACATTTATGAAGAGAGGTTGGATAGACTTGGGTTGTTTTCGTTGGAGCAGAGAAGACTGAGGGGCAACCTGATTGAGGTGTACAAGATTATGAGGGGCATGGACAGAGTGGATAGGGCGCAGCTGTTCCCCTTAGTTGAAGGGTCAGTCACACAGGGACATAAGTTCAAGGTGAGGGGCAGGAGGTCTAGGGGGGATGTGAGGAAAAACTTTTTTACCCAGAGAGTGGTGACGGTCTGGAATGCACTGCCTGGGAGGGTGGTGGAGGCGGGTTGCCTCACATCCTTTAAAAAGTACCTGGATGAACACGTCATAACATTCAAGGCTATGGGCCAAGTGCTAGTAAACAGGATTAGGTAGGTAGGTCAGGTGTTTCTCACGTGTCGGTGCAGACTCAATGGGCCGAAGGGCCTCTTCTGCACTGTGATTCTGTGATGGTAGAGGACCTCCACACAGCCATCAGTGAGAAGAAATTTCAAAATATGTGAATGGCAGAAACCTAGTGCTCAGGATCTCTTTGCAATGCAGGAAGAAGTTCAATGATCTGACTAGAGGTGTTGTGGTAAGAACACTGATTTCTCAAATTCTGCTCATTATAACCAGTTGCAGCCTCAATAATTACAAGATTCAGCACTTCTGTCCTAATTGCTGCATTCCTGTGTTTATGTTTCATATTGGCCACTTCCCACTCACCTTCATTAAACCCTATCAGCATATTCTTCTCTTCCTCTCTCCCTCGTGTACACATCAAGCTTGCTTATGAATATATCTATGCCATTCACCTCAACCACTCTTTGTAATAGCTAGTTCCACAGCCTAAAACCTCTCTGGATAAAAATAATAATCACCCAAATACAGATTTTATTTATTAGTGAGCATCTTACATTCATGGCCACTATTTCATGTCTCCTCCACAAGTGGATGTATCATTTCTATATCTGTTATGACCGATGCAGTTGGCAAAGCGGAGTTATTTTTAAAAATCCCAGAGGGAAACTTTAACAACTATCAAACCAATAATTTTAAGTGTCATGTTTGAGATGCAACTCTAAACTCAGGAATGAGACCACTAGTTCTCGAGGTTTTATATTAAACCAAAGAAACGTTTTATTAATTTACACAGGTTAAAATATATGTGCACATGTACAAATTACTACATCATAACTTTCAACAGATTCCCAAACTAGTCTCCATCAAGCAACCCATAGACTTAACCAAACACCAGGCAAAGCATTTTCACCTTACGAATTCACAATGAGGTTCTTTTCTCTGTGGAGCCAGTTGAAGGCTTGCAGCTGCCTTTTGATCTTTCATTGCCTCTGCCTGCACACCCAAAAACTACTGAAGTTATACCTACCAGCCACATTGAAAGTTAATTCTCATTGTATCACCAGTCTCTTTGAACTTTACCTTTTAACAATGAAACCCCATTCATTGAACCAATTTTATTAGTAATATAAACATGTAGCTTTGTATCTGTTAGAAAGGCATCAAGTTTTCACCCCACTTCTTGAATGCTCTATTCAACAAATGCAAATGCATCACCAACCAAAACTAGTACATATCAAAGTACCCAGAATAGCTGGTTTAATCCAATTAAGACATACCCACAGACCAAACCTTTATTTTAAAAGAAAAATAGTTTCCAAAATATTATATACATTAATAGCTTCATGACAATATCTAACCGACTTCATAATTTTGAAGTCAACCATTACATCATTCCTCAGGCTTTTCTTTTCTAGAGAAAGAGCCCCTCCTGTCCATTTCAATACTAAGGAGAAGAGAATTGTGCACATTATTCTAACTGTGATCCAACGAAGTTTCCATGTAAGTTGAACATAACTCTTTTACTTTTCAATCTGTTTCCATTTTACTTATTATTTTGTTCAATTGTGTTGCTATTTTTAATGTTTTGTGAATCTGAACCACAAAATCCCATTGTTCACTCACCTCTTCCATGGAGATATACCCTTTCTCTTCCTTCAGCCAGAACAGACCAGTGTGCATGATTACTTATCTTTTCTTGTGCAATCCCTCGTGTTAGTTATAATCTCCAATTTGGTCTCTCTCATACACATTACAACGCACTACTTCCATTTCTGGACATCAAATCATTGATGCAAACAATGCACACCAGGGATGTTAGCACGGATCTTTGTGAAACACCTCATCTGACCCAGAATGAGTAACCTTTAACCACTATTCTGTTTTCTGTTTAAGAACCATCTCACTTTCTATTCTCCTATCAGTATCCTGAATCCTCATGATCTGATCTTAATCATGAGTCTACTTTGTGGCACCTCATTGAAGCCCTTTAGAAAATCTAAGTACATCGTATCTACTCTCATTCCCTTGTCTATTCTGTTGCTTACTTCAAAAAATTCAATCGAGTTACTCAAGCAAGACTTTCCCTTTTCAAATCTGTTCTCTTCTTTGTTATATTTTCAGTTTCTGGATGTTTCTCATAATATCTTTTTAGTAAAGGTTTCATTATCTTTGTGTTAACCTAACTGATAAACATTTCCTTTCTGAACCATGATTTGCATCTTACACAGAGAATAAGGGCTCTTCGATCATGAAAGGAAGAAAGAAATCACAAGACTCTCACTAGCACATTTGCTTTGTGCAAGAGAAGGTGGAGTCCAGTTCAAGTCAGCAGGTTGGAACTGGAAGAGGATAAACTCCACTCCATATTCTCTGCCCCCTTGAAGTAGACGTGCTGCCAATCATAGGGAGGGGCAGAGTTGAAGAAATGGCAACTGGCAATGCTGAAAAAGATGTCGCTCAGAGTTTCTTCACACCTAATCTTCTTTGTCCCTTCAGAATTCTGTTTCACCCTCCACACCGTGTGACCAGCTGCAGATTCTTTCACCTCCCACTTTTCTCTCTCTCTCTGCTCTCATTTTACATCACAAACTAATCTTTGGCTCTCTCTTTCATTTCATGTTTGGAGAGTGTGGAAATCCCAGTGACAATGAAAAAGGATGGTAGCAGCTCACAGGAAGATCAACCGACCCTTGATCCTAACCTTGTAAGTATCAGCTCAGATCCTTACACAATAAGGATTTTGGGGTTTGAGTCCAGCTCCAACTTGTCCCTAGGCTTCACGCGGTGCACAGAGACCAGCCTGTCTAGTATGAACCAAGCAATTAGCCCCAGTAACAACACAGCAGGGAAATCTGGCAAAGTGGAGAGGGGAGCAGTGGCCCTGGATCATGGAGGCTGAAAGGCTGGTAGACCCTTAGGATGTGGAACAGAAGCCACGCTGGCAATCACGCTCTTCTTTTCAGATGTTCTCCAACAAATCTTTTAATGTGTAACATGAGTTAAACTAGCTTGAGGACATGCTTTCCCCTGGATAGTTATTAATCCCAGCTTATTGTACCTATTTTTACCCCAGCTACTTGAATCATATTTTAAGGCATGCTTTTCACTGGCATCAATATCCAGATAATCTTAAAACTGATGATTTTATAATGATTTGACTCCTGTATTCCTGTATGACAGATGCATTCCTAGTTACTCACATGATGCAGCTTGTATTAACCTAAGCAAAGCAGGTGAAATGTCCCAAGTCAATGAACTGTCTTCAAAACTCGAGAGAAAATACGACAAAATAATGAAGAGTCCAAAGTCAACAAGCAGGTCATTCAATCAGTTAGACACACCCCATCTCAGCATGCTCAAAAAATCTAATGAACAGATTTATAAGAGATCCCGATGTTCACGGTGATCATTCCTTGCCCAGTAAATTGCCCAGAATCCTATACACTGACACTCGTGAAATTCAGCTGGCTCAGGGGTAATCTTGGCTTCCTATTTTGCAGTGCACCAATACACCCTCGGTCTCGCTGGTCAGTGCACAAGGCAGTGCACAGTAATAGGAAAACATATGCAGCATTGTTAAAAATAACAATATCTTTCTATTTAGAGATCTTCAAAGGAGAAAGAAACTCCAAGATCATCCACTTTAGCTTCAGAGGCTGACAAAGAGCGAGACACAACTGCTAAAAATTCCAGCTCAGCTTATCAGGTAATTACTAAACTGTCCTGAACCAGGGTCACAGCTGATGCAGTCAACCATGAAGAGAGTAACTGGCTTGAAGTGGTCAGTGATCCATGTAGATTAAAAGTTGAAAAGTCAGGTCTAATGTGTTGTGATTTTGTACATACACAGTGTAATGGAGTTTATTTTCCCCGGGTGTGATTTCGAAGGTTTTCCTCTTTTGGTCAAGGTTGATTCATTCAGGATGTCACAATCTACTGCCTTGGGTCATCAAACAACATTGGTATTGTCAACAATAATTAGAGACAGCAGACAAAAAGGTCTGGACATCCTGCAGCTTAGTCCAGCAAGACTTGACAGAGTCATCCCAGAATCTTATCTTAACAGCTAATGACCCAAACTCCTCCTTCACCATCCCTTCCCAACAGCAGGATATATCCATCAGAGGTGGTGACATGGTGGAACACAGGGGGGAGGGTGTGGCCCTGGGAGGACTCAGCTTTGACTCCAGACCCCGTGAAGCTTCTTGACATCCGGTTAACCATGGGCAAGGAAACTCCAGCTGATTATCACTTACCATCCTCACTCAACTGCTGAATCATCTGTTATTGATGGTTTGGTGTGATATGTGGTAGTCATGGTACTGGACTTACTGATAAGGCTGGAAGCGATACTGTTAGCAAATTCTATCTTTATTTTACATTATGCTAACTAATTACACGTTAGTCTACATGATGCTCTACATAGAATTATCTGTCTCCAGGCTCTGTAATCATGTGATCTTACATCACTGATGTTGTAACTATGGCCTGAATTTTCCCATTGGTGATTTGGGGGCGGGGCCTGCTAGCCGACGGGAAAATGACGCGGGATGATTTTGGGAGAAACCCCCGACATCATCCCGGTCCAATTAAATATTGACGAAGGTGGACGGACAGTGAAATCAGCTGTCCGCCCGCCGACCTGTCAATGGCCAATTAAGGCCATTGACAGGATAATTAAGATGGTTAAATGTCCTACCCATCTAACCTTAAGGCTGGCGGGTAGGCCAGGAGCACCAGCGGGCTTCTGATAATACATGAAACCTCATCTACTGACAGGATGAGGTTTCATATCTGTTTTTAAAAACTTTAATAAATTTGATGTGATATTTATTAACATGTCCCATCTTGTGTGACTTTGTCCTATGAGGGGGCCATGTTAATAATTTATTTTTTCAACTTTTTAACTTTGTAATACTTTCACTGATCTCCCTGAGACAGCACCTAGTCCCAGGGAGCAGTGCACTCTTTCGTGCGCAGCGTGAAAGAGCGCCCTCTGACGGATGGGTAATCCCTCTCCCCCAGCACAGGATGTGCATAGCCCTTCCTGTCAGGCAGGCCGCTGGGCGGGGCTTAATTGGCCCACCCACTTAAAATGGGGGCGGGGCCTGCTTTATCGGTGGAGTTCAGCTGCCCGCCCACCGCTGAGCCAGTGGGGCCCGCCCGCCAACTGAGGGCAAAATTCTGCCCTATATATTTAC
This sequence comes from Carcharodon carcharias, assembly GCF_017639515.1. NCBI lineage: Eukaryota > Metazoa > Chordata > Chondrichthyes > Lamniformes > Lamnidae > Carcharodon > Carcharodon carcharias. The sequence goes on along the minus strand of NC_054478.1, from coordinate 137,293,430 downwards.
AAATTCAACATTAACCCTTTATAATACAAGTCATTACCCCTCCATAATGAACACACTTAGAGGAGGTACTGAGGGTAACAACGGCATAGAATGCAACTTGGATAGGGGACAGTGTCCATTATTAAGATTCCTTGGTTACATCACTATCAACTGAGCTGGCTGCTTCCTGAAGGACATAACTGCCAGACTGAGTTCACGGCATCTCCAACGAGAGAGAATCTAACCATCTCCCCTTGACATTCAACCACATTTCCATCAGTGAATCCCCAGCATCAACATCCCGGGGTTACCATTGACCGAAAACCTGTCGACTAGACATATAAAAAGTGTCGCTACAAGAGCAGGTCAGAGTCTGGGAATTCTGTGGTAAGTAACTCACCTCCTGACTGTCCAAAGCCTGCCCATAAGGAAAAGTCAGGATTGTGATGGAAAACTTTCCACCTGCCTGCATGAGAACAGCTCCAACCGCACTCGTGAAGCTCGACACCAACGAGGACAAAATAGCCTGCTTGATTGACAAGCCATTATAGACAATTACTCCCTCTACCAGTGGGGCAGTGTGGCAGCATTGTGTAAAAGATGTGCTGCAGCAACTCACAAGGCTCCTTCAGCAGCATCTTCCAATCCCATGGCCAGAATTTTACATTGTTTGAGCGGGCACACGCCCGACCCGATAGAGCATGAAATCAGACAAGATGACACCGGGTGCGTGTCCTGACCTCATTGCACACTCACGCGATATTTTGCTCGGTGGGCGGGCGTGGCAGTCGGAAGCGCGCCTGCCTACGATTACGTGTGCAACTAGGCCAATTGAGGAGTCAATGAAAAGCGATTTTAGGTGATCTGTCCACTTATACAGTTGTAGGATGGGCCAATCCGCCTGGTGGGCTTCACGTTTTTGCTGCAACCTCGATGCAAGGTGGGATGAAAACCCCGGGGTGAAATATAATGGGAAAAGATGTCGGGTGACTGAGGCTTTTTGAGTTCTGCTCTCAGATGCTTGAATGTGCTGCATTAACACAGTTTGCTTCAATTTTTTCAGGCCACAATGCACCCTTATCACTGTTCCTTCACTATCACTGGGTTGACATTCTGGAACTCCCTTCCTAACAGAGATAAAAACAAAAAAACTGCGGATGCTGGAAATCCAAAACAAAAACAAAAACAGAATTACCTGGAAAAACTCAGCAGGTCTGGCAGCATCGGCGGAGAAGAAAAGAGTTGACGTTTCGAGTCCTCATGACCCTTCGACAGAGCTTGAGTTCGAGTCCAAGAAAGAGTTGAAATATAAGCTGGTTTAAGGTGTGTGTGTGGGGGGCGGAGAGAGAGAGAGGTGGAGTGGGGGTGTGGTTGTAGTCCCTCCGTCAACTCTTTTCTTCTCCGCCGATGCTGCCAGACCTGCTGAGTTTTTCCAGGTAATTCTGTTTTTGTTTTTGTCCCTTCCTAACAGCACTGTGGGGGTCCCTACACCATGTGGACTGCAGTGATTCAAGAAGGCAGCTCACCACCACCTTTCCAAGGATAATCAGGGATGGGTAATAAACGTTGGTTTTGCCAGCGGCACTCAGATCCCATGAACAAATTGAAATAATCATATCTTTCTATTTATCAATACAGAAATATTCATCAAGACACCCAAGTGTGGATTTGTCAAATTTTAGCTCTGCCTTGGCAGCTTTTATGAGTCCAGAGAATGACGCAGAGCAAGATAAAACTCCAGGAATCTCCACAGAACTCTCAGTTCAACAGGTAAATTATCAATGACCCAAAACTGGAATCTGAATTTAATGAGCCAATGGGGAAGTGAGGACCCAGCAGGAAGGGGTCAGTGATGTGTGTTCAAAGGTGAAGGATTGGGACAGGTGTGTAGTGATTTTGTACATACACAGTACAATGCAGTTTACCTGTACCCTGGGTGTGATTTCAGCGTTTGTTTCTCTTCTGGTGCAGTTTGTTTTAAGCAGGATGTCTTGATTTACAGACTCAGATCATTTAGCAGCATTTTTATTGTCAAATATGATTAGAGCTGTCATATTGAAAGTCCGGGACATCTGATCACGCCTGGAAAAGGACACATGTGGGTGAGGTGTGCCCTGTATACACCTGTTGTGATTGACTCAGAGAACAAGTAATAATACAATGGGCAGATTTTTCCATTTTTGAGACTGAGTGCGGGGGTGGGTGGGTTTCACGGAGCAATTCCTGCTGGGCGGCATTGTGAAAATTTGCAGCCGATGTCACGCGTGGAACTCATTAAATATGCATGGGCGAGTTTCTCTCTCAATCATGTGGTGGGTCAGGAACTCATTCACTGCTCTGCCATCACCTAATGGGGTCAAAGGTTGAGGGCCATATTTAAACGCCACCTTCAGCCCAGGTTACAGAAGAAAACATCTGGAAGTGGTTGCAGCAAAGAAGAGAGCTGCTCCAAAGTTCAACAGTGACTCCCTGGAGGTGTACATAAATGGTGCGCCCTCTACCCCAGGGATGGCTCAAGGACACCCACCAACCTCTCCTCGCTGGCCTTTTGGGCCATTGCAAAGATGGTCAGCGCGTTGGGCAATTCCACCAGAAACACCGTCTAATATAGGAACAGGATGAGCTATTTCATCCTTTCTGCCAGGGTTTCAGCTCACTCAACCTCACTCGTATTGTGGCATCATGCAACCAAAGGGTCACGCTGCTCAGGGGTCTCACACAATATTAGTGGGGGACACATCAGCACTGATTGTCTCACGGGCACTTTAACATCACCGACATCTCATCTCACAAGCTGCACAAACTCCATCATCAGCCCTTACTGGGGAGGGCTGTGCACACACACAGCAAGCATGCATGCCCCCCACCCTCTCATCCATCTCTTCTTATCATATTTCATCTGCTTGTCTTCATCCAGGTCAAGCTTGCGCACCACAACAGGGAGAGATCCCAGACTGGAGTAGGAAGGGCCAATATCATGGAGCTCACGAAATTCGGAGAGGATGCCGCTAAGTGGGCAAGGGAGGACAGGGACTACCCCTATGCGGAAGGTGAGATCAGCCTTTCCCAGCAAGCCTGTGTGGATGAGCCCTCCATAAGATGCTCGCTTGCTGCCATTCTCAGGAGTGATTTGCAATGTTGTATTCAGCCTGTTCCTGAACTGAATCTATCTGCTCTCTCTTACTGGCAGCAGCAGATCCAGACATACTTCAAGACCCAACATAAGCCCCAACCCCCAGGCCACCTCTGACGAAGAAGCTGCGGCTCCGTTCAAATAAGAACCCATCACTGCATTCACCTTCACCCTTCACCAGCTCAGAGACACACACCCCGGTGGGTCATGGATCTAGATTAGGTGCAGGATCACATTGTGGGGAACACTTCACTGACACTTCTCCACAGCAGCTGGAGGCAGTGACAGTCCAGGTCTCTGACACTCGGAGGATGGCTGGAGAACAGGCACCCACTGAGTCCGAGTCTGACATGAGCCTCTGGAAACGACAATGTCAGACATGCTGGAGATACAACGACAGGCAGTGGAAAACCAGGTAGAGTTGTGAGGTACAGTTACCAGACTAGAGCGAAGGATGGAGGAGTCTGTCTGTGTTCTGTTCCATGTCATGGCTCCAACATGTGAGCATCTTGAGGTCTCCATGGGGAGGGTGGTGACTGCCCTGGAGACCTCGGTCCAGCAGATCCTCCTGGATTTGCGCTCAGAGGTGCTATTGTTAAAGGCATTGGTGGAATCCGTCAGTAGCTAGGCAAGAGCGGGGCAGGGCACCTCAACCTCCCTCTGGGTGCTCCTTTTCCTCATGGAGTCAGACAGGGGTCCTCCGGCACCCACAGGGAGAAGGACCAGCAGCTGGACACCCCGGGGCTATTCACCCAGGTACCTCTGAGAGAGTCTAGCCGATTCCAATCCCCTCTGCCTGTGACTGCATCACCTCCATGTGTATAGGCTAAGGAGGGTGGACATGCCCCACAGCAGGAGACCCAAAGTAGGCTGCGGCCCTCCAGCTCACGACCCTCCAGAGGATGCCTGCCAAAATCATCAAAGACAACAGAGCGATCCAACCAGCAGGCTGCCAACACCCCTGCTGTGGATGACGGGGATGTAGATAGAGGAAGCAGTAGGGTTAGAAAAATTAAGAAGCTTTGAAATCACTGTCATGGGTCATGGGTGTTCAATCACTGTAAATATCATGCACCTTTGTAAATACATTTGCTGTTCTTGAGAATGATAAAAGTCATTTGCATCCATGTGCCCTCTGATTGTGAGACTGATCCATGCTCCCACTCAGATTTCACCTCCCTCTGTGAGCCTCACATTCATGTGATGTGTAGCTGACTCTTGATACTTATTCTACCTTTGTGTTATGTCAGGGAGTTGTGTGACAGTCTTTATTGAAGCGTCTGCAAAATGCGTTAGCAACCGTACTCCTTACCAGACAGCACGGACTTAGACATCCTCCCTCGCCTTGGAAGGGTAACTGTAATCGTCTGTCCAAATGAGAATGTTGTCTTCATTGGAAATGCCAAAGCACAAGACCTGCAGCTATGATGCTTTCTCCAACCACGGCGCGCATCTCAGTGTCCACTAAAAGCTTCTCATAAAGTGGCGACCGCTTCATCAAGTCTTTTGATGCAGCGTCTGTGCTGTCATGGTAACTTCCACTTCCCAGAGTGCATCAATGGATGGTTCACTGCTGACCCTTCAATGGACAAGGCCGAGTGAATCATGAGGTATCAAGGTGCTGGGCTGAATGCTGAGATTGTTCTCGCTGTCACTGGTTGTAAAGGCCTCTTAGTCCAGTGGCACGGCAGTAAGGGATGGGGGCAATGTGGATTTGTCCTATTCCTTTACCTGAAGCACCCTGGAATTGTGTGGCTCTCAATGTAGCACTGGCACATCTTCCACATGTGCTTCTTCGATGGCATCCTCACGTGGAAGCAGCCCCTCATCTCCCAATTTAGGCTCCTGCCCATCCTGCTCTTCATCATCTGAGGAGCTCACAGCCTCCTCCATGTCTCCTGCTGCAAGGGATTCCCCTTTGAAGTGCCAGATTGTGAAGGGTGGAACACGTCACGATGATGTGGGACACCCTCTGTGAAAAATACTGCAGAGACCCCCAGAGAGGTCCAGACATCAGAACCATATCCTCAGGATGCCAATGGTTTGCTTGATGATGGATCATGTTGCCTTATGCCTCTCATTGTATCTCTGCGACAAAAGACTCAGAGGACGATGCACTGGTGCCATGAGCAATTGTCTGAGTTGGTACCCCTTATCCCCAAGCAGCTAGCCCTGTACTCGCTGAGGCCCTTCGATAATAACGATGAGCCTTACTGTAATGAACATCTGTCACCTCCTTGATACATTTATGTGCTGAGGACTGTGAGATGCTGCATAGGTCCCCTGTGGATCTCTAGAACGATCCACAGGCAAAGAAATTGAGTGCGGCAGTGACCTTCAGGGGCACTGGCAGAGGATGTCCTCCCAGTCCATGGGGCATTAGATCCTCCCACAGAATGTGGCAGATGTGATCCACTGCATCTCTTGACAAACACAGATGTGCGCAGCATTGTCTGTCACTCAGCTCCAGATCAGAGCGTCTTCTTTAGTAGACTCTTGGTCATGTGAGTTGCTTCCCTGGGATGGGTCTAACCATCTCATCCTCTGGTTGTTGCTGCAGCTCCCCTTGAACATGGACCCTAGGCTGGGCCTCCTCTCGAAGCTGGGCTAGGCGGCGCCGGGCCCATCTCCTGCTGCTCAGTTAGGACAGTGCCATCAGTAAGGCAGCATTGACCACAGGCTCCATTATTCAATCCTCCTGCTCCCTGGGGAATGATAGATGCAACAGATTAATGAACACTGGGCAGATACAGTAGACCTCCCACTCACACACAGAAAGACAATGTCATGTCCCAGAGCTTTGTCAGTGCTAATAGCTTCTCACTGATACAACCTTGCAGCTGAGGCGCACACTCAGATAGCTTGGTGCCCATGATGCCAGCGCTGATACTTGACATCTCAATCACACAGAACTTATGAGAGCTTTGGAGACATGATGAAATGTATGGCCCTAACAAATCCACTCCTGCAATCTGTTTCCTTGAAGGCTGATCAACCTTAACTTGTATTTCAGCAATGACTGGGTGCCCTTTGACCTGTGATCCATGCCAATTGGATAAAGCACATTACTGGCACATATGCAGCAGCTGTGCTTCCTAGGCACTTGCCCTCATTTATTTTTTCACATACCTCTCTGTTGAAGCTGAAATGGAGAAACTGTATTGTGTAGCCAGTAACTCCTGTAGTCTCTCTTTGAAGAGCAAAAAAAGGCAATGGCTCCAATGTAACTTTCTCAAAGAAGATCTTCCTCTTTTCTATCAGCTCCGACTCCATTTCAATGTTTTGAGTGCAAACAGATTGAGGATGCCCCTTGAAATGGGCCCCTGAGTACACCCCTGGGCTCCTCCCATGACTCTGACCGCTCCCATCCAGATTCTTTTCCACTTTCAATCTGTCACCGCGCCATTAATTTGTCTTAGCAAGATACTGGTGCACTATGAGACCAGTTTCGACCCTCCCTCTGTGAGTGTCTCTTTCCCGCCTATTTTCCTGGAACTCCACAGTGTGTAGGTAGAGCTTCCTCCCTTTATTCTCCAGCCTCCCCTAGTAACCCTGGATTCCATAGTAACAGTGGCTGATATTCCAATCCTCACACCTGAACCCATTACTGGTCATGTCCCAATGCCCACTCCGAACCTCACCCCTCCCCATCTTGAGGCTATGTGCAAGTCATGTACAGAGGAAACCCGCCCCAGGAGAGTTTTGAATACCCCCTGCTATATTATGTATTCCCCATTTACAGGCTGCAGATGCTTCCCCTAACCCTGAACATCCCATCTGCAGTCCAATACAAAGACGGACAAAACTATGGCCAGCGACATTTAGAAAATGACCAGGCCCTGTACACAAAGCTGTGCCTTATCCCAATTGAACACACAGGCCTTGACCATCCCTGGAGCGGGTCTACGATGTGCATGCCATGCATAGCCTGAAAAGCCCCAGGGCTGCCTTCTATCTCACCCTGACTATGAAGTCCACAAAGCCCCAGGACTGGCTTTAACCTCACCCTGACTATGAAGTCCACTAAGCCCCAGGACTGGCTTTAACCTCACCCTGACTATGAAGTCCACTAAGCCCCAGGACTGCCTTTACTCTCTTTATTCTCTCACCCTGACTACTTGGTCCCAGAACAGGGACTATGACTGTCTCTCAAGTTGCTCTCCCATTCCTTTTTTACTGCAGACAACACACTGTCCCTACCCTCCACTCCATAGCCGGGATTTTCCCTTCCTGTCTGCGGTGGTCGCCATAGCAGGCGGAAGCCGAATATTTCGGCCGATTAGAAGAATCGGTTTCACGGCGTCGTAAAAGCAGTTTGCAATTGTTCGCTCCATCTGTCAATGACGGGCCCTGTTTCCTGCTGCCGCACATCAGAAACCAAATTTCAATACATCAGAATCTATTATCAGCCTTGCTCGCTGGAATGATCTCCTCATGCTGGGCACAATCACACCGACGTGTTTCACAACTGTACATAAGCGATGTGCACTTGGCGAGCTGCATTTTGCTCAGGACTTTGAAGTTTGTCTGCCTACTTTGCTTCGGGCAACACTTGAGGTCATCAGTGCCAGGGCTTCACAGACAGCACCACGTCACTTTTAGGGAGGCTCATGGGAAGGTCTCTACCTACCAGACCAGCAGTAGGGCTGGGATGGCTTTTCAGTGGCTGTAGGCCTAGGACTTGCTTGGGGAAGGAGGAGAAGTGGCCTCAGGCAAGGGACGAGGCTGCAGTGTGAAGGCTGTACTGGGGAAGGGGGGGTATCCCAGGGTGTGTGTGGGGGCACAAGCTGCAAGTGGCCTCAAGATGGTGAGGGCTGAGGAGGCAGTCTCCAGAGGAGATGAGGCCAGATGGAGATGTGAGGGTAAGTGTGTGAGAGAGTGAGTGGTGATGTCCCTTGAGCTGGCAGTGAGTGAGATGCCAGTGAACGTGTGATGGCCTTGTGAGTGTGTGAATTTAGAGTGATGAGATGTTTGACTTACCCTGGCAGCATGGATGAGATCATTCATCCTCTTTCTGCACTGGATGGCCGACCTCTTCTATGCCACATTTGCACTGACCACCACTGCCACCGCCTCCTGAGCCAGAGCAGTGAGATTGCTGGACCTCCTGCAGCCAGAGTGGGGTTGGAGGGCATCATGATGGGCCTCCAAAAGGCATTCCAGTGATAGATCACTGAACTCTTCCTGGCTGTCGTGGCCATCTCCTGGGCTGCAAGCATTGAGAACTGCATGGGTAGCTGCAGTTTAGATATGGCACCCGGAGTGGGGAAACAGTGAGGTAACAGCATCGCGGGCATTTCACAGGGTGTCCACCAGCAAGACAGCACGTTTCCTGTAATTATTCCTGTAATGAGGTGGATAGGGGACGATAGGATACGAAAACTAGCTCTTGCAACTATAGGGAAAATTATCTAATTTCATGCCCGCCATATGGTGGAATATAGGGAAAATTCTGGCCCATGAGTCTCTATGCAACCCATGCTTCATGTGCAACCCTTTCCCCTCCCCAGCCTCCATGAGTCTCTGTGCATGGTTATGCTCTTATACCACATTAACTCTAACATCCTCCCTCATAGCTTGGTGTCTGCAGATACCCCCTCCAGTTGATGTGGTTCTGCTCCCATTCTAGCCCCTACTGTGTCTGCATTCCAGTCATTAATGTTGTGCCCCAGCTTCCCTATTCTCTGTCTCCCATGTGCCTGCCATTGTCTCCCCCCACCCTCTCCAATCCCACCTTTGCCCACTGACTCCTGTGTCTCCTTCCTCCTTCCCACGCCACTCCCCCAGCCCCATCAATTCCCTTTGGCCCCCATGTCTCCTTCCCTCCTTCCCCTCTGACTTCCACAGTGCCCGCTACCCCCAACCCGCCCTGAGTCACAAAACTGATCTCTGTCTAGTTTGCTACCCTGCCTGAGTCCCCAGATAACACCCTCCCAGACAATGGAGGGAGCCAGTGAGGGAATAGTGAGGGGCTGAGGAACAATAGCAATCGCTTAAGAAAATAGTTCATGACTTACAATAAAGATATATCCCAGTGACAGTGAAAAAGGACGGTTGCAGCTCACAGGAAGATCAACCAACCCTCGATCTGAACCTTTTAAGTACCAGCTCAGATCCTTACACCATAAGGATTGTGGGGTTTGAGTCCAGCTCCAACTTGTCCCTAGGCTTCACACGGTGCACAGAGACCAGCCTGTCTAGTATGAACCAAGCAATTAGCTCCAGTAACAACACAGCGGGGAAATCTGGCAAAGTGGAGAGGGGAGCAGTGGCCCTACAACATGGAGGTTGAAAGGCTGGTAGACCCTTAGGGTGTGGAACAGAAGCCACGCTGGCAATCACGCTCTTCTTTTCAGATGTTCTCTAACAAATCTTTTAATCTGTAACATGAGCTAAACTAGCTTGAGTATGTGCTTTCCCCTGGATAATTATTAATACCAGCTTATTGTATCCATTTTTGCCCCAGTAACTTGAATCATATTTTAAGGCATGCTTTTCACTGGCATCAATATCCAGATAATCTTAAAACTGATGATTTTATAATGATTTGACTCCTGTTTTCCTGAATGACAGATGCAATCCTAGTTACACACATGATGTAGCTTGTATTACCCTGAGCGAAGCAGGTGAAATGTCAATGAACTGTCTTCAAAACTCGAGAGAAAATATGACAAAATAATGAAATGTCCAACATCAACAAGCAGGTCATTCTATCAGTTAGACACACCCCCTCTCAGCATGCTCAAAAAATCTAATGAACAGATTTATAAGAGATCCCGATGTTCATGGTGATCATTCCTTGCCCAATAAATTGCCCAGAATCCTATACACTGACACTCATGAAATTCAGCTGGCTCAGTGGTAATCTTGGCTTCCTATTTTGCAGTGCATCAATACACCCTCGATCTCACTGGTCAGTGCAGAAGGCAGTGCACAGTAATAGGAAAACATATGCAGCGTTGTTAAAAATAACAATATCTTTCTATTTAGAGATCTTCAAACGAGAAAGAAGGGTCAGGTCTAATGTGTTGTGATTTTGTACATACACAGTGCAATGGAGTTTATTTACCCCAGGTGTGATTTCGGAGGTTCTCCTCTTTTGGTCAAGGTTGATTCATTCAGGATGTCACAATCTTCTGCCTTAAGGTCATTGACAGGATAATTTGAGTTAAATGCCCTACCCGTCCAACCTTAAGGCTGGCGGGTAGGCCAGGAGCCCCAGCGGGCTTCTGATAATACATAAAACCTCATCTACTGGCGGGATGAGGATTCCTGTCTGTTTTTAAAACATTTAATAAATTTTATGTGATATTTATTAATATGTCTCATCTTGTGTGACATTGTCATATGAGGGGAACATGTTTTTTCTATTTTTTAACTTTGTAACACTTTCACTGATCTCCTTGAGACAACATTTAGTCTCAGGTAGCAATGCACTCTTTCATGCGCATGCGCAAAAGAGTGCAATCTGACGGATGGGGAATCTCTCCCCCCTAGCACAGAATGTGCATAGCGCTTCCAGTCAGGCAGGCCACTGGGTGGGCCTTAATTGGCCCTCCCACTTAAAATGGGGGCGGGGCCCGCTTTATCGGCGGAGTTCAGCTGCCCGCCCACCGCCGAGCCAGTGAGGCCCACCCGCCAACTGAGGGCAAAATTCTGCCCGATATAGTTACAAATTCAACATTAACCCTTTGTACTACAAGTCATTACCCCTCCATAATGAACACACTTGGAGGAGGTACTGAGGGTAACAACGGCACAGAATGCAACTTGGATGGGGGACAGTGTCCATCATTAAGAGTCCTTGGTTACATCACTATTAACTGAGCTGGCTGCTTCCTGAAGGACATAACTGCCAGACTGAGTTCATGGCATCTCCAACGAGAGAGAATCTAACCCTATTCCCTTGACATTAAACCACATTTCCATCAGTGAATCCCCAGCATCAACATCCCAGGGGTTACCATTGACCGAAAATCTGTCGACCAGACATATAAAAAGTGTCGCTACAAGAGCAGGTCAGAGTCTGGGAATTCTGTGGTAAGCAACTCACCTCCTGACTGTCCAAAGCCTGCCCATAAGGAAATGTCAGGATTGTGATGGAATACTTTCCACCTGCCTGCATGAGAACAGCTCCAATCACACTCGTGAAGCTCGACACCAACAAGGACAAAACAGCCTGCTTGATTGACAAGCCATTATAGACAATTACTCCCTCTACCAGTGGGGCAGTGTGGCAGCGTTGTGTAAAAGATGTGCTGCAGCAACTCACAAGGCTCCTTCAGCAGCATCTTCTAATCCCATGGCCAGAATTTTACATCGTTTCAGAGCGTGTGCGCCCGAGCTGATAGAGCATGAAATCAGACAAGACGACACCGGGTGCATGTCCCGACCTCATTGCACACTCACGCGCTATTTTGCTCAGTGGGCGGGCGTGGCAGTCGGAAGCACGCCTGCCTACGATTACGTGTGCAACTAGGCCAATTGAGGAGTCAATGAAAAGCGATTTTAGGTGACCTGTCCACTTATACAGTTGTAGAATGAGCCAATCCGCCTGGTGGGCTTCACGTTTTTGCTGCAACCTCGACCCAAGGTGGGATGAAATCCCCGGGGTGAAATATAATGAGAAAAGATGTCGGGTGACTGAAGTTTTTCGAGTTGTGCTCTCAGATGCTTGAATGTGCTGCATAGACACAGTTTGCTTCAACTTTTTCTTCTCATTTAATCTGTCCAGATCTGCAGCCCCTGAGGCAGCTCCGCAGCAGCTGTCTGCCTTCAGGGAGCTCGCTAGAAGCACCCACCCGATCCTCAATTTTCTCACTGCCCGTCCCCTCCCAGCCCCCTCAGGCAGTGCTGAGCCTTTCTCAGTGCCACGTTTCACACTGGCTGCCCGTTAATCTGCCGATTGCCTGCATCCAACGAGTACAATATTCAGGCCCATTACTTCTACTACTGAGAAGAAGAAGGACAGCGATGAACCAGAAAGCCATTGCCTGCAAGCACCCCTCCAGGCCACACTCCACCCTTATCACTGTTCCTTCATTATCACTGGGTTAACATTCTGGAACTCCCTTCCTAACAGCACTGTGGGGGTCCCTATACCACGTGGACTGCAGCGGTTCAAGAAGGCAGCTCACCACCACCTTCTCAAGGATAATCAGGGATGGGTAATAAACATTGGTTTTGCCAGCGGCACTCAGATCCCATGCACAAATTGAAATAATCATACCTTCCTATTTATCAATACAGAAATATTCACCAAGACGCCCTAGTATGGATTTGTCAAATGTTAGCTCTACATTGGCAGCATTAATAGGTCCAGAGAATGACGCAGAGCAAGATAAAACACCAGGAATCTACACAGAACTCTCAGCTCAACAGGTAAATTCTCAATGACCCAAAACTGGGATTTGACTTTAATGAGCCAATGGGGAAGTGAGGACCCAGCAGGAAGTGTTCAGTGATGTGTGTTCAAAGGTGAAGGATTGGGACAGGTGTGTAGTGATTTTGTACATGCACAGTACAATGCAGTTTACCTGGGTGTGATTTCAGAGCTTGTTTCTCTTCTGGTGTGGTTTATTTTAAGCAGGATGTCTTGATTTACAGATTCAGATCATTTAGCAGGATTTTTATTGTCAAATATGATTAGAGCTGTCATATTGAAAGGCCTGGACATCTGATCACACCTGGAAAAGGACACATGGGGGTGAGGTGTGCCCTGTATACACCTGCTGAGATTGACTCAGAGAGCAAGTAATAATACAATGGGCAGATTTTTCCATTTTTGAGACTAAGTGTGATGGTGGGAGGGTTTCTGCTTGTCTTCATACGGGTCAAGCTTGTGCACCACAAGAGGGAGAGATCCCAGTTTGCAGTAGGGAGGGCCAATATCATGGAGCTCACGAAATTCGGAGAGGATGCCGCTGAGTGCACAGGGGAGGACAGGAACTACCCCTATGCGGAAGGTAAGATCAGCCTCTCCCAGCAAGCCTGTGCGGATGAGCCCTCCATAAGATGCTCACTTGCTAGCATTCTCAGGAGTGATTTGCAATGTTGTATTCAGCCTGTTCTTGAACTGAATCTATCTGCTCTCTCTTACTGGCAGCAGCAGATCCAGACATAGTTCGAGACCCAAAGTAAGCCGCAAACCCCAGGCCACCTCTGACGAGGAAGCTGAGGATCCATTCAAAGAGAGACCCGTCACTGCATTCACCTTCACCCTTCACCAGCTCAGAGACACACACCCCGGTGGGTCATGGATCTAGATTAGGCTCAGGGTCACATTGTGGGGAACACTTCACTGACACGTCTCCACAGCAGCTGGAGGCAGTGACAGTCCAGGTCTCTGACACTCGGAGGATGGCTGGAGAACAGGCACCCACTGAGTCCGAGTCTGACATGAGCCTCTGGAAACGACAATGTCAGACATGCTGGAGATACAATGACAGGCAGTGGAAAACCAGGTAGAGTTGCGAGATGCATCTAGCAGACTAGAGCGAAAGATGGAGGAGTCTGTCTGTGTTCTGTCTCATGTCGTGGCTCCAACATGTGAGCATCGTGAGGTCTCCATGGGGAGGGTGGTGACTGCCCTGCAGACCTTGGTCCAGCAGATCCTGCCGGATTTGCCCTCAGAGCTGGATTCTATCATTAAAGGCATTGGTGGAATCCGTCATTAGCTAGGCAGGAGGGGGACTGGGCTCCTCAACCTCCCTCTGGGTGCTCCTTCTCCTTGGGGAGTCAGACAGGAGTCCTCAGGCACCCTGAATGAGAAGGACAAGCAGCTTGAAACCCCGGGGCTATTCACCCAGGTACATCCGAGAGAGTCTTGCCGATCCCAATCCCCTCTGCCTGTGACCTCAGCACCTCCATCTTTACAGGGCAAGGAGGGTGGACATGCCCCACAGCAGGAGACCCAAAATAGCTGCGGCCCTCCAGCTCACGACCCTCCAGAGGATGCCTGCCAAAGTCATCAAAGACAACAGGGCAATTCAGCCAGCAGGCTGCCAACACCCCTGCTGTGAATGCCGGGGATGTAGATAGAGGAAGGAGTAGGGTTAGAAAAAATAAGAAGCTTTGAAAGCAGTTCTGGGTCATGGGTGTTCAATCACTGTAAATATCATGCACCTTTGTAAATACATTTGCTGTTCTTGAGAATGATAGAGTCATTTGGAAGCGTCGTGCATATGCATCCATGTGCCCTCAGACTGTGAGACTGATCCATGCTCCCACTCAGAGCTTACCTCCCTTTGTGAGCCTCACATTTATGTGATGTGTAGCTGACTCGTGATACTTATTCTACCCTTGCCTTATGTCAGGGAGATGTGTGAAACTCTTTACTGAAAAGTCTGCAAAATGCGTTAGCAACCGTACTCCTTACCAGACAGCACAGAGTTAGACGTCCTCCCTCGCCTTTGGAGGGGTAGCTCTAATTGTCTGTCGAAATGAGAATGTTGTCTTCATTGGAAATACCAAAGTACAAGACCTGCAGCCATGATGATCTCTCCAACCATGGCGCGCATCTCAGTGTCCACTAAAAGCTTCTCATAAAGTGGCAACCGCTTCATCAAGTCTTTTGATGCAGCGTCTGTGCTGTCATGGTAACTTCCACTTCCCAGAATGCATCAATGGAGGGTTCGTTGCTGACCTTTCAATGAACAAGGCCAAGTGAATCATGAGGTATGAAGGTGCTGGGCTGAATGCTGAGATTGTTCTCGCTGTCACTGGTTGTAAAGGCCTCTCAGTCCTGTGGCATGGCAGTAAGGGATGGGGGCAATGTGGATATGTCCTGTTCCTTTACCTGAAGCATCCTGGAATTGTGTGGCTCTCAATGTGGCACTGGCACATCTTCCACATGTGCTTCTTCGATGGTATCCTCACATGGAAGCAGCCCCTCATCTCCCAATTTAGGCTCCTGCCCATCCTGCTCTTCATCATCTGAGGAGCTCTCAGCCTCCTCCATGTCTCCTGCTGGCAAGGGATTCCCCTTGTAAGTGCCAGATTGTGTAGGATGTAACACGTCACGATGACGTGGGACACCCTCTGTGAAAAGTACTGCAGAGACCCCCAGAGAGGTCCAGACATCAGAAGCACATCTTTAGGATGACAATGGTTTGCTTGATGATGGATCACATTGCCTTATGCCTCTCATTGTATCTCAGGTACGAAAGACTCAGAGGACGATGCACTGGTGTCACGAGCCATTGTTTGAACTGGTAACCCTTATCCCCAAGCAGCCAGCCCTGTATTCGCTGAGGCCCTTCAATGATAACGATGAGCCTTACTGTAATGAACATCTGTCACCTCCTTGATACATTTATGTGCTGAGGACTGTGAGTTGCTGTATAGGTCCCCTGTGGATCTCTAGAACGATCCACAGGTGAAGTCCATGGGGCATTAGATCCTCCCACAGAATGTGGTAGATGTGATCCACTGCATCTCTTGAGAAATGCAAATGTGTGCAGCATTGTCTGTCACTCATCTCCAGATCAGAGCGTCTTCTTTGGTGGACTCTTGGTCGTGCGAGGCGCCTCCCTGGGATGGGTCTAACCTCCTCATCCTCCGGTTGTTGCTGGAGCTCCCCTTGAACATGGACCCTATGCTGGGCCTCCTCTCGAAGCTGGGCTAGGCGGCACCTGGCCCATCTCCTGCTGCTCAGTTAGGACAGTGCCATCAGTTAGGCAGCATTGACCACAGGCTCCATTATTCAATCCTCCTTTTCCCTGGGGAATGATAGATGCAACAGATTAATGAACACTGGGCAGATACAGTAGACCTCCCACTCACACACAGAAAGATAATGTCATGTCCCAAAGCTGTGTCATGGCCAATAGCTTCTCACTGATTCAACCTATGGGATCCAGGGTTACCAGGGGAGGCTGGAGAATAAAGGGAGGAAGCTCTACCTGCAAACCATGGGGTTCCTGAAAAATGGGAGAGAAAGAGACACTCACGGAGGGAGGGTCGAAGCTGATCTCATAGTGCACCAGTATCTTGCTAAGACAAATTAATGGCGCGGTGACAAATTGAAAGTGGAAAAGAATCTGGATGGGAGCGGTCAGAGTCGGTGTTGGAGGAGCCCAGGGCTGTACTCAGCGGTGCATTTCAAGGGGCACACTCAGACAGCTCGGTGCCCACAGAATTTGTGAGAGCTTTAGAGACATGATGAAATGTATGGCCCTAACAAATCCACTCCTGCAATCTGTTGCCTTGTCTGCTGATCAACCTTAACTTGTATTTCAGCAATGACTGGGTGCCCTTTGACCTGTGATCCATGCCAATTGGATAAAGCACATTATGGCACACATGCAGCAGCTGTGCTTCCTAGGCACTTGTCCTCATTTACTTTCTCACATACCTCTCTGTTGAAGCTGAAATGGAGAAACTGTATTGTGCAGCCAGTAACTCCTGTAGTCTCTCCTTGAAGAGCAGAAGAAGGCAATGACTCCAATGTAACTTTCTCAAAGGAGATCTTCCTCTTTTCCAACAGCTCCGACTCCATTTCAATGTTTTGAGTGCAAACAGATTGAGGGTGCCCCTTGAAATGCACCGCTGAGTACAGCCCTGGGCTCCTCCAACACCGACTCTGACCGCTCCCATCCAGATTCTTTTCCACTTTCAATTTGTCACCGCGCCATTAATTTGTCTTAGCAAGATACTGGTGCACTATGAGATCAGCTTCGACCCTCCCTCCGTGAGTGTCTCTTTCTCTCCCATTTTTCAGGAACCCCATGGTTTGCAGGTAGAGCTTCCTCCCTTTATTCTCCAGCCTCCCCTGGTAACCCTGGATCCCATAGTAACAGTGGCCGATATTCTAATCCTCACACCTGAACCCATTACTGGTCATGTCCCAATGCCCGCTTCGAACCTCACCCCTCCCCGTCTTGAGGCTATGTGCACAGTCATGTACAGAGGAAACCCGTCCCAGGAGAGTTTTGAATGCCCCCCTCTATATTATGTATTCCCCCTTTACAGGCTACAGATGCTTCCCCTAATCCTGACCATCCAATCTGCAGCCCAGTACAAAGACGGACAAAACCATTGCCAGCGACATTAAGAAAATAACCAGGCCCTGTACACAAAGCTGTGCCTTTTCCCAATTGAACACACTGGCCTTGCCCCTCCCTGTAGCGGTTCTACGACCTGCATTTCATGCATAGCCCAAAAAGCCCCAGGATTGGCCTTAATCTCACCCTGACTGAGGTCCACTAAGCCCCAGGACTGGCTTTAATCTCACCCTGACTATGAGGTCCACTAAGCCCCAGGACTGCCTTTACTCTCTTTATTCTCTCTCCCTGACTACTTGGCCCCAGAACAGGGACTATGACTGTCTCTCAATTTGCTCTCCCATTCCTTTTTTACTGCAGACAACACACTGTCCCTACCCTCCACTCCATAGCCGGGATTTTCCGTTCCTGTCTGCGGTGGTCGGCATAGCAGGCGGAAGCCGAAAATATCGGCCGATTCCAAAAATCGGTTCCACATCGTTGTAAAAGCAGTTTGCAATTGTTCGCTCCATCTGTCAATGACGGGCCCTGTATCCTGCCGCCGCACATCAGGAACCAAATTTCAATACATTAGAATCTATTATAAGCCTTGCTCGCTGGAATGATCTCCTCACGCTGGGCACAATCACACCGACGTGTTTCACAACTGTACATAAGCGATGTGCACTTGGCGAGCTGCATTTTGCTCAGGACTTTGAAGTTTGTCTGCCTACCTTGCTTCGGGCAGCACTTGAGGTCATCAACGCCAGGGCTTCACAGGCAGCACCATGTCACTTTTAGGGGGGCTCATGGGAAGGTCTCTACCTACCAGACCAGCAGTAGGGCTGGGGTGGCTTTGCAGTGGCTGTAGGGCTTGCTTGGAGAAGGAGGTGAAGTTGCCTCAGGCAAGGGAAGAGGCTGCAGTGTGAAGGCTGTACTGGGGAAGGGGGGGTATCCCAGAGTATGTGTGGGGGCACAAGCTGCAACTGTCCTCAAGAAGGTGAGGGCTGAGCAGGCAGTCTGCAGAGGAGATGAGGCCAGATGGAGATGTGAGGGTAAGTGTGTGAGAGAGTGTGTGGTGATGTCCCTTGAGCTGGCAGTGAGTGAGATACCAATGAACGTGTGATGGGCTTGTGAGTGTGTGAGTTTAGAGTGATGAGATGTTTGACTTACCCTGGCAGCACGGATGAGATCATTCATCCTCTTTCTGCACTGGATGGCCGACCCTTTCTGTGCCGTGTTGGCACTGACCACCACTGCCACCGCCTCCTGAGGGAGAGCGGTGAGATTGCCGGACCTCCTGCAGCCAGAGTGGGGTTGGAGGGCATTACGATGGGCCTCCAAAAGGCATTCCAGTGATACGTCACTGAACTCTTCCTGGCTTTCAGGGCAATGTCTTCACTGGAGCAGTCCTGGGATGCAAGCACTGAGAACTGCATGGGCAGCTGTTGTTCAGATATGGCACCCGGAGTGAGGTAACAGCATCGCGGGCAATTCACAGCGTGCCCACCAGCAACACAGCATGTTTCCTGTGTCTGTATAATTAATGAGGTGGGTACGGGATGATACGTTACAAAAACTTGCCCTTGCAGCTATAGGGAAAAACATCTAATTTCATGCCCGCCACCACACGGTGCAATTCAAGGAAAATTCTGGCCCACGTGTCTCTATACAACCCACTCTTCTTGTGCAATCCTTTCCCCTGCCCAGTCTCCATGAGTCTCTGTGCAAGCCTTATGCTCTTATGCCAGAATTAACTCTAACACTCCTCTCGTATCTTGGAGTCTGCGTGTATCCCCTCCAGTTGATGTGGTTCTGCTCCCATTCCAGTCCCTACTGTGTCTGCGTTCCAGTCATTAAAGTTGGGCTCCAGCTTCCCTATCCTCTGTCTCCCATGTGCCTACCATTGTGCCATTGTCTCCCCCCGCCATCTCCAACCCCACCTTTGCCCACTGACTCCAGTCTCCTTCCTCCTTCCCCCGCCACCATCTATGCCCTTTGGCCCCCATGTCTCCTTACCTCCTGACCTCCACAGTGCCCGCTACCCCCAACCCGCCCTCAGTCACAAAACTGGTCTCTGTCTGGTTTGCTGCCTTGCCTGAGTCCCCAGATAACACCCTCCCAGACAATGGAGGGAGCCAGTGAGGGGATTGTGATGGGTTGATGAACAATAGCAATTGCTTAAGAAAATAGTTCATGACTTGCAATAAAGATATATCCCGGTGACAGTGAAAAAGGACGGGAGCAGCTCATACGAAAATCAAACAACCCTCGATCCGAATCTTTTAAGTACCAGCTCAGGTCCTTACACCATAAGGATTGTGGGATTAGAGCCCAGCTCCAACTTGTCCCAAGGCTTCACACGGTACACGGAGACCAGCCTGTCTAGTACGAACCAAGCAATTAGCTCCAGTAACAACACAAAGGAGAAATCTGGCAAAGTGGAGAGGGGAGCAGTGGCACTAGAAAATGGAGGTTGAAAGGCTAGTAGACCCTTAGGGTGTGGAACAGAAGCCACCCTGGAATATTGTTGGTGACATCTTTTGATGATCTGCTTCTATCACTGCTTGTTTGTCCCTACAACCACACCAACCCCCTCCACTTCTCTCTCTCTCTCTCTCTCTCTCCGCCCCCCACCGCCCCCCCACACACACCTTAAACCAGCTTATATTTCAACTCTTTCTTGGACTCGAACTCAAGTTCTGTAGAAGGGTCATGAGGACTCGAAACGTCAACTCTTTTCTTCTCCGCCGATGCTGCCAGACCTGCTGAGTTTTTCCAGGTAATTCTGTTTTTGTTTTGGATTTCCAGCATCCGCAGTTTTTTTGCTTTTATCTCTGGAATTCACTCTGTTGCTTTTAGATGTTCTCTAAAAATCTTTTAATCTGTAACATGAGTTAATCTAACTTGAGTATGTGCTTTCCCCTGGATAGTTATTAATACCAGCTTATTGTATCTATTTTTACCCCAGCCACTTGAGTCATATTTTAAGGCATGCTTTTCACTGGCATCAATTTCCAGATAATCTTAAAGCTGATGATTTTATAATGATTTAACTCCTGTATTCCTGTATGACAGATGCATTCCTAGTTACTCACATGATGCAGCTTGTGTTAACCTGAGCGAAGCAGGTTGAAATGTCCTGAGTCAACCAACTGTCTTCAAAACTCGAGAGCAAATACGACAAAATAATGAAATGTCCAACGTCAACAAGCAGGTCATTCTATCAGTTAGACACACCCCCTCTCAGCATGCTCAAAAAATTTAATGAACAGATTTATAAGAGGTCCCGATGATCACGGTGATCATTCCTTGCACAATAAATTGCCCAGAAACCCATACACTGACACGCATGAAATTCAGCTGGCTCAGTGGTAATCTTGGCTTCCTATTTTGCAGTGCATCAATACACCCTCGGTCTCACTGGTCAGTGCAGAAGGCAGTGCACAGTAATAGGAAAACATATCCAGCATTGTTAAAAATAACAATATCTTTCTATTTAGAGATCTTCAAACGGGAAAGAAACTCCAAGATCATCAAGTTTAGCTTCAGAGGCTGACAAAGAGCGAGACACAACTGCTAAAATTTCCAAGCGGGGCTCAGCTTATCAGGTAATTACTAAACTGTCCTGAACCGGGGTCACAGCTGATGCAGTCAACCATGAAGAGAGTAACTGGCAGGAAGTGGTCACTGGTCCATGTAGGTTAAAAGTTGAAGGGTCAGGTCTAATGCGTTGTGATTTTGTACATACACAGTGCAATGGAGTTTATTTTCCCTGGGTGTGATTTTGGAGTTTTTCCTCTTTTGGTCAAGGTTGATTCATTCAGGATGTCACAATCTTCTGCCTTGGGTCATCAAACAACATTGGCATTGTCAACAATAATTAGAGACAGCAGACAGAAAGGTCTGGACATCCTGCAGCCTAGTCCAGCAAGACTTGACAGAGTCATCCCAGAATCTTATTTACAGCTAATGCTCCAGACTCCCCCATCACCATCCCTTCCCGACAGCAGGATATATCCACCAGAGGAGGTGACATGGTAGTACAGAGGCGGGAGGGATTGGCCCTGGGAGGACTAAGCTTTGATTCCAGACCCCGTGAAGATTCTTGACATCAGGTCAACCATGGGCAAGGAAATTCCAGCTGATTATCACTTACCATCCTCACTCAACTGCTGAATCATCTGTTATTGATGGTTTGGTGTGATATGTGGTAGTCATGGTACTGGACTTACTGATAAGGCTGGAAGCGATACTGTTAGCAAACTCTATCTTTATTTTACATTACGCTAACTAATTACACGTTAGTCTACATGATGCTCTACATAGAATTATCTGTCTCCAGGCTCTGTAATCATGTGATCTTACATCATTGATGTTGTAACTATGGCCTGAATTTTCCCATCGGTGATTTGGGGGCGGGGCCTGCTAGCCAACAGGAAAATGACACGGGATGATTTTGGGAGAAACCCCCGACATCATCCTGGACCACTTAAATATGGCGGAAGGTGGGCAGAGAGCGAAATCAGCTGTCCGCCCGCCGACCTGTCAATGGCCAATTAAGGCCATTGACAGGATAATTAAGGTGGTTAAATGCCCTACTCATCCAACCTTAAGGCTGGTGGGCAGGCCAGGAGCACCAGCGGCCTTCTGATAATACATGAAACCTCATCCACTGGCGGGATGAGGTTTCATATCAGTTTTTAAAACATTTAATAAATTTTATGTGATATTTATTAACATGTCCAATCTTGTGTGACATTGACACATGAGGGGGATTTTTAAACTTTGTAACACTTTCACTGATCTCCCTGAGACAGCACCTAGTCCCAGGGAGCAGTGCACTCTTTCGTGCACATGCGTGAAAGAGCGCCCTCTGACGGATGGGAAATCCCTCCCCCTGCATAGCGCTTCCTGTCAGACAGCCCACTGGACAGGCCTTAATTGGCACGCCCAATTAAAATGGGGGTGGGGCCCACTTCGGCGGCGGAGTTCAGCTGCCCATCCACCGCCGAGACAGTGGGGCCCACCCGCCAAGAAAGGGCAAAATTCTGCCCTATATATTTACAAATTCAACATTAACCCTTTATACAAGTCATTACCACTCCATAATGAACACACCTGGAGGAGGTACTGAGGGTAACAAAGGCACAGAATGTACCTGGATGGGGGACAGTGTCCATCATTAAGAGTCCTTGGTTATATCACAATTAACTGAGCTGGCTGCTTCCAGAAGGACATAATTGCCAGAGTGAATTCATGGCATCTTCAACGAGAGAGAATCTAACCCTCTCCCCTTGACATTCAACCACATTTCCATCAGTGAATCCCCAGCATCAACATCCCAGGGGTTACCATTGACCAAAAACCTGTCGACCAGACATATAAAAAGTGTCGCTAGAAGAGCAGGTCAGTCTGGGAATTCTGTGGTAAGTAACTCACCTCCTGACTGTCCAAAGCCTGCCCATAAGGAAAAGTCAGGATTGTGATGGAAAACTTTCCACCTGCCTGCATGAGAACAGCTCCAACCGCACTCGTGAAGCTCGACACCAACAAGGACAAAACAGCCTGCTTGATTGACAAGCCATTATAGACAATTACTCCCTCTACCAGTGGGGCAGTGTGGCAGCATTGTGTAAAAGATGTGCTGCAGCAACTCACAAGGCTCCTTCAGCAGCATCTTCTAATCCCATGGCCAGAATTTTACATCGTTTCAGAGGGTGTGCGCCTGAGCCGATAGAGCATGAAATCAGACAAGATGACACCGGGTGCGTGTCCCGACCTCATTGCACACTCACGCGATATTTTGCTCGGTGGGCGGGCGTGGCAGTCGGAAGCGCGCCTGCCTACGATTACGTGTGCAACTAGGCCAATTGAGGAGTCAATGAAAAGCGATTTTAGGTGACCTGTCCACTTTATGTTTTTGCTGTAACCTCGATCCAAGGTGGGATGAAATCCCCGGGTGAAATATAATGAGAAAAGATGTCGAGTGACTGAGGGTTTTCGAGTTGTGCTCTCAGATACTTGAATGTGCTGCATAGACACAGTTTGCTGCAATTTTTTTCTTCTCATTTAATCTGTCCAGGTCTGCAGCCCCTGAGGCAGCTCCACAGCAGCTGTCTGCCTTCAGGGAGCTCGCTAGAAGCACCCACCCGGCCCTCAATTTTCTCACTGCCCGTCCCCTCCCAGCCCCCTCAGGCAGTGCTGAGCCTTTCTCAGTGCCACGTTTCACACTGGCTGCCCGTTAATCTGCCGATTGCCTGCACCCAATGAGCACAATATTCAGGCCCATTACTTCTACTACTGAGAAGAAGAAGGACAGCGATGAACCAGAAAGCCATCACCTGCAAGCACCCCTCCAGGCCACACTCCACCCTTATCACTGTTCCTTCACTATCACTGGGTTAACATTCTGAAACTCCCTTTCTAACAGCACTGTGGGGGTCCCTACACCATGTGGACTGCAGCCGTTCAAGGAAGGCAGCTCACCATCACCTTCCCAAGGATGATCTGGGATGGGTAATAAATGTTGGTTTTGCCAGCGGCACACAGATCCCATGCACAAATTGAAATAATCATATCTTTCTATTTATCAATACAGAAATATTCATCAAGACCATCACGTATGGATTTTTCAAAGGTTAGTTCTACATTGGCAGCTTTTATGAGTCCAGAGAATGACGCAGAGCAAGATAAAACTCCAGGAATCTTCATAGAACTCCCAGTTCAACAGGTAAATTATCAACGACCCAAAACTGGGATCGGACTTTAATGAGCCAATCGGGAAGTGAGGGCCCAGCAGGAAGGGGTCAGTGATGTGTGTTCAAAGGTGAAGGATTGGGACAGGTGTGTCGTGATTTTGTACATGCACAGTACAATGCAGTTTACCTGTACCCTGGGTGTGATTTCAGAGCTTGTTTCTCTTCTGGTGCAGTTTGTTTTAAGCAGGATGTCCTGATTTACAGACTCAGATCATTTAGCAGCATTTTTATTGTCAAATATGATTAGAGCCATCATATTGAAAGGCCGGGACATCTGATCACGCCTGGCAAAGGACACATGTGGGTGAGGTGTGCCCTGTATACAGCTGCTGTGATTGACTCAGAGAGCAAGTAAAAACACAATGGGCAGATTTTTCCATTTTTGAGACTGAGTGTGGGGATGGGCGGGTTTCACGGCGCAATTCCTGCTGGGCGGCATTGTGAAAGTTTGCAGCCGATGTCACGCGCGGAACTCATTAAATATGCATGGGCGAGTTTCTCTCTGAATCATGTGGCGGGTCGGGAACTGATGCACTGCTCCCCCGTCAACTAATGAGATCAAAGGTTGAGAGGCCATATTTAAATGCCAGCTTCACTCTCTTCAGCCCAGCTTGGAGAAGAAAACATCTGGAAGTGGTTGCAGAAAAGAAGAGAGCTGCTCCAAAGTTCAACAATGACTCCCTGGAGGCGTACATAAATGGTGTGCCGTCTACCCCAGGGATGGCTCAAGGACACCCACCAACCTCTCCTCGCTGGCCTTTTGGGCCATTGCAAAGATGGTCAGCGCACCGGGCAATTCCACCAGAAACACCATCTAATTTGGGAACAGGACGAGCTATTTCATCCTTTCTGCCAGGGTTTCAGCTCACTGAACCTCACTCTTATTATGGCATCATGCAACCAAAGGGTCACACTGCTCAGGGGTCTCACACAATATTAGTGGGGGACACATCAGCACTGATTGTCTCACGGGCACTTTAACATCACCGACATTTCATCTCACAAGCTGCACAAACTCCATCATCAGCCCTTACTGGGGAGGGCTGAGCACACACACAGCAAGCATGCATGCCCCCCACCCTCTCCTCAATCTCTTCTTATCATATTTCATCTGCTTGTCTTCATCCAGGTCAAGCTTGCACACCACAACAGGGAGAGATCCCAGTTTGCAGTAGGGAGGGCCAATATCATGGAGCTCACGAAATTCGGAGAGGATGCCGCTGAGTGCACAGGGGAGGACAGGGACTACCCCTATGCGGAAGGTGAGATCAGCCTCTCCCAGCAAGCCTGTGCGGATGAGCCCTCCATAAGTTGCTCACATGCTGCCATTCTCAGGAGTGATTTGCAATGTTGTATTCAGCCTGTTCCTGAACTGAATCTATCTGCTCTCTCTTACTGGCAGCAGCAGATCCAGACATAGATCGAGACCCAAAATAAGCCGCAAACCCCAGGCCACCTCTGACGAGGAAGCTGAGGATCCATTCAAAGAGAGACCCGTCACTGCATTCACCTTCACCCTCCACCAGCTTAGAGACACACACCCCGGTGGGTCATGGATCTAGATTAGGCTCAGGGTCACATTGTGGGGAACACTTCACTGACACGTCTCCACAGCAGCTGGAGGCAGTGACAGTCCAGGTCTCTGACACTCGGAGGATGGCTGGAGAACAGGCACCCACTGAGTCCGATTCTGATGATGAGCCTCTGGAAACGACAATGTCAAACATGCTGGAGATACAACGACAGGCAGTGGAAAACCAGGTAGAGTTGCGAGATACAGCTAGCAGACTGGAGCGAAGGATGGAGGTGCCTGTCTGTGTTCTGTCCCATGCCGTGGCTCCAACATGCGAGCATCTTGAGGTCACCATGGGGAGGGTGGTGACTACCCTGGAGACCTTGGTCCAGCAGATCCTGCCAGGTTTGTGCTCAGAGCTGCACTCTATCGTTTAAGGCATTGGTGGAATCCATCAGTGGCTAGGCACGAGGGGGAAGGGGCACCTCAACCTCCCTCTGGGTGGTCTTTCTCCTTCGGGAGTCAGACAGGGGTCCTCGGGCACCCACCAGCTTATTGTATCTATTTTTGCCCCAGCTACTTGAATCATATTTTAAGGCATGCTTTTCACTGGCATCAATATCCAGATAATCTTAAAATTGATGATTTTATAATGATTTGACTCCTGTATGACAGAGGCAATCCTAGTTATTCACATGATGCAGCTGGTATTACCCTGAGAGAAGCAGGTTGAAATGTCCCAAGTCAATCAACTGTCTTCAAAGCTCGAGAGCAAATACGAAAGAGTAATGAAGTGTCCAACCTCAACAAGCAGGTCATTCTATCAGTTAGACACACCCCCTCTCAGCATGCTCAAAAAATCTAATGAACAGATTTATAAGAGGTCCCGATGTTCACGGTGATCATTCCTTGCCCAGTGAATTGCCCAGAATCCCATACACTGACACTTATGAAATTCAGCTGGCTCAGTGGTAATCTTGGCTTCCTATTTTGCAGTGCATCAATACACCCTCGGTCTCACTGGTCAGTGCAGAAGGCAGTGCACAGTAATAGAAAAACATATGCAGCATTGTTAAAAATAACAATATCTTTCTATTTAGAGATCTTCAAAGGAGAAAGAAACTCCAAGATCATCAAGTTTAGCTTCAGAGGCTGACAAAGAGCGAGTCACAACTGCTAAATATTCCAAGCGGGGCTCCGCTTATCAGGTAATTAATAAACTGTCCTGAACCGGGGTCACAGCTGATGCAGTCAACCATGAAGAAAGTAACTGGCAGGAAGTGGTCAGTGATCCATGTAGGTTAAAAGTTGAAGGTTCAGGTCTAATGCGTTGTGATTTTGTACATACACAGTGCAATGGAGTTTATTTTCCCCGGGTGTGATTTTGGAATTTTTCCTCTTTTGGTCAAGGTTGATTCATTCAGGATGTCACAATCTTCTGCCTTGGGTCATCAAACAACATTGGTATTGTCAACAATAATTAGAAACAGCAGACAGAAAGGTCTGGACATCCTGCAGCCTAGTCCAGCAAGACTTGACAGAGTCATGCCCAGAATCTTATCTTACAGCTAATGCCCCAGACTCCTCCATCACCATCCCTTCCCAACAGCAGGATATATCCACCAGAGGTGGTGACATGGTGGTACACAGGGGGGAGGGTGTGGCCCTGGGAGGACTCAGCTTTGACTCCCGATCCCGTGAAGCTTCTTGACATCAGGTCAACCATGGGCAAGGAAACCCCCAGCTGATTATCACTAACCATCCTCACTCCACTGCTGAATCATCTGTTATTGATGGTTTGGTGTGATATGTGGTAGTCGTGGTACTGGACTTACTGATGAGGCTGGAGGCGATACTGTTAGCAAATTCTATCTTTATTTTACATTATGCTAACTAATTACATGTTAGTCTACATGATGCTCTACATAGAACTATCTGTCTCCATGCCCTGTAATCATGTGATCTTACATCACTGATGTAACTATGGCCTGAATTTTCTCATCGGTGATTTGGGGGCAGGGCCCGCACACCAATGGGAAAATGACGTGGGATGATTTTGGGAGAAACCCCTGACATCATCCCGGTCCATTTAAATATTGAGGAAAGTGGACGGACAGCCAATTAAGGCCATTGACAGGATAATTAAGGTAGTTAAATGTCCTACCCGTCCAACCTTAAGGCTGGCGGGTAGGCCAGGAGCACCAGCGGGCTTCTGATAATACATGAAACCTCATCCACTGGCGGGATGAGGTTTCATATCTTTTTTTAAAACGTTAAATAAATTTTGTGATATTTATTAACATGTCCCATCTTGTGCGACATTGTCATATGAGGGGGACATGTTAATAATTTTTTTTTCTATTTTTTAACTTTGTTACACTTTCACTGATCTCCCTGAGACAGCACCTAGTCCCAGGGAGCAGTGCACTCTTTCGTGCGCATGCGTGAAAGAGCGCCCTCTGACGGATGGGGAATCCCTCTCCCCCAGCACAGGATGTGCATAGCGCTTCCTGTCGGGCAGGCTGCTGGGTGGGCCTTAATTGCCTGCCCACTTAAAATGGGGTCAGCTGCCCGCCCACCGCCGAGCCGGTGGGGCCAGCCCGCCAACCGAGGGCAAAATTATGCCCGATATATTTACAAATTTAACATTAACCCTTTATACAAGTCATTACCCCTCCATAATGAACACACTTAGACGAGGTACTGAGGGTAACAACGGCACAGACTGTACCTGGATGGGGGACAGTGTCCATCATTAAGAGTCCTTGGTTACATCACTATTAACTGAGCTGGCTGCTTCCTGAAGGACAAAATTGCCAGACTGAGTTCATGGATCTTCAATGAGAGAGAATCTAACCCTCTCCCCTTGACATTCAACCACATTTCCATCAGTGAATCCCCAGCATCAACATCCCAGGGGTTACCATTGACCGAAAACCTGTTGACCAGACATATAAAAAGTGTCGCTACAAGAGCAGGTCAGAGTCTGGGAATTCTGTGGTAAGTAACTCACTTCCTGACTGTCCAAAGCCTGCCCATAAGGAAATGTCAGGATTGTGATGGAATACTTTCCACCTGCCTGCAAGAGAACAGCACCAACCACACTCGTGAAGCTTGACACCAACAATGACAAAACAGCCTGTTTGATTGACAAGCCATTATAAACAATTACTCCCTCTACCAGTGGGGCAGTGTGGCAGCATTGTGTAAAAGATGTACTGCAGCAACTCGCAAGGCTCATTCAGCAGCATCTTCTAATCCCATGGCCAGAATTTTACATTGTTTGAGCTGGCGCACGCCTGACACATTAGAGCATGAAATCAGGCAGGAAGACACTGGGTGCATGTCCCGACCTCATTGCACACTCACGCGATATTTTGCTCGGTGGGCGGGCGTGGCAGTTGGAAGCGCGCCTGCCTACGATTAAGTGTGCAACTAGGCCAATTGAGGAGCCAATGAAAAGTGATTTTAGGTGACCTGTTCACTTTACGTTTGTGCTGCAACCTCGATCCAAGGTGGGATGAAATCCCCAGGGTGAAATATAATGAGAAAAGATGTCGGGTGACTGAGGCTTTTTGAGTTCTGCTCTCAGATGCTTGCATGTGCTGCATTCACCAAGTTTGCTGCAATTTTTTCTTCTCATTTAATCTGTCCAGGTCTGCAGCCCCTGAAGCAGCTCCGCAGCAGCTGTCTGCCTTCAGGGAGCTCGCTAGAAGCACCCACCCGACCCTCAATTTTCTCACTGCCCGTACCCTCCCAGCCCCCTCAGGTAGTGCTGAGCCTTTCTCAGTGCCACGTTTCACACTGGCTGCCCGTTAATCTGCCGATCGCCTGCACCCAATGAGCACAATATTCAGGCCCATTACTTCTACTATTGAGAAGAAGGACAGCGATGAACCAGAAAGCCATTACCTGCAAGCACCCCTCCAGGCCACACTCCACCCTTATCACTGTTCCTTCACTATCACTGGGTTAACATTCTGGAACTCCCTTCCTAACAGCACTGTGGGGGTCCCTACACCATGTGGACTGCAGTGGTTCAAGAAGGCAGCTCACCACCACCTTCCCAAGGATAATCAGGGATGGGTAATAAACATTGGTTTTGCCAGCGGCACTCAGATCCCATGCATAAATTGACAAAATCATATCTTCCTATTTATCAATACAGAAATATTCATCAAGACCATCACGTATGGATTTGTCAAAGGTTAGCTCTACATTGGCAGCTTTTAAAAGTCCAGAGAATGACGCAGAGCAACATAAAACTCCAGGAATCTCCACAGAACTCCCAGTCCAACAGGTAAATTATCAACGACCCAAAACTGGGATCGGACTTTAATGAGCCAATCGGGAAGTGGGGGCCCAGCAGGAAGGGGTCAGTGATGTGTGTTCAAAGGTGAAGGATTGGGACAGGTGTGTCGTGATTTTGTACATACACAGTACAATGCAGTTTACCTGTACCCTGGGTGTGATTTCAGAGCTTGTTTCTGTTCTGGAGTAGTTTGTTTTAAGCAGGATATCTTGATTTATAGACTCAGATCATTAAGCAGCATTTTTATTGTCAAATATGATTAGAACTGTCATATTGAAAGGCCAGGACATCTGATCACGCCTGGAAAAGGACACATGTGGGTGAGGTGTGCCCTGTATACACCTGCTGTGATTGACTCAGAGAGCAAGTAATAACACAATGGGCAGATTTTTCCATTTTTGAGACTGAGTGTGGGGGTGGGCGGGGTTCACGGCGCAATTCCTGCTGGGCGGCATTGTGAAAATTTGCGGCCAATGTCACGCGCGGAACTCATTAAATATGCATGGGCGAGTTTCTCTCTGAATCATGTGGCGGGTCGGGAACTGATTCACTGCTCCGCCGTCAACTAATGGGGTCAAAGGTTGAGAGGCCATATTTAAATGCCAGCTTCACTCTCTCCAGCCCAGCTTGGAGAAGAAAACATCTGGAAGTGGTTGCAGAAAAGAAGAGAGCTGCTCCAAAGTTCAACAATGACTCCCTGGAGGCGTACATAAATGGTGTGCCGTCTACCCCAGGGATGGCTCAAGGACACCCACCAACCTCTCCTCGCTGGCCTTTTGGGCCATTGCAAAGATGGTCAGCACATCGGGCAATTCCACCAGAAACACTGTCTAATATAGGAACAGGATGAGCTATTTCATCCTCTCTGCCAGGGTTTCAGCTCACTCAACCTCACTCTTATTATGGCATCATGCAACCAAAGGATCACACTGCTCAGGGGTCTCACACAATATTAGTGGGGGACACATCAGCACTGATTGTCTCACGGGCACTTTAACATCACCGACATTTCATCTCACAAGCTGCACAAACTCCATCATCAGCCCTTACTGGGGAGGGCTGAGCACACACACAGCAAGCATGCATGCCCCCCACCCTCTCCTCAATCTCTTCTTATCATATTTCATCTGCTTGTCTTCATCCAGGTCAAGCTTGCACACCACAACAGGGAGAGATCCCAGTTTGCAGTAGGGAGGGCCAATATCATGGAGCTCACGAAATTCGGAGAGGATGCCGCTGAGTGCACAGGGGAGGACAGGAACTACCCCTATGCAGAAGATGAGATCAGCCTCTCCCAGCAAGCCTGTGCGGATGAGCCCTCCATAAGATGCTCACTTGCTAGCATTCTCAGGAGTGATTTGCAATGTTGTATTCAGCCTGTTCTTGAACTGAATCTATCTGCTCTCTCTTACTGGCAGCAGCAGATCCAGACATAGTTCGAGACCCAACATAAGCCCCAAACCCCAGGCCACCTCTGACGAGGAAGCTGAGGATCCATTCAAAGAGAGACCCGTCACTGCATTCACCTTCACCCTTCACCAGCTCAGAGACACACACCCCGGTGGGTCATGGATCTAGATTAGGCTCAGGGTCACATTGTGGGGAACACTTCACTGACACGTCTCCACAGCAGCTGGAGGCAGTGACAGTCCAGGTCTCTGACACTCGGAGGATGGCTGGAGAACAGGCACCCACTGAGTCCGATTCTGATGATGAGGCTCTGGAAACGACAATGTCAAACATGCTGGAGATACAACGACAGGCAGTGGAAAACCAGGTAGAGTTGCGAGATACAGCTAGCAGACAGGAGCGAAGGATGGAGAGTCTGTCTGTGTTCTGTCCCATGTCGTGGCTTCAACATGCGAGCATCTTGAGGTCACCATGGGGAGGGTGGTGACTACCCTGGAGACCTTGGTCCAGCAGATCCTGCCAGGTTTGTGCTCAGAGCTGCACTCTATCGTTTAAGGCATTGGTGGAATCCATCAGTGGCTAGGCACGAGGGGGATGGGGCACCTCAACCTCCCTCTGGGTGCTCTTTCTCCTACGGGAGTCAGACAGGGGTCCTCGGCACCCACCAGCTTACTGTATCTATTTTTGCCCCAGCTACTTGAATCATATTTTAAGGCATGCTTTTCACTGGCATCAATATCCAGATAATCTTAAAATTGATGATTTTATAATGATTTGACTCCTGTATTCCTTTACGACAGATGCAATCCTAGTTACTCACATGATGCAGCTTGTATTACCCTGAGCAAAGCAGGTGAAATATCCCAAGTCAATCAACTGTCTTTAAAACTTGAGAGCAAGTACGAAAGAGTAATGAAGTATCCAACCTCAACAAGCAGGTCATTCTATCAGTTAGACACACCCCCTCTCAGCATGCTCAAAAAATCTAATGAATAGTTTTATAAGAGGTCCCGATGTTCACGGTGATCATTCCTTGCCCAGTAAATTGCCCAGAATCCCATACACTGACACTCATGAAATTCAGCTGGCTCAGGGGTAATCTTGGCTTCCTATTTTGCAGTGCATTAATACACCCTCGGTCTCACTGGTCAGTGCAGAAAATAGTGCACAGTAATAGGAAAACATATGCAGCATTGTTAACAATAACAATATCTTTCTATTTAGAGATCTTCAAAGGAGAAAGAAACTCCAAGATCATCTAGTTTAGCTTCAGAGGCTGACAAAGAGCGAGACACAACTGCTAAATATTCCAAGCAGGGCTCAGCTTATCAGGTAATTACTAAACTGTCCTGAACCGGGGTCACAGCTGATGCAGTCAACCATGAAGAAATTAACTGGCAGGAAGTGGTCAGTGACCCATGTAGGTTAAAAGTTGAAGGTTCAGGTCTAATGCGTTGTGATTTTGTATATACACAGTGCAATGGAGTTTATTTTCCCCGGGTGTGATTTTGGAATTTTTCCTCTTTTGGTCAAGGTTGATTCATTCAGGATGTCATAATCTACTGCCTTGGGTCATCAAACAACATTGGTATTGTCAACAATAATTAGAAACAGCAGACAGAAAGGTCTGGACATCCTGCAGCCTAGTCCAGCAAGACTTGACAGAGTCATGCCCAGAATCTTATCTTACAGCTAATGCCCCAGACTCCTCCATCACCATCCCTTCCCAACAGCAGGATATATCCACCAGAGGTGGTGACATGGTGGTACACAGGCGGGAGGGAGTGGCCTTGGGAGGCCTCAGCTTTGACTCCCGATCCCGTGAAGCTTCTTGACATCAGGTCAACCATGGGCAAGGAAACCTCCAGCTGATTATCACTAACCATCCTCATTCCACTGCTGAATCATCTGTTATTGATGGTTTGGTGTGATATGTGGTACTGGACTTACTGATAAGGCTGGAGGTGATACTGTTAGCAAATTCTATCTTTATTTTACATTACGCTAACTAATTACATGTTAGTCTACATGATGCTCTACATAGAACTATCTGTCTCCATGCCCTGTAATCATGTGATCTTACATCACTGATGTTGTAACTATGGCCTGAATTTTCCCATCGGTGATTTGGGGGTGGTGCCCGCTCGCCAATGGGAAAATGACGCGGGATGATTTTGGGAGAAACCCCCGACATCATCCCGGTCCATTTAAATATTGAGGAAGGTGGACGGACAGCGAAATCAGCTGTCAATCAGCTGGCCAATTAAGGCCATTGACAGGATAACTAAGGTGGTTAAATGTCCTACCCGTCCAACCTTAAGGCTGGCGGGTAGGCCAGGAGCACCAGCGGGCTTCTGATAATACATGAAACCTCATCCACTGGCGGGATGCGGTTCATGTCTGTTTTTAAAACCTTTAATAAACGTGGTATTTATTAACATGTCCCATCTCATGTTACATTGTCATGAGGGGGACATGGAGCAGTGTCGATTACGTGTGCAACTAGGCCAATTGAGGAGTCAATGAAAAGCGATTTTAGGTGACCTGTCCACTTTATGTTTTTGCTGCAACCTCGATCCAAGGTGGGATGAAATCCCCGGGTGAAATATAATGAGAAAAGATGTCGAGTGACTGAGGTTTTTCGAGTTGTGCTCTCAGATACTTGAATGTGCTGCATAGACAGTTTGCTGCAATTTTTTCTTCTCATTTAATCTGTCCAGGTCTGCAGCCCCTGAGGCAGCTCCGCAGCAGCTGTCTGCCTTCAGGGAGCTCGCTAGAAGCACCCACCCGCACCCTCAATTTTCTCACTGCCCGTCCCCTCCCAGCCCCCTCAAGCAGTGTTGAGCCTTTCTCAGTGCCACGTTTCACACTGGCTGCCCGTTAATCTGCCAATTGCCTGCACCCAATGAGCACAATATTCAGGCCCATTACTTCTACTACTGAGAAAAAGAAGGAAAACGATGAACCAGAAAGCCATCACCTGCAAGCACCCCTCCAGGCCACACTCCACCCTTATCACTGTTCCTTCACTATCACTGGGTTAACATTCTGGAACTCCCTTTCTAACAGCACTGTGGGGGTCCCTACACCATGTGGGACTGCAGTGGTTCAAGAAGGCAGCTCACCACCACCTTCCTAAGGATAATCTGGGATGGGTAATAAATGTTGATTTTGCCAGTGGCACTCAGATCCCATGCACAAATTGAAATAATCATATCTTCCTATTTATCAATACAGAAATATTCATCAAAACACCGCAGTATGGATTTGTCAAAGGTTAGCTCCAAATTGGCAGCTTTAATGAGTCCAGAGAATGACTCAGAGCAAGATAAAACTCCAGGAATCTCCACAGAACTCCCAGTTCATCAGGTAAATTATCAACGACCCAAAACTGGGATCGGACTTTAATGAGTCAATGGGGAAGTGAGGACCCAGCAGGAAGGGGTCAGTGATGTGTGTTCAAAGGTGAAGGATTGGGACAGGTGTGTCGTGATTTTGTACATACACAGTACAATGCAGTTTACCTGTACCCTGGGTGTGATTTCAGAGCTTGTTTCTCTTCTGGTGCAGTTTGTTTTAAGCAGGACGTCTTGATTTACAGACTCAGATCATTAAGCAGCATTTTTATTGTCAAATATGATTAGAGCCGTCATATTGAAAGGCCGGGACATCTGATCACGCCTGGAAAAGGACACATGGGGGTGAGGTGTGCCCTGTATACAGCTGCTGTGATTGACTCAGAGAGCAAGTAATAATACAATGGGCAGATTTTTCCATTTTTGAGACTGAGTGTGGGGGTGGGCGGGTTTCACGGCGCAATTCCTGCTGGGCGGCATTGTGAAAATTTGCGGCCGATGTCACGCGCGGAACTCATTAAATATGCAAGGGCGAGTTTCTCTCCGAATCTCGTGGCAGGTCGGGAACTGATTCGCTGGTCCGGTGTCAACTAATGGGGTCAAAGGTTGAGAGCCATATTTAAACGCCACCTTCACTCTCTTCAGTCCAGCTTGGAGAAGAAAACATCTGGAAGTGGTTGCAGCAAAGAGAGCTGCTGCAAAGTTCAACACTGACTCCCTGGAGGCGTACATAAATGGTGTGCCCTCTACCCCAGGGATGGCTCAAGGACTCCCACCAAACTCTCCTCGCTGGCCTTTTGGGCCATTACAAGGATGGTCAGCTCATCGGGCAATTGGTGACTCCCCTGGAGACCTTGGTCCAGCAGATCCTGCCGGATCTGTGCTCAGAGCTGCACTCTTTCGTTAAAGGCATGGTGTATTCCTTCAGTAGCTAGGCAGGAGGGGGACGGGGCACGTCAACCTCCCTCTGGGTGTTCCTTCTCCTTCCGGAGTCAGAAAGGGGTCCTCGGGCACCCGCAGGGAAGAGGACCAGCAGCTGGACACCCCGGGGCTATTCACCCAGGTACCTCCGAAAGAGTCCTGCCAATCCCAATCCACTCTGCCTGTGACCCCATCACCTCCATCTGTACAGGCCAAGGAGGGTGCAAATACCCCACAGCAGGAGACCCAAAGCAGCTGCGGCTCTCCAGCTCACGACCCTCCAGGTGTTGCCTGCCAAAGTCATCAAAGACAACAGGGCAATCCAGCCAGCAGGCTGCCAACAGCCCTGCTGTGGATGACAGGGATGTAGATAGAGGAAGGAGTAGGGTTAGAAAAATTAAGAAGCATTGAAATCACTTCTGGGTCAAGGGTGTTCAATCACTGTAAATATCATGCACCTTAGTAAATACATTTGCTGTTCTTGAGAATGATAGAGTCATTTGGAAGCGTTGTGCATATGCATCCATGTGCCCTCTGATTGTGAAACTGATGCAAGCTCCCACTCAGAGTTTACCTCCCTTTGTGAGCCTCACATTCGTGTGATGTGTAGCGGACTCGTGGTACTTATTCTACCCTTGCCTTATGTCAGGGAGATGTGTGAAACTCTTTACTGAAAAGTCTGCAAAATGCGTTAGCAACCGAACTGCTTACCAGACAGCATGGAGTTAGACGTCCTCATTCGCCTTGGAGGGGTAGCTCTAATTGTCTGTCCAAATGAGAATGTTGTCTTCATTGGAAATACCAAAGTACAAGACCTACAGCCATGATGCTCTCTCCAACCATGGTGCGCATCTCAGTGTCCACTAAAAGCTTCTCATAAAGTGGCGACCGCTTCATCAAGTCTTTTGATGCAGCGTCTGTGCTGTCATGGTAACTTCCACTTCCCAGAGTGCATCAGTGGAGGGTTCGCTGCTGACCTTTCAATGAACAAGGCCGAGTGAATCATGAGGTATGAAGTTGCTGGGCCGAAAGCTGAGATTGTTCTCGCTGTCACTGGTTGTAAAGGCCTCTCAGTCCAGTGGCATGGCAGTAAGGGATGGGGGCAATGTGGATATGTCCTGTTCCTTTACCTGAAGCATCCTGGAATTGTGTGGCTCTCAATGTCGCACTGGCACATCTTCCACATGTGCTTCTTCAATGGCATCCTCACATGGAAGCAGCCCCTCATCTCCCAATTTAGGCTCCTGCCCATCCTGCTCTTCATCATCTGAGGAGCTCTCAGCCTCCTGCATGTCTCCTGCTGGCAAGGGATTCCCCTTGTAAGTGCCAGATTGTGAAGGGTGTAACACATCACGATGATGTGGGACACCCTCTGTGAAAAGTACTGCAGAGACCTCTAGAGTGGTCCAGACATCAGAAGCACATCTTTAGGATGCCAATGGTTTGCTTGATGATGGATTGTGTTGCCTTATGCCTCTCATTGTATCTCTGCGACAAAAGACTCAGAGGACGATGCACTGGTGTCCTGAGAATTGTTTAAGCTGGTACCCCTTATCCCCAAGCAGCCAGCCCTGTACTCGCTGAGGCCCTTCAATGATAACGATGAGCCTTACTGTAATGAACATCTGTCACCTCCTTGATACATTTATGTGCTGAGGACTGTGAGTTGCTGTATAGGTCCCCTGTGGATCTCTAGAACGATCCACAGGCAAAGAAATTGAGTGCGGCAGTGACTTTCATGGGCACTGGCAGGGGATGTCCTCCCAGTGCATGGGGCATTAGATCCTCCCACAGAATGTGGCAGATGTGATCCACTGCATCACTTGACAAACACAGATGTGCGCAGCATTGTCTGTCACTCAGCTCCAGATCAGAGAGTCTCCTTTGGTAGACCCTTGGTCATGCGAGTCGCCTCCCTGGGATGGGTCTAACCTCCTCATTCACCGGTTGTTGCTGCAGTTGCCCTTGAACATGGACCCTAGGCTGGGCCTCCTCTTGAAGCTGGGCTAGGTGGCGCTGGGACCCTCTCCTGCTGCTCAGTTAGGACAGTGCCATCAGTAAGGCAGCATTGACCACAGGCTCCATTATTCAATCCTCCTGCTCCCTGGGGAATGATAGATGCAACAGATTAATGAACACTGGGCAGATACAGTAGACCTCCCACTCACACACAGAAAGACAATGTCATGCCCCAGAGCTTTGTCAGTGCTAATAGCTTCTCACTGATACAACCTTGCAGCTGAGGCGCACACTCAGATAGCTCGGTGCCCATGATGCCAGCGCTGATACTTGACATCTCAATCGCACAGAACATGTGAGAGCTTTAGAGACATGATGAAATGTATGGTCTTAACAAATCCACTCCTGCAATCTGTTGCCTTGTCTGCTGATCAACCTTAACTTGTATTTCAGCAATGACTGGGTGCCCTTTGACCTGTGATCCATGCCAGTTGGATAAAGCACATTACTGGCACATATGCAGCAGCTGTGCTTCCTAGGCACTTGCCCTCATTTACTTTCTCACATACCTCTCTGTTGAAGCTGAAATGGAGAAACTGTATTGTGCAGCCAGTAA
Source organism: Carcharodon carcharias (assembly GCF_017639515.1). Classification (NCBI taxonomy): domain Eukaryota; kingdom Metazoa; phylum Chordata; class Chondrichthyes; order Lamniformes; family Lamnidae; genus Carcharodon; species Carcharodon carcharias. The sequence goes on along the minus strand of NC_054478.1, from coordinate 137,255,488 downwards.
CTCCTGTAGTCTCTCTTTGAAGAGCAAAAAAAGGCAATGGCTCCAATGTAACTTTCTCAAAGAAGATCTTCCTCTTTTCTATCAGCTCCGACTCCATTTCAATGTTTTGAGTGCAAACAGATTGAGGATGCCCCTTGAAATGGGCCCGTGAGTACAGTCCTGGGCTCCTCCCACTCTGACTCTGACCCCTCCAGATTCTTTTCCACTTTCAATTTGTCATCGTGCCATTAATTTGTCTTAGCAAGATACTGGTGCAAAGGTTTCACTATGAGACCAGTTGTGACCCTCCCTCTGTGAGTGTCTCTTTCCCTCCCATTTTCCTGGAACCCCATGGTGTGCAGGTAGAGCTTCCTCCCTTTATTCTCCAGCCTCCCCTAGTAACCCTGGATCCCATAGTAACAGTGGCTGATATTCCAATCCTCACACCTGAACCCATTACTGGTCATGTCCCAATGCCCACTCCGATACTCACCCCTCCCCATCTTGAGGGTATGTGCACAGTTATGTACAGAGGAAACCCGCCCCGGGAGAGTTTTGAATACCCCCTGTTATATTATGTATTCCCCCTTTACAGGCTGCAGATGCTTCCCCTAACCCTGAACATCCCATCTGCAGCCCAGTACAAAGACGGACAAAACTATGGCCAGCGACATTAAGAAAATGACCAGGCTCTGTACACAAAGCTGTACCTTATCCCAATTGAACACACAGGCCTTGCCCATCCCTGGAGCGGGTCTACGAAGTGCATGCCATGCATAGTCCGAAAAGCCCCAGGACTGCCTGTAATCTCACCCTGATTGAGGTCCACTAAGCCCCAGGACTGGCTTTAATCTCACCCCGACTATGAGGTCCACTAAGCCCCAGGACTGCCTTTACTCTCTTTATTCTCTCACCCTGACTACTTGGCCCCAGAACAGGGACTATGACTATCTCTCAATTTGCTCTCCCATTCCTTTTTTACTGCAGACAACACACTGTCCCTACCCTCCACCCATAGCCGGGATTTTCCGTTCCTGTCTGCGGTGGTCGCCATAGCAGGCGGAAGCCGAATATTTCGGCCGATTAGAAGAATCGGTTCCACGTGCTCGTAAAAGCAGTTTGCAATTGTTCGCTCCATCTGTCAATGATGGGCCCTGTTTCCTGCCGCCGCACATCAGGAACCAAATTTCAATACATTAAAATCTATTATAAGCCTTGCTCGCTGGAATGATCTCCTCACACTGGGCACAATCATACCGACGTGTTTCACAAATGTACATAAGCGATGTGCACTTGGCGAGCTGCATTTTGCTCAGGACTTTGAAGTTTGTCTGCCTACCTTGCTTCGGGCAGCACTTGAGGTCATCAACGCCAGGGCTTCACAGACAGCACCACGTCACTTTTAGGGAGGCTCATGGGAAGGTCTCTACCTACCAGACCAGCAGTAGGGCTGGGGTGGCTTTGCAGTGGCTGTAGGCCTAGGACTTGCTTGTGGAAGGAGGAGAAGTGGCCTCAGGCAAGGGAAGAGGCTGCGGTGTGAAGGCTGTACTGGGGAAGGGGGGTATCCCAGGATGTCTGTGCGGGCACAAGCTACAATTGGCCTCAAGATGGTGAGAGCTGAGGAGGCAGTCTGCAGAGTAGATGAGGCCAGATGGAGATGTGAGGGTAAGTGTGTGAGAGAGTGTGTGGTGATATCCCTTGAGCTGGCAGTGAGTGAGATGCCAGTGAATGTGTGATGGGCTTGCGAGTGTGTGAGTTTAGAGTGATGAGATGTTTAACTTACCCTGGCAGCACAGATGAGATCATTCATCCTCTTTCTGCACTGGATGGCCAACCCTTTCTGTGCCGTGTTGGCACTGACCACCACTGCCACCGCCTCCTGAGCCAGAGCGGTGAGATTGCTGGACCTCCTGCACCCAGAGTGGGGTTGGAGGGCATCACGATGGGCCTCCAAAAGGCATTCCAGTGATAGATCACTGAACTCTTCCTGGCTTTCAGGGCCATGTCTTCACTGGAGCAGTCCTGGGATGCAAGCATTGGGAACTGCGTGGGCAGCTTTAGTTTAGATATGGCACCCGGAGTGAGGTAACAGCATCGCGGGCAATTCACAGCGTGCCCACCAGCAAGTCAGCATATTTCCTGTGTCTGTATAATTAATGAGTTGGGTAGGGTACGATACAGCATGAAAACTTGCCCTTGCAGCTATAGGGAAAAACATCTAATTTCATGCCTGCCACCACACTTGGTGCAATTCAGGGAAAATTCTGGCCCATGAGTCTCTCTGCAACCCACCCTTCATGTGCAACCCTTTCCTCTCCCCAGCCTCCATGAGTCTCTGTGCAAGCCTTATGCTCTTTTGCCATATTAACTCTAACACCCCCCCCCCCACCTCGTACCTTGGAGTCTGCACGTACCCCCTCCAGTTGATGTGGTTCTGCTCCCATTCCAGCCCCTACTGTGTCTGCGTTCCAGTCATTAATGTTGGGCTCCAGCTTCCCTATCCTCTGTCTCCCATGTGCCTGCCATTGTGCCATTGTCTGCCCCCACCGTCTCCAACCCCACCTTTTCCCACTGACTCCTGTGTCTGCTTCCTCCTCCACTCCCCCAACCCCATCTATTCCCTTTAGCCCCCATGTCTCCTTCCCTCCTTCCCTCTGACTTCCACAGTGCCTGCTACCCCCAACCCGCCTTCAGTCACAAAACTGGTCTCTGTCTGCTTTGCTGCCCTGCCTGAGTCCCCAGATAACACCCTCCCAGACAATGGAGGGAGCCAGTGAGGGGATTGTGAGGAGTTGATGAACAATAGCAATCGCTTTAGAAATTAGTTCATGACTTGCAATAAAGATATATCCCACTGAGTAAGAAGGATTATTGGAAAGGGATAAACCAACTATGGTTAACCAAGGAATTTAAGGATAGTATCAAAGTGAAAGAAAAAATATACAATGTGGCAAAGATTTGTGGTAAGTCAGAGGATTAGGAAAGTTTTAAAAACCAACAGAAGATGACCAAAAAATAATAAAGAAGGAGAAAATAAACTTTTAGGGTAAACTAGCAAATAATACAAAAATGGACAGTAAGAGCTTCTTTAAATATATAAAATGGACGAAAGGGACCAAAATCAATATAGGCCCCTCAGAGAATGAGACTGGGGAAATAATAACGGGGAACTAGGAAATGGCAGAGAAGTTGAATAAATACTTTGCACCAGTCTTTACAGTAGCATACCAAAAATACTAAATAATGATGGGCCAAAAGGGGGGAGGAAGTAAATACAGTAACTATCACTAGCGAAAAAGTACTCGGGAAACTAATGGGGCTAAAGTCAATAAGTCACCTGGACCTGATTGGTTGCATCACAGGATATTAAAGGAAGTAGCCGCAGAGATTGTGGATGCACAGGTAGTAATCTTCCAAGTATCCCTAGATTCTGGAAAAGTCCCAGCGGATTGGAAAACTGCAAATGTAACACCCTTATTCAAAAAGGGAGGGAGACAAAAACCCGGTAACTATAGGCCAGTTAGCTTAACATCTATCATTGGGAAAATGTTAGAGTCTATTATAAAGGGTCTAATAGCAGAGCATTTAGAAATGCATAATATAATCAAGCAGATTTAGCATGGCTTCATGAAGGGGAAATCATGCCTGACAAATTTATTAGAATTCTTTAAGGAGGTAACAAGCAGGATAGATAAAGGGGAACCAGTAGATGTAATATTTGGATTTTCAAAAGGCATTCGATAAGGTACCACACATAAGGCTACTTAATAAGATAAGAGCCCATGGTGTTGGGGGTAGTATATTAGCATGGATAGAGGACTAACTGATAGAAGACAGAGGGCTGAAACAGGGCCGTAAAATTCTGCCCAGAGAGTTGGTATAAGGGGGGCATTTTCAGGATGGCAACCTGTAACTAATGGAGTGCCACAGGGGCCAGTGCTGGGGCCTCAATTATTTACAATATATAAATGACTTAGATGAGGGAAGTGAATGTACTATCACCAAGTTTGCGGAAGACACAAAAATAGGTGGGAAGGCAAGTGGTGAGGATCACACAAAGAGTCTACAGAGAGATATAGACAGGTTAAGTGAGTGGACAAAAAAGTGGCAGATGGAATATAATATGGGAAAATGTGAGGTTATGCACTTTGGCAGGAAGAATATAGGAGCAGAATACTACTTAAATGGAGAAAGACTGAAGAAAGCTGCAGCACATTGGGATTTGGGGGCCCTCGTGCATGAATCACAAAATCTGGCAAACAAGTTCAGCAGGTAATATGGAAGGCAAATGGAATGTTGACTTTTATTTCAAAGGGAATGGAATATAAAAATAGGGAAGTCTTGCTAAAACTGTACAAGGCACTAGTTAGACCACACTTAGAATACTGTGAACAATTTTGGTCCCCTTACCTAAGGAAAGATATACTGGCATTGGAGGCAGTGCAGAGAACGTTCACTAGGTTGATCCTGGGTATGGAGGGATTTTCTTATGAGGAGAGGTTGAGTAGGTTGGGCCTGTATTCATTGGAATTTAGAAGAATGAAAGGCGACCTTATTGAAACATGTAAAATTCTTAGGGGACTTGACAGGGTAGATGCTGAGAGGTTGTTTCCCCTTGTGGGAAATTCTAGGACAGAGGGCATAATCTCAGAGTAAGGGGGTGTCCATTTAAAACAGAGATGAGGAGGAATTTCTACTCTGAGGTTATTCAATCTGTAGAATTCTTTACCGTAGAAGGCTGTAGAGGCTGGGTCGTTAAGTATATTCAAGGCTGAGATAGACAGAGTTTTAATCAGAAAGAGGTTCAACGGTTATGGGGTAAAGGCAGGAAAGTGGAGTTGAGGTTTTTCAGATCAGCCATGATCTCATTGAATGGCAGAGCAGACTCGATGGGCTGAATGGCCTACTTATGCTCCCACATCTTATGATCTTATGGTCACAACCACTGCAGCACCTCACTGGCTTTGGTGAGAACCCGGAGCGGCGCTGTTGCGGGTAGACTTTGAATGCTGCACTCGCCTCGAAGTCAGGAACGAAGTGAGGGCCGACAGCAGCATGCCCCTTATTTCCAAATGCGTTTCAGACTGGTCTAATTCCCCGCTGAGGTTGTGAGGGGCTACGGGATTCCGGTGAGGGGTATTTTTAATGAGTATTCGTGATATGGTAATGCATGCAAATGGGGCTCCCACCATGGATCAGTGGGAAACCTGAACCGCCATCAACCTGCCATGAAAGTGGTGACGGGGAAATTCCAAACTGTTTTCCCACTGGCGGGTTTGTGACTATTGGCCTCTCTCCGAATTTTCCACTCCAGCCCACCACAAAACCTGCCGCGGGCTGGAGGGGGAAATAACATTCAATGAGTGGGGTATGCAGCCTGAATGCCCAGCGCTGCTCATCACCTACACGCACATCAGGGGAGGGGTGGGGGGAGTGCAGATTGTGTGCAGCTATGAGGCCGCTTAAAGGCAGCAAACTACTCTTAAAAGGGAGGTGTATTTTTGCTTAATGCACCCAGAAAGCACTGAGAGCAGGAATGTGACTGATGCACATACTGAAATACCACTGATATGTTCTACTGGTGCTACAGATAATAAATACTCCAGATAGAAGAAAGAAGCAGAGGGTGTGTTATGTAAATATAAAGTACTTTGACAGGGAAGAGGATCAAAAGGAGAGATTAATGGCAGTAGATAAGGAGAAAGAGGTAGAAATGAAGAATTCTGAAATTGATTTTCGTCTGATCAAATTGGATAAAGAGGGGGTACTTGAAAATTTTAATGTAATATTGAGTTACCTTCCAGACAAGTGTCAAAGTGATTTGGAGAAGCTATTGCAGTCACACAAAGCTATTTGTGGGAATAAGCTGGGGAGGGCAAATTTAGCTACACATGATGTGAGTGTAAGAGGTTCATCTTCTATAAGGCAACATCCTTATAGATTAAATCCAGCAAAGTTATCACAAGTACAGAAAGAAACTGAATTCATGCTTCAAAATGACATCATTGAGTCTAGTTGCAGTAACTGGAATTCACCTATTGTGTTGCCATCGGAACCAGATGGAACACAAAGACTGTGTGTGGACTATCAGAAGGTGAATGCAGTGACAAAAGTGGATTCATATCCCATACCACGGTTGGAGGATTGCATTGAGAAAGTGGGGCAATCAAAATTGATCACAAAGATTGACTTGCTGACAGGATATTGGCAAGTACCATTATCGGAGAGAGCAAAGCAGATACTTTGACTAACTGACTTCATAATTTTAAAGTCTATCATTACATCATTCCTCAGCCTTATCTTTTCTAGAGAATGAGGCTATGTGTCAGGAGAAGGCATTGTAAGATCTAACATACGTGTAAGATCTAACATAAGTGTGTGATGACCTGTGTAATGACTCGATGGAGCAGACAGGTTTCAACAAGAAACAGATAAACTTTATTACAGAGAGCTTTTCAGATGCTATGTGCTTGATCAGGACCCTCATCAGGAAGCCCTGCCCCCCGGATTGTCCGCACTTAGGGCTCATTGGTTGGAGCCTCCCAGAACATCACGTGACCCCTGATGTTCAGCAGGAGGGCTATACCCTCAGTTACTACATTTCCTCCCCCTTTAGTTTTTTTACAATTTCTATTCACAGAGAAAAATTTGAATATCCAGCACATTATACAATACCATTCACTCTCTCACACACACCTTCATTGTCCTCATCCTGTCCATGGGAGCACTCACCACCAACACATGCCAGGTATACTTATCATCTGGCCTGGCAGATGTGCTGCTTACACTCTCTCCATCTCTATTCATGCAGGACAAGCTGGCACACAACAACAGGGAGAGGTCGCAGACTGGTGGAGGAATGCCTGAAATCAAGGTCCCCGCAAGCTTTGAAAACAGAGCCATCCAGCTGGCCAGCGACTATCTGGACCATTCCCGTGCTGACGGTGAGGTCGGCACTGCTCTACCAAGTGAGGGTCCAGCAGTGCAACATCCATCAGACAACCATGCTGTGAGTGATATGTCCTGTTTCACAGGCCACTGCCATGCACTAATTATCTCCCCTTGCTTCCACAGACACATCTGGGAGCAGCCGACAGAGTCCATGACCCAGCGCCTCCAATCAAATCCTGAAGAAACCTCTGAAGGCACCCTCCTTGCAGACCTATCACAGCACTCACCTACGCCCTCCACCAGCGCAGAGACACACATTTTGGTGGGACCTAGCTTTAGAATAGCCTCGGGATCACAATCTGGTGAGCACATCACACTGTCTGATCCACAGCAGACGGCAGCAGGGACTTCCCAGGTCCCCGGCACTCAGAGGACCGCTGGAGGCCAGGAATTTGCTGATTCCGAGTCAGATGACGAGCCTCTGAACTCGGGTCATATCGCAATTGCTGGAGCTGCAAAGACAAGCTCGGGAACACCAGGAAGGGATGTTCGCTGCATTCCTCAGATTGCAAGGCACCATGGAGGAGACCATCCACCTTCAGGCTGAGGTGATAGCACCAGGATGCCAATGCACCAAGGTCAACACTGATAGGATGTCGGCCGCCATGGAGACCTCGCTCCAGGACTTCGCTCCTGCACTGCTGCGCGGGCTCAACTCCATCGCTGATGCCATATTTGCCCTCCAACAGTGTGTACGTGAGGGGTGCGGGGCAGCTCGATCTCACTCCAGCTACTCCTCTTCAAGAAGTCAGCCTGGGGCCCTCGGGCACCCGTAGGGGAGAGGATCTGCATGTCATCGTAATCCTCCTGCAATCGAACGACTGTTAGGGTCGCTACTGCATCTCCATGACAGGAGCATTCTCAGAGGGTATTGGCGCTGCCATAAGCCAGACTGGAGTCAAACATTCACAGGTGCAATGTGAGGATCAATGATGTTTCCTTGCCACATGTCGTCATCATCCTCTACAAATCTAGCAGCTATGTAGGCCTCTCAAGCGCGCCTGCCTCTTCTGGCCAGTGCGAGGGCCTCAACACCGTTATCGTCGCCTTTAAGGACCTCCACACCCTCATCCCTGTTGGCGTCTTCCTCATTGGAGGAGACCTCCAGCTCCTCTCCCCATTGCAGCACCAGGTTGTAAAGGGCACAGCAGATGACGATGATACGTGACACCCTCTGCGGACTGTATTGCAGAGCTCCACCAGACTGGTCCAGGCACCGGAACCTCATCTTCAGCATCCCGATGGTTTGCTCCACCAAGTTGTGAGTTGCAGCGTGAGCCTCAATATACTGTCGCTCTGCTGCAGTCTGAGGCCGCTGCATGGGTGTCATCAGCCCCGGCCTCCGTGGGTAGCCCTTGTCCCTGCAGCCTCTGTGGATCCTGGAAGAACTCAGGGATCTGTCACCAACTGAGGATGTAGGAGTTGTGCACACTGCCTGGAAACCGAGCGCAGACCCGCAGGATGCATTTGTGGTGGTCACACACCAGCTGCACATTCACCGAGTGGAATCCCTTGTAGTTCACCGCGTGTTGTGACAGAGATCTGAGTGCCAGATGAGTGCAGTTGATCTCACCTTGACCCTGTGGGAAACATGAGATCTGGGCAAATCCAATGGCTCTTGCATCCTGGCAGCACTGGCCCCGGGTGAAATGCACAAAGTTTTGTGCCCTCGTGAAGATGGCATCGGTGACCTCATGGATGCATTTGTGGGTGGAGGCTTGTGATATCCCACAGAGGTCACCCGTGGAGCCCTGAAAGGAGTCTCTGATGTAGAAATTGAGCACCGCGGTCACTTTCACAGCTGCTGGCAGTAGATACACACCATGTCCCCGTGGTGCAGTAGCTGACAGATGTGACCAACCAGTGCGCTGTCTTCCCGGTCTTCTACAGGAATGAAAGGCGGTGTCTATAGACCCTGGGTGTTGCTAGGTGCTGACCAGCAAGGACTCACTGTGGCTCTTCGGTGGGGCGTGCAGGAGCCCCAGCCGACCCTTCTGCCTGAGGGTGCTGCTCCTGCCTCTGCTCAGCCAGGAGCCTCAGTGACTCTCTCCTCCATTGTCTTCACTCTCTGTAGGCCATCAGGCATACAGTTAGTTCACCAGGCTCCATGATCCTGATGTATTCGTCCTGCAGGATGAAAGAGAGACACACATGCGTTAACATGGGTGCACTAAGAACCTGTCCTGGTTAAGTGTGAAGGCCCCTTAAATCTTCCTGGAGAGTGCTGACCACCACTTGGATGGCCAGAGAATACAGCGCTGCATGGCTCCCCGAAACCCCACCCACCTCCGTCCCACTCCACTTGACTGATTGGCAGCACCTTTGCCCACTGGACTGTATGCTGTGCTCTCAGCTCAGGCACAGGCATTCTCCTAACCCACACTGCAAGGCTGCACTGTTAGCTTGAACCATGGGGGAGACTGGTCCAAACCAGGATGCTGATATTGCAAGGGGTTGTGATTGCCTCCATCAATGGCTGCTCCATGGCCAGCTTTAACAAGGGGATTGTACATCATGTGTAGTTGTCCAACTGTTCTGTAGTTCACTAAAATGCTCCTTACTTTGCAGTCTATGCCGGGGGGTGGGGGGGGGGCTTGGTGTGGGGTTGGGGGTGGGGGGGGGCGTGTGTGTGTGTGTGAAAAGTTCTGGAACACTTTATGGCACTTTGATGCCTCTGCATTGCTTGGGTGGGCAGATAAGCTAGAAGCCCGACTCCAGTCATATCATTGTGGCTGCATTTGAACTGTCTCAGTTGCAGAGGATTGGTCATTTTATACAGGGTTCCCTAATGCGTGGCCACTTCTCGCCCCACCTTAGCCCCCCACCTTGAATGCCTGTCTGCTATATTTAATGACAAGGCAGCCCTCGTCCCCCCACCACAAGTCACCTCAACCACAAGGCAGCCCTTCACCCTCTTACCAATGCCCCTCAAGCTTGAAGTCCAACAGATGACCCTGGTGAGCACTGCACATCGTTGCTGTGCACTCACTTCTGAGATCCCCTCAAAGTGCACGCCTTTTATCTGCTGTTATGAAACCTGGACGATCCAGCGGGGGTTGAGGGGATGACGATTCCAGCAGGCTAGCCTAATAGTGATGTACAGGTGTATTACAATGAAGTTCCCAATGTCTGATGGCGATGGTGGGCCGAGCGAACATTCGCCGACTGGTCTGCTGCCATCGTGAAACCGGCTGCGCTATATTGTCCGCTGACGCCCGACGCTGGTGGGCACGGAAAATCCCAGCCAAAGTCTCTGACTTCTGATAATATTGGATCTCTCTTCGTCCAATTTCTAATTTGCTTCGCACACACAGGTGAGGAGTCCAAGAAATTCAGCAATAGCACTATTTCTTGTGGAACAGGAGCATGTGCAATGCTATCTGGTAACGGGAGATTACTGAGTGCATCCGCATTTGCAATATGTAAACCAGGACGGTGCATAAAGACATACTCATACTCAGATAATATCAAAGCCCAACATTGTATTCTTGCTGATGCTATCGGTGGAAAGGCCTTATCTTCACTGAATAAACCTATTAATGGTTTATGGTCCGACACAATGGTGAAATGTCCTCCATGTAGGGACGGTGGAATGTTTTCACCCCGAATGCCTTCCTCTTTTTAGCTGGGAATAACCCTTCTCGACTGTGGAGAGGGCTCTTGAGACATAGCCAATGAGCCTTTCTGATCCATTTTTCATTCTATGTGATAACACAGCTCCTACACTATAAGGAGAGGCATCACATGTTAATACCAACTTTTTTGATGGGTCGTAGTGTACCAATAAATATGATGAATGCAACAGTTTCTTTACTTTCACAAAGGCTTCTTCCTGTTGTGAATTCCACGACCAACAGTGATTCTGTTTTAGCAACAAGTGTAATGGTGCCAACACAGTTGATAAGTTCGGCAAGAAGCAGCTATAGTAGTTGATCAGGCCCAGGGAGGACTTGAGTTCAGTTACATTGGATGGTAAGGGTGCATCTTTAATTGCCTGAACTTCCTCCACAGGATGCAAACCCAGGACACCCATCCTGTGACCCAGGTAAGCAACTTCTGGTACTTGAAATGAGAATTTTTCCTTCTTTAACCAGACGCCGGCTTCCAGGAACCTTCTTAGCACCTCCTCCAGGTTGGCCAAGTGTTCACTCTCAGTTGACCCTGTAATCGGTGCATCATCTCAGTATGCTACCATCCGGGGAAGTCCTTGCAAAAGACTCTCCATTGTTCTCTGGAAGATAGCTTATGCAGCTGACACTCCAAAGGGTAGGTGAGTGTACTGATAGAGACCCTTGTGTGTGTTAATAGTCATGTATTCTCTTGACATGCTATCCAGTTCTAATTGTTAGTAGGTGTGGCTCATATCCAATTGTGTATAGTACTTGCCTCCAGCCAGCTTTGCATATAAATCATCTATCCTTGGAATGGGGTACTTGTCTAGTTTTGCTGCCTTAATTTACAGTCAATTTATAGCCCCCACAAATGTGTATGGTTTGGCCAGGCTTAAGCACTGGAACTATGGGTGCTGCTCATTCTGAGAATTGGACAGGTTGGATGATGTCCAGCTTTTCTAACCGGCACAGTTTTGCATCCAGCTTCTCCTTCAATGCTAAGGCACAAGTCTGGCCTTAAAGAAACATGGTGTCACCTAAGGATCCACATTTATCTTGGCCTGTACGCCTTTTAACTTCCTAAATCATCTCGAAATACATTGTTGTATTTCCTTAGCAGTTCAGGAACTTCTCCTATTTTCAGGTGAAGTATCTCAGACCAGTCAAGCTTGATCTTCTGTAGCCAGTCTCGGCCTAAAAGACTGGGTCCTTGGCGTTTCACTATTATCACAGGCAACTGGATTGTCTGTTGCCTGTAAGACACTGGTACTGTGGCAATACCCTTTACCCGAATAGATTCTCCAGCACGTTTCTTTAATTTGGTGGTTGTCTGCTCCAGGTTTATTGGCTGTCCACCTTCAGTAAGGTATTTGAAAGTGTGCTCTCCCACCACTGTAATTGAGGCACCCGTATCCACCTCCATTATTAATGACTTCTCATTAACTTGGATTGTGACAGTGATAAGTTTGGTTTTCACAGCGGTTACGTTATACAGGGAATAAATGTTGGCGTCAGTAGCTTCAGGTTTTGCTGTATTCTTTAATTCAATCTTGTTGGTTTGTTGCTTTTGGGCTGTTTCAACTTCGTCTGATATTGCCTTACTATGTGACCTTTTTTATGGTACTAATGGCACTCTGCCTCCTTGAATCTGCAGGTGTCCAGTCCATGGTCACCTCCACATCTGTAGCAACTTAATCTCGAAGTCGCTGCTGAAGTGTTTGTACTCAGCCTTTTCATGTTTCTAATAGCGGACAGTGCATCTCGCTTCGCTGTTGTGTCTCTGGTTTTTGTGCCACGCTCGGTAGTATGTTCCCACCCCACATCAAGAACAATGGCCATGTTGAGTGTGTTGCAAGGCCTGTGAATCTCTCGCAGCACTTTCTATGGCGAGGGATCTAGGGCGTGCTTAAAGTCAATGTCAACCTCAGCGAGTTAAGGGCGCTGAATGGCGTCGGCTTTAACTCCACAAACTAATCGGTCCTGCAGCAAATCATTTAATGTGTCCCCGAAGTCGCAGTGTTCTGTCAACTTGTTCAACTTCGCTACGCAGGTTGCGATGGACTCTCCCAGAGCCCTAACTCTGGAGTTAAATTTAAAATGCTGCATTATTACGGATGGCTTTGGCTGGAAGTGTGTTTTCACAAGGTCCACTAATTCATTAAAGGATTTAGAACTGGGCATGCTCAGGGCTGTCAGGTTACGAATGAGATTGTATGTCTTACCGCCACATACATTCAAAAGGATGGCTTTCTGCTTCTCCTGCATGGTAATTTTGTTTGCTATGGAATAAAATCCGAGGCACTCTACATACTGGCCCCAGTCTTCCATAGTCACATCATAAGGATCGATTCTGCTGAAGAGCGGCATGACTGTTGAGTAGTCTTCTTTTTCTTAAGATTCGATGTATCATGTTAATAAGGCAAGGTGCAGAGTCAGAGCTAGTTTACCCTCGTCGCTAAATGTAATGACTTGACGGAGCGGACAGGTTTCAACAAGAAACAGATAATCTTTATTATAGAGAGCTTATCAGGTGCTCCATGCTCGATCAGGACTCTCGTCAGGAAGCCCTACCCAGCGGATTGCCCGCATTTAGGGCTCATTGGTCAGAGCCTCCCAGAACATCATGTGACCCCTGATGGACAGCAGGAGGGGCTATACCCTCAGTTACTACATCCTGCCTGTCCATTTTTATATTAAAGAGAATTGTGCACAATATCCTAATTGTGGTCTAACCAAGTTTCAATGCAAGTTGAATATAACTTTACTACTTTTCAGTTCTATTCCTTTTTGAAATGAAGCTTTGTAATGTGTTTGCACATTATTTATCATTTTGTTCAATTGTGTTGCTACTTTTAATGATTTGAGAATCTGAACCACAAAATCCATTTTACACCTGCTTAACATGGTTATTTTCCATGGAGATACACCCTCCTTATTCCTCCAACCAGAACAGACCAAGTGTACATGTTTTTTTTAAAGCTTTCTTGTACCTTGTTGAAATACCTTATGTTAATTATAATCCCCAATTTTGTGTCTCTCCCGCACACTGTGAAATATGACTTACAATTCCCCAGATCAAATTGTCTACGCAAACAATGCACAACAGGGATGTCAGCACTGTTAGTTGTGAAACACCTCTTCTGACCCAGAATGAATAGCCTTTAACCATTAATCTGTTTTCTGTTTAATAGCCATCTCACTATCTATTCTTCTACCTGCGTCCTGAATCCTCACGAGTTGATCTTATCTTAATCATGAGTCTACAATGTGGCACCTTATTGAAGCCTTTTTGAAAATCTAAGTACATTGTATTTACTCTCATACTCTTGTCTATTCTTTTGCTTACTTCAAAATATTCAATAAGTTGGTCAAGCTTGACTTTCCCTTTTCAAATCTGTTCTGTTCTCCTTCAGTTTCTGGCTGTTTTTCCATCATATCTTTTGAGTAAGGATTCCATTATCTTTGTGTTAACCTAACTGATAAACACTTCCTTAATTACTTACGGCTTGCATCTTACAAAGATAATATGAGCTCTTCGACCATGAAAGAAACAAATAAGTCACAAGATTTCTAAAACCCATAACTAGAGGCGACAAATTGAAGATTAAATTTATCACCCACACACTGAATGGAGGGGTCAGCGGTCAGACTACGATTGCCCTCTGTCCTCTCCTCTCCTCTCCTCCCTCAGGCTCTTTCTCCCTCCATGGACACTCGCTCTATTGAAATGTCCGATGTTAAGGTCCCGGGGTTTAATCTGATCTCATTCCGCCGCCTCACCTCCACTCGAAAGCTGCTTCCTCGACGGTTAACAGGGCGCCGCCATCTTGGGAGCCCTGAAGTATCGTGAGATTCCAGCTGCGCTGAAGGGATGGAGTGGTTTCACGCCGTGTCACCCACGGAAGTGACGACCCAGCTCCATCTGGCACAGGTGAGGATGGGCCTGCCACCACCAAGCCCTGGCTCAGAATTTCTCACTTCCCTCAGCCCATTCATTTGAATAGCTTCTGCAGTTCACTCTTCCCCTAGTGTTCTTCCAAGATAATATTCTTAAAGTTAGAGCCAGGTCGTTTCAGGAATGAAATTAGCAAATACCTTTTTTCACAGCAGAAGGTAGTAAATATTTGTGACGCTCTCTCCCAAAGAGCTGTGGGTGCTGGGAGACAGTTTTAGCTTTTAGGACAGAGATTGATATATTTCTAGAACAAAGTTCTTTTGTGCAAGAGAAGGTGGAGTCCAGCTCAAGACAGCAGGTTGGAACTAGTAGAGGAGAAACTCCACTGCACATTCTCTGCCCCTTTGAAGTAGGCACACTGCCAATCATAGGGAGGGGCAGCGTCAAAGCCATGGCAACTGGCAAAGATGAAAAAGATGTCACTCAGTATTTCTTCACACCTAATCTTCTTTGTCCCTTCAGATTTCTGTTTCACCCTCTACACTGTGTGAACAGCTGCAGATTCTTTCACTATCCACTTCTCTCTGTCTGCTCTCATTTCACACCACAAGCTAACCTTTGACTCTCTTTTTCATTTCATGTTTGGAGGATGTGGAAGTCTCAATTACAGTGAAAAAAGATGAGAGCAGCTCACAGGAAGAGCAACCGATTCTCGATCCAAAACTTGTAAGTACCAGCTCAGACCTTTACACCATATGGATTTTAGAGTTTGGGTTAGAGGAGATGTCTACACTTTGACACTCACCAGAAGGAAGTGCCCAGGAGCTAGGCAGGTAGATAAGATGCACAGATGCTAACTCATCGGAGAACACAGTCATATTTTACTACTGCTGCCAGGGACTGAACTTGGGGGTTCAGGATACCAAAGAAGGAAGATCAACCAGGAAGTGGTAGGTGAACCTGGCAGCCTATCAGCGAGCTTATACATGATGGCGCAGAACTTGGAGGAGTTCAGCTCCAACTTGTCCCATGGCTTCAGATGGAGAACGGAGACCCGTCTGTCTAATACCCACCAATCAATTAGATATGGTAACAACACAGCGGGGAAATCTGGCAAAGTGGAGAGGGGAGCAGTGGCCCTAGACATAGAGGGTGAAAGGCTGGTAGACCCTTAGGGTGTGGAACAGAAACCACCCTGGAATTCACTCTGTTGCTTTTAGATGTTCTCTAACAAACCTTTTAACCTGTAACATGAGTTAAACTAACTTGAGTATGTGCTTTCTCCTGGATAGTTATTAATACCAGCTTATTGTACCAGCTTTTGCCCCAGCAACTTGAATCATACTTTTATGGCCTGGCTTTCACTGACATCAATATCCAGATAATTTTAAAGCTGATGATTTTATAGTTATTTGACCCCCTGTACTCCTGTATGACAGATGCAATCCTAGTTACTCACATGATGCAGCTTGTATTATCCTGAACGAAGCAGGTTGAAATGTCCCAAGTCAATCAACTGTCTTCAAAATGTGAGAGAAAATATGACAAAATAGTGAAATGTCCAACATCAACAAGCAGGTCATTCTATCATTAGACACATCCCCTCTCAGCATGCTCAAAAAATCTAATGAACAGATTTGTAAAAGGTCCCAATGTTCACGGTGATCATTCCTTGCCCAGTAAATTGCCCAGAAACTCATACACTGACACTCATGAAATTCAGCTGACTCAGTGGTAATCTTAGCTTCCTATTTTGCAGTGCATCAATACACCCTCGATCTCACTGGTCAGTGCAGAAGGCAGTGCACAGTAATAGGAAAACATATGCAGCATTGTTAAAAATAACCATATCCTTCCATTTAGAGATCTTCAAACAAGAAAGAAACTCCAAGATCATCAAGGTTAGGTTCAGAGGCTGACAAAGAGCGAGACACAACTGCTAAACATTCCAGCTCAGCTTATCAGGTATTTACTAAACTGTCCTGAACCGGGGTCATGGCTGATGCAGT
The DNA here is from genome assembly GCF_017639515.1 of Carcharodon carcharias. Taxonomy (NCBI): domain Eukaryota; kingdom Metazoa; phylum Chordata; class Chondrichthyes; order Lamniformes; family Lamnidae; genus Carcharodon; species Carcharodon carcharias. Next base: position 137,239,043 of record NC_054478.1, on the reverse strand, counting down.
CAACCATGAAGAGAGTAACTGGCAAGAAGTGGTCACTGGTCCATGTAGGTTAAAAGTTGAAGGGTCAGGTCTGATGTGTTGTGATTTTGTACATACACAGTGCAATGGAGTTTATTTTCCTCGGGTGTGATTTTGGAATTTTTCCTCTTTTGGTCAAGGTTGATTTATTCAGGATGTCACAATCTTCTGCCTTGGGTCGTCAAACAACATTGGTATTGTCAACAATAATTAGAGACAGCAGACAGAAAGGTCTGGACATCCTGCAGCCTCGTCCAGCAAGACTTGACAGAGTCATGCCCAGAATCTTATTTTACAGCTAATGCCCCAGACTCCTCCATCACCATCCCTTCCCAACAGCAGGATATATCCACCAGAGATGATGACCAGGTGGCACACAATCGGGAGGAAGTGGCCCTGGGAGGACTCAGCTTTGACTCCAGGTCTTGTGAATCCTCTTGGCATCAGGTCAACCAGAGACAAGGAAACCTCCAGCTGATTATCATTTACAATCCTCACTCAAACTGTTATTGTTGGTTTGGTGTGATATGTGGTAGTCATGGTGCTGGACTCTCTGATAAGGCTGGAGGTGACACAGTTAGCAAACTCTATCTTTTTTTTAACTTTATGCTAATTAGATGTTAGTCTACATGATGCTCTACATAGAACTATCTGTATCCATCCACTGTTATCACGTGATCTTACATCACTGATGATGTAGATTATATGCTTACGCATGCAATAATAACTCTTTATACTACAAGTCATTACTCCTCCATAATGAACACACTTGGAGGAGGTACTGAGGGTAACAAGGGCACAGAATGTACCTGGATGGGGTCCAGTGTCCATCATTAAAAGGCTTTGATTACATCACTATTAACTGAGCTGGCTGCTGCCTGAAGGACATAATTGCCATAATGAGTTCATGGCATCTCCAACGAGAAAGAATCTAACCCTCTCCTCTTGACATTCAGCCACATTTCCATCACTGAATTCTCAGCATCAACATCCCAGGGGCTACCATTGACCAAAAACCTGTCTATACCGGATATATACAAAGTGTCGCTACACGAGCAGGTCAGAGTCTGGGAATTCGGTGGTAAGTAACTCACCTCCTGGCTGTCCATAGCCTGCCCATAAGGAAATGTCAGGATTGTGATGAAATACTTTCCACCTGCCTTCATGAGAACAGCTCCAACCACACTCATGAAGCTCGACACCAACAAGGACAAAACAGCCTGCTTGAATGACAAGCCATTATAGTGTGGCAGCATTATGTACCATCTACTAGACACACTACAGCAACTCACCAAGGCTTCTTCAACAGCACCTTCCAAACCCACAATCTCTGCTAACAAGAAGGGCGAGGGTGGTAGATGCATGGAAACACAACCAGCTGCAGTACCCATCCAGGCCACCCACCATCTTCTCATTTAATCTGTCCAGGTCTGAAGCCCCTGAGGCAGCTCCGCAGCAGCTGTCTGCCTTCAGGGAGCTCGCTAGAAGCACCCACCCGACCCTCAATTTTCTCACTGCCCGTCCCCTCCCAGCCCCCTCAGGTAGTGCTGAGCCTTTCTCAGTGCCACGTTTCACACTGGCTGCCCGTTAATCTGCCGATCGCCTGCACCCAATGAGCACAATATTCAGGCCCATTACTTCTACTATTGAGAAGAAGAAGGACAGCGATGAACCAGAAAGCCATCACCTGCAAGCACCCCTCCAGGCCACACTCCACCCTTATCACTGTTCCTTCACTATCACTGGGTTAACATTCTGGAACTCCCTTCCTAACAGCACTGTGGGGGTCCCTACACCATGTGGGACTGCAGTGGTTCAAGAAGGCAGCTCACCACCACCTTCCCAAGGATAATCAGGGATGGGTAATAAACATTGGTTTTGCCAGCGGCACTCAGATCCCATGCACAAATTGACAAAATCATATCTTCCTATTTATCAATACAGAAATATTCATCAAGACCATCACGTATGGATTTGTCAAAGGTTAGCTCTACATTTGCAGCTTTTAAGAGTCCAGAGAATGACGCAGAGCAACATAAAACTCCAGGAATCTCCACAGAACTCCCAGTTCAACAGGTAAATTATCAATGACCCAAAACTGGGATCTGACTTTAATGAGCCAATCGGGAAGTGAGGGCCCAGCAGGAAGGGGTCAGTGATGTGTGTTCAAAGGTGAAGGATTGGGACAGGTGTGTAGTGATTTTTTACATACACAGTACAATGCAGTTTACCCTGGGTGTGATTTCAGAGCTTGTTTCTCTTCTGGTGTAGTTTGTTTTAACCAGGATGTCTTGATCTACAGTCTCAGGTCATTAAGCAGCATTTTTATTGTCAAATATGATTAGAGCTGTCATATTGAAAGGCCGGGACATTTGATCACATCTGGAAAAGGCCACACGGGGATTATGTGTGCCCTGTAAACACCTGCTGTGATTGATTCAGACAATTAAAGTGGATATACATTCTGGCTGAATGCGCCCAAAACACAGAGCTGAGAGCAGGAATATGGTTGATTGGAAGAAATTGCAGGATATGTGAATGGCAGGAGCCTAGCACACTGGACTTGGCTGCAATGCAGTAAGAAGTTCAATAATCTGACTAGACGTGTCATGGTAAGAACACCAGTTTACATAAACTCTGCACATTATTCTAAGTGTGGTCTAACCAAGTTTCTATGTAAGGGGGCATTGAATTGATGGTGGCTTTGGAGACCTTCAACCCCTTCCCAGATAGGAGAAGAGATCTCCCTCCTCCCATCTGCTGTCTGCACCAGTGCCTCCATAGCAGCATTAGAATATATCAGTAATGTCTCAGTAGTTACATAACTATAGTCCTGCTTCCTGAAGCATTTAGCCAGAATACACCTTCCCTCAAATTGTCTGAGTCAACTACAGCAGATGTGAACATAACCCTTCCACTTTTCTATTCTATTCCTTTCCAAATGAAACCCTGTGATCTGCTCATATTTTAAGGCCTTGTGCAATTGTGTTGCTATATTTAATGATTTGTGAATCTGTAGCCCACAAATCCCTTTGTTCCCTTACCCCTTTTAAATCCTTTTTTTCCAAGGAGCTATATCATCCTTATTTCTCCTACCAGACTACACCACCTCAAAATCATCTATATTGAAATACGTTTCACACTTACACAACAATTGTGCAAGTTTACTAAAACTTTTCTTGTACCTTGTTGCAGTCCCTCATGTTAATTTTAATCCCCAATTTGGTCTCTCTCACACACATTGCGAAATAATACTTTCAATTCCCCAGATCAAATCATTTATGTAAACAATGCACACCAGGGATGTCAGCACTGATCTTTGTAGAACACCTCTTCTGACCCAGAATGAGTAAACTATAACCAGTAATCTATTTTCTGTTTAAGAGCCATCTCACTATCTATTCTCCTATCTGTGTTCTGAATCCTCATGATCTGATCTTAATCACGAGTCCATTATGTGGCACATTATTGAAGCCCTTTTGAAAATCCAAGTACATTGTATCTACTCTCATTCCCTTGTCTATTCTGTTGCTTACTTCAAAAAATTCAATTGAGTTGCTCAAGCATTACTTTCCCTTTTCAAATCTGTTCTGTTTATTATATTTTTGGTTTCCAGATGTTTTTCCATTATATCTTTTATGTAAAGATTCCAATATCTTTGTGTTAACCTAACTGATAAACACTTCCTTGCTTACCCACGACTTGCAACTTGCACAATGTTCTACCATGAAAGGAACAAAGAAATCGCAGGTATCTCAGTAACACACTTCTTTTGTGCAAGAGATTCATTGTGCCCAGCTCAAGACAGCAGGTTGGAATTGGTAGAGGATAAACTCCACTGCACATTCTCTGCCCCTTGAAGTAGGCGTGCTGCCAATCATAGGGAGGGGCAGAGTCAAAGCCTAGGCAACTGGCAATGCTGAAAAAGATGCCGTTCAGTGTTTCTTCACACTAGTTGTGGATTTACAGTTAGTGGGGCCCTGTGCTCAGCTTCATTTTTGGGTACACCCCCCAGCGCCACACTCTCAACCCTGGTACCCAAAAGGCTAAGCCAAGAAAATAAATACAAAAATTGATCAGTGCTTCTTCACTTGTAAAAACATGCCTGAATGAATAATTGCCTTGTTGAAATCCAAGCTTACTTCTTGTCTGAATGATGGTTAAAAATGGTAAATATTGCAATGTGAGGTGAGCAAACTTGGAACATGCTGACGAGAAAAGCCAAAAACCAACTACAGATTACATATAGAGAGAGAGAGAGGGAGAGAGAGAGTGTCTGCAGGTAGGAGAGGGGAGCTGACCAGATGCCCACTTGAACATCAGTTTGTTGGTATAATTTTGTTCAGAGACAGAGAGAGCAGATTGGAGCCCTGCTCTGGTGCCAACAGTTTACTGAGGCAAAACAGCACTGACAGCACATCTGTTACCTAGGAGACCCGAGAAACATTGTACTTTACTGAGACCTCATCACTTGTTGGAAAATCTCATAACAGTGTCGCTCAGTGGAAGAGCATGAGCTGCTGTTGTGGTTTCAGGCCAAATTGCATTACAAACATTTAAATTAAAATCAAATTAAAACTCAGCTCGAGGTCAATGCTTCAACCTCTGACCAAACTGGCTGAAGTTTTACTGAAACTCCTCTGCCCATCAAAGCCTGCTGATTATTAAGATAGAATGGGAATGTGTGGAGTGAGGCTCTGGGAATGCTCAGCATCTTCTTTCCAACGTCCAACCACAGTCTATTTTCCAATCCAGTTTCTGGTGTCTCACTGCACTGGACACGATGCTTGGATTGAGAGCCTGGAGAGAGAGCCAAGGAATGATTCTGAAGATGTGACTGTGAAATCAGCTGATTGGATGTAGCCCAGAGCAGTGCCAGGCTCTATTTATCTCTGTCTCTCTTTATTTCCTGTCATTGAGTCTAACTTGGTATTATTGAGGTAAGAGGCTAGCCGTAAGTGTGTGTGTGGACTTAGTTCCCCATGTCCCAGCATGGTGGGCTGGTACTTTTAAAACCACCTCATAGCCATGCATAGACTTGCAATTATATAGCACCTTTCACAACCATCAGACGTCCTAAAGCTGTACAGCTAATGAAGTACTTTTGAAGTGGGAAACGCCACCGCCAGTTTGCACCCAGTAAGCTCCCAAAAACAATGTGATAATGACCAGAATCTGTTTTGTGTGATGTTGATTGAGAGATAAACGTTGGTCAGGGCACCAAGGGTAACTCACCTGCTCTTCTTCAAAATAGCCTCATCCTCTTGGGATCTTTTACATCCAAAGGTGTCATCTTTGACAGGTCTGTACGTCCCTGGAGTTTCCCATCTGGCTAGGAGTGGGACTTGAACCCACAGCCATCTGACCCAGAGGCTGGATTGCTAGCACCAGAACCACTGCTGACACCTTTAACTGGTGGCCCTGGCTATTCATTCAAACAGCTAATGAGTGAGCTCCCTATTTGCATTGGTGATCATGGGCTGACGGGAGCAAACAGACTTCACTATTGTTGGGTAAAGCGAATTGGCTCACTGTGTGCCCCTAGCGGTCTGCTCTAGGCTTGTTAGCAAGTGGCATGCCTAGAATCAGGGAGAGAATGTATGTGGGAGGAGAGGGATTAGCAAAAAAAGGTGGAAATATACTTGTTGCAGCAACCTGGTTGGAAAAGGAGCAATTCCTAGCTATCTGTGATTATCATTTCTGAACACTTCGATCTCCTTTCAAACTTACTGTTCTAAGCATTGCTTTCCTGGTGGAATAGCAGGGTCTTCCTATTTACTTTGTGAAGGTTTGACAGAGAATGAAACAGACCCTCTTTGCGAAATGATCATTTGTCAGTAAAGTAAGTGCACCTGAAAGGTGTTTTCTTCGGGTATGTTTTTGTAGCTGATCAGAAGCAGAGATGTTGCCAAGAGCACCTGTTATTCCCATCACACACAGGACTCGGCCCCACTTCACTCAAACAAGCTCACTTCCTCGGCGCTTCCCTTCTTAACTTTGCAAATGCAGCATTGGTTTGCACGCCCAGTTTGAATGTTTTGAAACTCATTCATTTTGGGACCCCCCTGTCATTTGGGGTCCCTGTGCCATGGCACACTGTGTTTCATTAAAAATCTGCCCCTACTTCAAATCTAACCCTCTTTGTCACTTCAGATTTCTGTTTCACCCTACACACTCTGTGACGAGCTGCAGATTCTTTCACTATCCACTTCGCTCTCTCTGCTTTCATTTCACACCACAAGCTAACCTTTGACCATCTCTTTCATTTCATATTAGGAGAATGTGGAAATCCCAGTGACAGTGAAAAAAGACAAGAGCAGCTCACAGGAAGATCAACCCCCCCTCAATCCGATCCTTGAGTACACCAGCCGTATAAATAATGTGGCTACAAGAGTGGGTCAGAGCCTGAGAATTCTGTGGTGAATAACTCAGCTCTTGACTCCCCAAAGCCTGTGAACCATCTACAAGATACAAGCCATGAGTGCAATGAAATTGTTCTGGATGAATGCGCTATGTGCAGTAACGATCCTAGGCCTTCAGTGGCTGTTGGACTAGTAGGAGCCACCATCTCACCACTGGCGCTGCTGTTCAGTAGAGCTGCTGGCCTCTGATTGGCTGGTAGCCCTTGGCAGGAGTGACTCCCGTCCTCGGGGTCCTTGATCCTGGACGAAAGCTCGCCTATCAAATGCCTGAATTCAGTGGGCCTTCACTAAAACAGGTGATGTGGGGCTCTCGTCAGTTCTCTAGCCAGCAGCTGAAACCCTGTCACCTCCATTAAAGACTGTCCCGTGTGTTTTGACATTAGTCACGAGTCTATTGGTTGTTACCATATTGAAGACCTGTTGAGAATCTGAATATGTTACGTCTACTACATTACTCTTATTTATTCTGTCAGATACTTCTTCAAAAAAATTCAGCATGAATTTCCTTTTTGAAAATCCATTCTGTTCTACTTTATATCTTCAATTTCTACATGTTTTACTATTATATCCTCCCTATCATGGACATTAAGCTAACTCTATAGTTCTTTACCTATCTACAATTTAGAGCTTACACAGAAAGTATCAGCAATTCTACCATGACAGGGACATGACACTCCATAAGTCTCTCACTAAGACATTTTTTTCCTGCAGGGTGTGGGGGGCTGTGGTAACTATGGTTTTATCTAATGTGTAGTATACCTTTAAGAAGAATGTTATAAAGGAAGATCACATGATCTTGTGTAACAATAGAGGAGTAGCGTGGGCTACCTCTATAGTCAATAGTCTGTGGTTAGTAGTCAGTAGTATGGAGATAGGGTTTGATGTGAAATCTCGCATGAGTCGCTGCTGAGTCCTTTGTAAATACACAGAATGTATTCCACCTAAGAAGTGTCTGCTGATCAACTCTATCTAAAGTACCAACTTGGCTACCACTTATAACAAGTACGCAACTGGGATTCACAAGTCCCTCAGGGGCACACAGCTTGAGACAGCAACTTAGCACTGGGGGAGGTAAAGCTGACCAGCACCTGTTCTGCCTATTGTGGGCAAGGGCAGACATGGACACATAGCAACTGCTGGAGGTGGCATCACACAGAGTTCCTTCAAAGCCAATAAAAACAGAAAATGTTGGCAAAACTCAGCAGGTCTGGCACCATCTGTGGAGAGAAAAATAGAGTCAACATTTTGAGTCCAATATGATTCTCCTTTGCAACCAGTTGGACTCGAAGTTTTAACTCTGTTTCTCTCTCCACAGATGCTGCCAGACCTGCTGAGTTTCTCCAGTTCTTTGTTTTTATTTCAGATCTCCAGCATCCACAGTATTTCACTTTTATTCCTCCACAGCCAATCCTCTTTGTCCCTTCAGATTTCCAACTCACCCTAGCAGGGTTCAAAATCCTTGGCAACGATTTGTTTACTCCTGGTCACTGTTAGGAAAGGGCACTTGTTCAAACACTAGGCACCAAAATGCTGTGCAGTCTCTTTAATGAGTGTTAGCAGGCGATTTCAATGACAATTAGCCTCTTAATGTCCCACCAGATAGCCATTTCCTAGCATGTGTTTCAACTCCCTTACCAAGATGTTGTTTTGTGGTAAACATGGGCTAACCTGGATTTGCAACTCAAGAGTCCCCTCGGAGACTCCTTAGTGCATTAACTATCCAGGGAAAATTGGCCTCTGAGCATCTTGCCTAAAAATTAAGTTAAACTAAGTTGAGGATATACTTTGCACTGCGTATTTACTAACACCAGCATTTCTATCTGTTTAGACCCAAGCTTTCTCTTGGCTATATGGACCATTTAACTTCTGCCTGAAATCATATTTTTCAGTCCTGGTCCTCACCAGCACCAAAGCCAGATGATCTCATAGCTGAACATATTATAGTTGATTGACCTCTGTAATTCTGATTGATCTTTAGAATCCTAGTTACCTGTCTGGTGTATCTGGTAATAAAGCTCAGACAAGTCGATCGAAATGTCAATTATTCACCTTCAACACTCGAAATAAAACTTCAAAATTATGAACTGTCCAACATCAATGTGCAATCGATTCAATCCATTGGACAAACCTCCTCTCGCAAAATCCAATGAGTGGATTTATAAAAGGCTCATATGTTCCCAGTGCACATTCATTGCCTGGGAAATGAATCAATCACTTCGACAGCCATGGCTCAGTTGCCACCTTGGCTTTCTGTTTCACATACATACATCCTCGATCTCACTGGTTTACCCTATTCAGTGTAGGAGGTGGGGCAGAGGATTTGGAAAGTATAATGCAGCATTGCTAACAATAATGATTTTTTAATTGCAGAAATTAAATGCAGAAATGTCAAAAATTAGCCCTTCATCAAAGATAGATGCAGAGCAAGGTAAAACTTCAGAAATTTCCATCTTGGTGTCATCTGAAAATCTGCAGCCCACAACTGGTGTAGGCAACCATGAAGACGACAGCAAGCAGGAAGAGGTCAGTAATCCATGGGTGTTGAAAGTTGAAGGGCCAGGTTAGATGTATATTAAATGTACAATTCAGTTTACTTGTAGCCTGGGTGTGACCTTGGAGCTTTTCTCTTTAGGTGAAGGTGGATTTAGTTAGGATTTTTTTCATCTACTGCCTCGGGTCATCAAGCAACATTGGTGTTGCTAACGATAATTAAGGATGGCAGATTGAAAGGACTGAGCATCTGATCACACGCAGAAATGGGCATGCAGAGGTGGCGTGTGGACTGCACAAGCCTATTATAATTGACTCAGGCAGCATGTATACATTATGATGTGTGCGGTATGCAGCCAACACTCCCACATTGCTCATTGGCCACCACCCGTAAGCAGGGACCAGATTTTGAGCATCTGTGGCACCACCAAAAGGAAGCCAACATCTCTTAAACAGGAGGTGCAGTCTGGCTGCACATTCCCTGGAAAAAATGTCTGAGAGAAGAAATATGGCAGAAGTAACTACTGAATGGGGGCTGCTATGTTCCGATGGTGCTATCGAGGCCGTTGTACAGGCCCTAGGTGGGAGGAGGGAGAACATCTTCACCTTGTCCAGTGGGCTGGTGGCCCTCCTGTCATCAACACTGGTGCCAGTGGGAAGAGATTGAATGCGAAAGGCAGGGACCTGCTAACTCCAGATGTGTCCAGACGTGAACCAGAGTTGCTATTGCATCTGCAGGTCCACATCAAGCCCTTTGGAAACTGAACCTTTAGGAATGAACCTCTGTGCTTTCCTTGTATTTTTATTGACTTGTTTATTGCTTTGTTACTTTTAATGGTTGAAAATCTGTGCCCTTAGATTCCATTTTTCCTCCACTCCATTTAGACTCATACTTTCCAAGATATTGTAGCCTCTTTATTCCTCCTATCAAAATACACATCTGAAAATAATCTTTGCTTATACACCCATTCTTCAAGCCTATTGTGCCTCCCGGTGTTTTGTTGCAGTCTGCTGCAGTAACTCTATTCCTCAATTTGATGCGCGACACAAATTTTGAAATTATGCTTCCAATTCCTGTGTCTAGCTCATTTCCGTGACTCGCCAGGCACAGGTGCTCAGGCACAGGGCAACCGGAAACAATGCCACAGATGCGTGCTCCTGGAGGGGTGAGATCACAAACAACTACTGCCGCAGAGGCCTCTAGGTGCTGATTTCGAGGGTCCAGGATACCAAAGTAGGCTGATGGCCAGGTGCACTGGGCAGCCTGCCAACAAGCTCGCGCACACAATCTCGCGGAGCATGGAAGAATCTAGCTCCAAAGCAGGTCAACCCCACGGGTGCAGGTCAGAAGTCATGCTGGGGTTCCCTCTGTTCTCTTTGCAATTCTCCTACAAAAGCTTTAGCATCTTACTTCTAACTTCAGTTAAACTAACTTCAGGGGCTAAATTTTGTCGGGCAGGTGTGGTGGGCCCGAAAGCGTCTACGTAGCCAACTACTGTCCATGATCGGGCCCTGACTGTGATTTCATGCTGGCAGGCCATTTAAGGCCCGCCCTGCGTGAAATGTGGCCCGCCACTGGCCAGGAGGGGACGAGCAGGGGCGGGGGCCTGATTGCACCCCCCCCCCCCCCCCCCCCCCCCCCCAACAGGTATAAAGGAGGCCCTGGCCGGCCCAGAAAGGCTGCCAGGGAAGGATGCCTGGCTGCTGTTCTGAAGGTGTGCCCCAATTCGCCAGCAACTGCCAGGTGGGAGGGCAGGCCGGGTGGGCACTCGGCCTCCCCGCTTTTCCGATGAGTGCCTCGCTGTCCTGCTGGAGGAGGTGGCTGCCAGGAGGGACACCCTTGTCCCCAGAGATGGGAGGAGGAGGCCATTGCACCTCAACAAGAGGGCATGGGAGGAGGTGGCAGTCTGGGTGAGCAGCCATGATGTGGTGCAGTGCACATAGGTGCGGTGCTGGAAGCACTTTAATGACCTGCTGTGCTGAGGCAGGGTGAGTACCATGTTGGCAGGGTCAGTGTGTGAAGGTGTGGCCGTGACCCCGTGGACCTCAGGGGTGCTAGAGTCTGAGTGCCAACTGTCAATCACGCTGGAGCTGGCCAAGGGCATGAGCCCTGGCTGCTTGGACTGAGCGACTTGAGGCTCGAGGGCCATGACTCGGATGTGCCCTGTGAGGTGTTCATCAGTCTGGGTTGGCCAGGCTGCAATGGAGCTGCAAGTAGAGAATGGACTAATCCATGCTCCTCTATCCTTACAAGAGAAGACAAGCCATAACCAAGCTAGAGGGCACCAACAGGCGGAGGCCTGCCCAACCTGCTGTTGCTCTCCTGGTTTGAGCAAGTTGCCCTGGAGCTGGAGAGCTGGCATGCTTCCCGTGCAACCGGGCGTGGTGAGGTGGGGGTGCCAGACGAAGATAAGAGCGCAGTGAATCGAGGTGAGAGTTTCAGATTGTGTAACCATTTTAGTGCAGCCTCCTCATTAATGGGAGCCTTGAACCTGGAATCCCCATTGATCATTGGAAGACAATGGCACCATGATGCAGATCTCCATTGTCTCACGAGGGTGCCTGGCATGCACAGTGACAGTGTGACAACTTTAACTAATGACGTGTCCTTGTTCTCCCTTTTAGGTTCATCAGCAGGCATCTGATCTCCAGACCCCGAAGGTTCACCCCTGATGCCAGAGGACCACCGGGTGTCATTTGCACCTGCACCACACCCGATCTCTGAACCAGGCACCAAAGCAGATACCAGCACCTTGGTGGGCAATAGATTGTCAGCTAGTATCTTGGTGCACAGTGATGAGGATACTTCACACTCATTTGAGATACAGGCAGAGGCAGAGAGTGCCCGGGGCGCCAGCAGTCGGAGGGCTGCTGAGACCAGGACAATACTCAGTCGAAGGCTGATGATGAGCCTCTGGAGTATTCCATTCGGCAGCAGGAGCTGGATGCCCAGTGAGATGTATGGGAGTCCATGCAGAACATAAGCACTGTGTTGACCATCATGGCTGAGCGCGATGGCTCCTCCATTGAAAAGGTGGCGACTCTCATGGAGGGGCAGCTCCAGGGACAGAATCAGGGGTTCCTGGGGTTGCACTCAGACCTGCAAGCCCTCACAGAGGCACTGACTTCAGATGGTCAGTGCTAGTGTGGGACTTGGATGAGGCACCCAGTACCCCAGTTAGGTGCCCGTCCATAAATAGTGTAGAGGGAGGTCCACAGCAATCTCCTGTTGCTGCATGAGCTGTCTGTTGTCTCTGCTGGCCCCTCTCTGGATGACGGCAGCAGTTCCTCTGCCCCTCTGTCGGTGACCATCGCATCCAATGAGGCTGTGATGACTGGGGAGATGCCAGCTGTGGCACTGACCGCTCCCGCCCAGGCGGGGCCAGCACAGGCTCCCCTGGCGAAAGGATGACTGCTAAGGTCATCAAGGCCAACAAGAAGGCAGGGTGAGCAGGCTGTCTCCAATGCTGGTGCCAGCGAGGGGGGAGCACCTAGACGGAGCAGTCAGCGGCGTGAGTTAGAGGCACCATGAACACAAGAGAGACAGGTCATGGATGATTTTATGTTCATTTATGTTTAACTAATGTATACTGGTCTGAGACTTAAGACCAGAGAAGTTGATGTAAATAGTCTGTATTTGTCAAAATGGTATAAATTTTGTTTTTGTCGTCATGGCCGAGGTATGCTTCATCTTTTTATTTTATTGGTGCAGGGTACCCCAGTCTGTAATGCTGGACGTACATGGCTCTGAACTTTATGGGACAGGCACTGAGTGTTCTCTGGGTTCAAGTGAAAGTGTCGTTTCAGACATCTGGGAAGGTCCAGGCATTGAACGGTCCAGGCATTGGAAACGCATCATGAGAAGACCTATGGTCCCCTCTACCGCCACCCTGGTGGTGGCATGACTTGTATTGTAATGCTTCTCGGCCTCTGTTCTTGGGTGGTGGAGAGGCATCATGAGCCACCTCTTCAACGGATAGACCTTGTCACCCAGCAGCCATCCATCCAGTTGGGCTGGAGCACTGAAGAGTCTCGGCACCTGGGAGTGTCTGAGGATGTAGGCGTCGTGGGAGCTGCCAGGGTACCTTGCACAGACTTTCAGAACCTGCATCCTGTGATCACACACTATCTGCATGTTCATGGAGTGCAATCCCTTCCTGTTGACGAAGGCACCTGCTGACCTGCTGGCACCTTGATGGCCACATGTGCGCAGTCGATGGCACCCTGGACATGGGGTAAGCCAGCAATCGCTGCAAAGCCTCTGGCTCGCTCACCTGGCTGGCCTGATCCATACGGTAAAGAATAAATGTCATTACCCATCTGAACAGAGCTTCTGTCACTAGCTTGACGCAACTGTGGACAGCTGATTGGGAAACTCCACACAGATCCTCCACTGACCCCTGGAAAGAGCTGGAGGCATAGAGGTTGAGGGCAGCTGTGACCTTCAGGGCCACTGGCATGGGGTGCCCACCCGCACAGTTGGAGCTGATCTCAGGCCCAGTTATCTGGCAAACGGAGGTCACTGTCTCCCTTGAGAGGCAGAGCCTCCTTTGGCATTGCACCTCAGACATACTGAGGTAGCTGCATCACTACCTGTAAACCCTGGCAGAAGGATAGTGGCGTCTTCTGAGGCCCCTTCCACCTTGGACTACAGGCTGGCCCTCTGTCCCTTATGCCTGCGCCTCTCCTCCCACAGGTCACTCCCCTGGAAGCTGCATTGGGACATGTAACCTCCTTTCCCTTCTGCTGCTCTCTTCCTCCTCAGAGTAACGGAGAGCACAATCCCCATTACCAGGGTAAGGAAAGGCTGTCTGATACCTGGAAGGGTCCACGTGGTCTGAATACTCCGGGCGCCTGGCAGACAGCAACGAGTCCTGAAATGAGGCCTGGAAATGCTAAGAATGAAGCCCTAAACAGAGATGAAGCTGCCAAGTACCAATAAGCAACCAGCAAATTTAGTGCCTCCTCCCACCGCTGCAGCTGTTTTACTCACAGTAGGGAGAGGCCCAGGCCAAGTGTTTCACCTGGCAGCTTTACCTGCACGATTGTCATTGGGTCTTGCCTCTAAGGCGGGAACTCCTCTCCAGATGGGGTCGGAAGTTTTGCCCTTTGTGATTAACACCCCGCCGAGTGTGAAATAGCTGCAGAGCAGCTGGTATCAGCCAGGAGGCGTTCTCCGAAAACTCTCTTCGATGGCAGGACAGGAAACCGAAGGGCATCTGAAAAATCCTGCCCAATATTACCAACTTCTTCTATGCACCTTTATCCTAGGTATCTGAGCAATATGGCAGCATCGGCTGAAAAGAAAAGAGTTGACGTTTCGAGTCCTCATGACCCTTCAACAGAACTGGGTGAATCCAAGGAGAGGGGTGAAATATAAGCTGGTTTAAGGTGGTGTTGGGTGGGGGGAGAGAAGTGGAGGGGGTGGTGCGGTCTGTCCGTAAGAATGACCCAAACCTCCCTGTCGCTTGCCATTTTAACACTCCACCCTGCTCTCTTGCCCACATGTCTATCCTTGGCTTGCTGCATTGTTCTAGTGAAGCCCAACACAAACTGGAGGAACAGCACCTCATCTTCTGACCAGGCACTTTACAGCCTTCCGGACTGAATATTGAATTCAACAACTTTAGGTCTTGAACTCCCTCCTCCATCCCCACCCCCTTTCTGTTTCTTCCCCCTTCCTTTTGTTTTTTCCAATAATGTATATAGATTTTTCTATTCCCACCTATTTCCATTATTTTTAAATCCTTTATGCCCCCCCCAACCCCGCTAGAGCTGTACCTTGAGTGCCGTACCATCCATTCTTAATTAGCACATTCGTTTAGATAATATCACCACCTTCAACACCTCTGTGTTCTTTTGTTCTTTTGTCTATGACATCTTTTGATTATCTACTCCTATCACTGCTTGCTTGTCCCTACAACCACACCACCCCACTCCACTTCTCTCCCCCCACCCAACACCCACCCCCCCACCACCACCTTAAACCAGCTTATATTTCACCCCTCTCCTTGGATTCACCCAGTTCTGTTGAAGGGTCATGAGGACTCGAAACGTCAACTCTTTTCTTCTCCGCCGATGCTGCCAGACCTGCTGAGTTTTTCCAGGTAATTCTGTTTTTGTTTTGAATTTCCAGCATCGGCAGTTTTTTGTTTTTATATCTGAGCAATATGGACTGTTTAACATCTTTTTCTTTGATCCAACTGAAATCATATTTTTCCTCAATGGAATCAATATCCGAATGATTTTCAAGCTGTTTTATAGTCACTTGATGGATGACAGTCGAGTTTGTTCAGCTGCAGAATCCTGCTCTGCTCATGGTCCTGCAGCCACCAGTCATGGATCGTGGATGTGCAGTTAAACCCTGCCATGACGACAGGATGAGGGACGCTTAATCCACTCCAGCTGAGTGGCTTCCAGTGCTGACCCACATTGAATTGCCTGCCATTCACCACAAAGCCATCTTGTTCCATAAGATGGTAAATGTCATGATCAACACCAACCTTCACATTCACAAAGACTTGAAAAATCCACCAAGGAAGCACTTAAAAGCACGCCAATCATTCTGAGAAACAGCAGCTAATATTCATGCAGCTGATATCAAACCACTAATCTGATGGATAAACTGGAACTATATCGCCGTTCCTTCAATGACACTGGGTCAAAATCCTTGAACTCCCTCCCTAACAGCACTGTGGGTGTACTTACACCACACGGACTGCAGTGGTTCAAGAAGGTGGCTCACCACCATCTTCTCAAGGACAATTATGGATAGGCAATAATTGCTGTGCTTGCCAGTGACACCCACATCCTATGAAATAATTAATTTAGAAAAAAACTGCCCTCCATTGATTCCTGGCTTCCACCTCCCTCAGTCAGTGACCATTGCTCAACTGAATCCACACTGGCACGGCCACCTAGTCCATAAGTGGAAGACGTGGGACAACCCAAAGTGCCATGAAACACATCACATCAACCTGTCCGTTAAGACCAGTTGCTGGAGGCACCTCATTCCTCCACACAGCATCTCAGGAGGCCGTCGAATGCATGGCTGAATTAGCCAGCCGGATAAGACCTTTACCTTCCTTGTTTTGTGAAAATAGCAGTCGTGCTACTACGGATGCGGCACCCTAATTATTTTCACGGTAATAACCTGAGGGAAGTCGGTAGAAATGTTCTGAACCAATCATCTATCTTAAAATCTCCAGACAAAACTGCAAAGTTATAATGGACCCAACATCAACAATAAGTTCATTGATCCTGAAGACATCTGCTCACTGTTCATGAAATTTAAAGAAAGGATTCATAAATAGTTCATACGTTCACAGTTAACATTGCTTAGCCAGTAAATGGTGAAGTTGTGAAAATCAAAAGTCTCAGCAGTTATCTTAGCTTTGAATTCCACAACGCATAAATATCCCAGGATCTCAATGGTCAGTCTTGTTCAGTGTAAGAGACTGTATATTCAGAAAAAAATTCCGGTGTGGATTCAGCAAGAATAGTACTTTCAGGTTCAGTGAATGACACAGAACAACTTGCAGCTCCTAAAAAAGCCTCAGCTCATCAGGCAATTCTTCAACCAGCTGCCACAACTGATTAAGTCAAACGTAAAGAAAGTGATCAGCAGGAGGTTGGGGGGAGGGGGTGTGGTGGGAGGGGGGGTGGGGGGGGGTGGGGTGGTGGGGGGTTGCAGTGGGGGTGGGGGCAAGGTGGGGGAATCATTGAATCTTGTGTGTTAGAAGTTGGAAGGATGGGATAGGTGTGTAGTCATTTTGTACATACAAGCACTGTGCAGATTATTTGCATCTTGGGTGTGATTTTTTTCCTTGTTTGGTGAAGTTTGATTTATTCAGGATATTTATTCAGGATGTCTCTATCATGACTTATTGAGCAACATTGGTATTGCCAATGATAATTAGAGGCCTGGAAATCCGATTAAACCCGGAAATGGACATGCAGGGGGTGGGGCGTAAAATGGACACGCTGATTGTAATTGACTTAAGCAGCATGCAAAATTGCAATGAGTGAGGTGTGCAGCCAACACTCCCACACTACTCTTTGGCGACACGCTATTTTGCAAAGCATAAATTTGGCCTAGATCTGACAGGTCTGTCTTGGTCATTGTAGGAGGTGTTGCAGAGTGATGGAAAAATATATGCTGCATTGCTCACAATAATCCAATCTTTCTGTTATAATTGCAGGGACCTTCAGTAAGATTTGACACTGTGGGCCAGTCAAGTAGTGGAACTGTAACAAATGTAACTATAAAACCAGGAAGTGGCATTGCGCAAGATAATGTTAATCTCTCTAGACCTGTTACACTTTATAAGGTAATCACAAAACTGCCCAAAACTGGGGCCACACCTGATAATGTCAATCATGAAGAGAGCAACCAGCAGAAAAAGGCTCAGTGATCCATCTGTATGAAAAGTTGAAGGGGCGAGACAAGTGTATTGTATTTTTGTACAAACACAATGCAATGGACTTTAATGGATTGAGCGTATTTAGAGTTTTTCTTCTTTTAGTGATGGTAGATTTATTCAGGATATCTCAGTTGACTGACTGGGGTCATCAAGCAACATGGTATCACCAATGATATGTAGAGATGGCACAGTGAAAGGCCTGGCCATCAGATCATCCCAGAACTGGGCACACAGAGAATGGGGTATGCACCGCACGACTCTGTTAAATTGACTCAGGCAGCTCGTCATATTCTTGCTGGCTGATCATACATGCAGCCTGATCATTATCATGAGTGAGGCATGCAGCCAGTGTTACTCACCCTGCTCATTGACCGCAAACCTGTGAAGAGGGGCTTGGAGGGGTAACCAGGTTTCAGACATCTGTGATGTCTCTTTAAACGGAGCCAGCAGTTCTTAATTCGTAGACAATTTCATGTAATATAGTGCCCAAAACATTGTACAAGAATCTAACCTTGGCTTAGCCAATGTTTTGTATAGGTTTAACAATATCTCCTTGATTGTGTACTTTACACCTGTAACCACAAACCAAGGATTCCATTGACCCAGTTTTACTACCTATCGACCTACACTGCACTTTGAATAACCTGTGTATCCTGCACTTCAAGCCTTGGCTGCATTTCAAACCTTACCATTTCAAATTGATTTTCTTTTCCTATTCATGCTTCTGGCACATGTTATTTCACACATTTCCACCTTAAACTGCATTTGCCACCTATTTGCCCACTTTGGAGCCCATCTGCCCTCATGCAGTTTTTCAAAAAAGTCCCAAGACACTTCACAGGGATGTTATGAAGCAAAATTTGACACCAAACCACATAAGGTAATATTAGGTCAGAAAACCAAAGCTTAGTGAAAGATCTCAGATTCAAGAAGTGTGTTAAAGGAGCAAAAAAGATGTAGAGACATGGAGGGATGGAATTTCAGAAATTAGGGTCTACAGTCCATATTTTTGTCCCGGCTATTTCTCAGCAATGCCAATGCCAATCATTTAATTCCTTTTGGATTTGTCCCCCCTGAAATCACATTTTTCTGACCTGGTCCTCATTGACATTAATACCCAGATGATCTCAAAACTGATCATATTATAATCCTTAACCCCTGTACTTCTATATGACAGATGGCATGTTAGTTGCTTGCATGGTGCAGCCCTTGGGGAATTCGGGAGAAATATCCCAAGTCAATCTATTACCTTCAACAGTCAAGGGAAAAAATCTCAAAATAATGAATTGTCTATCAACAACCAGTGAGACATTCCATCCATTAGATAAAGCTCCTCTCACTATTCATAAAATGTGCATATGTTCTCAGTTATTATTCCTAGCCCACATTGGACATCTGATCACATTGATAGTTGTGAAAATCACGTGGCTTGGTATTTTTCTTGGCTTCTTGTTTCCCATCATCTATAAATATGCCCTCAATCTCACTGTTCTGCCTGGTTCAATATAGGAGTTTGCAGTGTGGAGTTAGAGAAAACAGTAAGGAGCAATACTAAAAATAATCATCTTTCTATATTTAAATCTAGAAACATTCAGGAAAACGTCTCAGTCTGGATTTATCAAAATATAAACCTTCATTGTACTCGATTGTAAGCGTAGAGAGTGATAAGGAGCACGATCAGGCGATGGAACACCCCACTTTATTGTCAGCTTCTGACGTTGTTGGAAAACATCCTGGAATTAAAGTCACACCTGATGAAGTCAAGCATGAGGAGAACAAGCGGCAGAAACAGGTCAGGTGATGTGTATTAAAAGTTAAAGGGATGCGACAAGTGGACAAGTTTGTAGTGATTTTGTACATAAACAGTGCAGTGGAGTTTATTTGTACCTTGGGGGTGATTTTGGAGTTTTTCCTCTTTGGGTGAAGGTCGAATTATTCAGGATCTGCTGCCTTGGGTCATCAAGCAACAATGGTATCACCAACAATAATTTGAGATGGCAGATTGAGAGGCCTGGCCATCAGATCATCCCACACAGGGCACACAGAGGATGGGGTATGCACTGCACGACTCTGTTAAATTGACTCAGGCAGCTCGTCATTTTCTTGCTGGCTGATCATGCATGCAGTCTGATCATTATCATGAGTGAGGCATGCAACCAGTGTTACTCACCCTGCTCATTGACCTCAAACCTGTGAAGAGGGGTTGGAGGGGTAACCAGGTTTCAGACATCTGTGATGCCACTTTAAACGGAGCCAGCAGTTCTTAATTCATAGACAATTTCATGTAATATAGTGCCCAAAACATTGTACAAGAATCTAACCTTGGCTTAGCCAACGTTTTGTATAGGTTTAACAATATCTACTTGATTGTGTACTTTACACCTGTAACCACAAACCAAGGATTCCATTGACCCAGTTTTACTACCTATCGACCTACACTGCACTTTGAATAACCTGTGTATCCTGCACTTCAAGCCTTGGCTGCATTTCAAACCTTACCATTTCAAATTGATTTTCTTTTCCTATTCATGCTTCTGGCACATGTTATTTCACACATTTCCACCTTAAACTGCATTTGCCACCTATTTGCAAACTTTGGAGTCCATCTTCCCTCATGCAGTTTTTCAAAAAAGTCCCAAGACACTTCACAGGGATGTTATGAAGCATAATTTGACACCAAACCACATAAGGTAATATTAGGTCAGAGAACCAAAGCTTAGTGAAAGATCTCAGATTCAAGAAGTGTGTTTAAGGAGCAAAAAAGATGTAGAGACATGGAGGGAGAGAATTTCAGAAATTAGGGTCTACAGTCCATATTTTTGTCCCGGCTATTTCTCAGCAATGCCAATGCCAATCATTTAATTCCTTTTGGATTTGTCCCCCCTGAAATCACATTTTTCTGACCTGGTCCTCATTGGCATTAATACCCAGATGATCTCAAAACTGATCATATTATAATCCTTAACCCCTGTACTTCTATATGACAGATGGCATGTTAGTTGCTTGCATGGTGCAGCTGGTAATAACTGCCCTTGGGGAATTCGGGAGAAATATCACAAGTCAATCTATTACCTTCAACAGTCGAGGGACAAAACCTCAAAATAATGAATTGTCTATCAACAACAAGTGAGACATTCCATCCATGAGATAAAGCTCCTCTCATTATTCATAAAGTGTGCATATGTTCACAGTTATTATTCCTAGCCCACACTGGACATCTGATCACATTGATAGTTGTGAAAATCACGTGGCTTGGTATTTATCTTGGCTTCTTATTTCCCATCATCTATAAATATGCCCTCAATCTCACTGTTCTGCCTGGTTCAATATAGGAGTTTGCAGTGTGGAGTTAGAGAAAACTGTATGCAGCAATACTAAAAGTAATCATCTTTCTATACTTAAATCTAGAAACATTCAGGAAAACGTCTCAGTCTGGATTTATCAAAATATAAACCTCCATTGAACTCGACTGTAAGCGTAGAGACTGATAAGGAGCATGATGAGGCGATGGAACACTCCACTTTTTTGTCAGCTTCTGACGTTATTGGAAAATATCCTGGAATTAAAGTCACACCTGATGAAGTCAAGCATGAGGAGAACAAACGGCAGAAACAGGTCAGGTGATGTGTATTAAAAGTTAAAGGGATGCGACAAGTGGACAAGTTTGTAGTGATTTTGTACATAAACAGTGCAGTGGAGTTTATTTGTACCGTGGGGGTGATTTTGGAGTTTTTCCTCTTTGGGTGAAGGTCGAATTATTCAGGATCTGCTGCCTCAGATACCAAGCAACATTGGTATCACCAACAATAATTTGAGATGGCAGATTGAGAGGCCTGGCCATCAGATCATCCCAGAACTGGGCACACAGAAAATGGGGTATGCACTGCACGACTCTGTTAAATTGACTCAGGCAGCTCATCATATTCTTGCTGGCTGATCTTACATGCAGTCTGATCATTATCATGAGTGAGGCATGCAGCCAGTGTTACTCACCCTGCTCATTGACCGCAAACCTGTGAAGAGGGGCTTGGAGGGGTAACCAGGTTTCAGACATCTGTGATGCCACTTTAAACGGAGCCAGCAGTTCTTAATTCGTAGACAATTTCATGTAATATAGTGCCCAAAACATTGTACAAGAATCTAACCTTGGCTTAGCCAACGTTTTGTATAGGTTTAACAATATCTCCTTGATTGTGTACTTTACACCTGTAACCACAAACCAAGGATTCCATTGACCCAGTTTTACTACCTATCGACCTACACTGCACTTTGAATAACCTGTGTATACTGTACTTCAAGCCTTGGCTGCATTTCAAACCTTACCAGTTCAAATTGCTTTTCTTTTCCTATTCATGCTTCTGGCACATGTTATTTCACACATTTCCACCTTAAACTGCATTTGCCACCTACTTGCCCACTTTGGAGCCCATCTGCCCTCATGCAGTTTTTCAAGAAATCCCAAGACACTTCACAGGGATGTTATGAAGCATAATTTGACACCAAACCACATAAGGTAATATTAGGTCAGAGAACCAAAGCTTGGTGAAAGATCTCGGTTTTAAGAAGTGTGTTAGAGGAGGAAAGAGATGTAGAGACATGGAGGGAGAGAATTTCAGAAATTAGGGTCTACAGTCCATATTTTTGTCCCGGCTATTTCTCAGCAATGCCAATGCCAATCATTTAATTCCTTTTGGATTTGTCCCCCCTGAAATCACATTTTTCTGACCTGGTCCTCATTGGCATTAGTACCAAGATGAATCCCGAGTCAATCTATTACCTTCAACAGTCAAGGGACAAAACCTCAAAATAATGAATTGTCTATCAACAACAAGTGAGACATTCCATCCATGAGATAAAGCTCCTCTCACTATTCATAAAATGTGCATATGTTCTCAGTTATTATTCCTAGCCCACACTGGACATCTGATCACATTGATAGTTGTGAAAATCACATAGCTTGGTATTTATCTTGGCTTCTTATTTCTATAAATATGCCCTCAATCTCACTGTTCTGCCTGGTTCAATATAGGAGTTTGCAGTGTGGAGTAAGAGAAAACTGTATGCAGCAATACTAAAAGTAATCATCTTTCTATACTTAAATCTAGAAACATTCAGGAAAACGTCTCAGTCTGGATTTATCAAAATATAAACCTTCATTGTACTCGATTGTAAGCGTGGAGACTGATAAGGAGCACGATGAGGCGACGGAACACTCCACTTTATTGTCAGCTTCTGACGTTATTGGAAAACATCCTGGAATTAAAGTCACACCTGATGAAGTCAAGCATGAGGAGAACAAACGGCAGAAACAGGTCAGGTGATGTGTATTAAAAGTTAAAGGGATGCGACAAGTGGACAAGTTTGTAGTGATTTTGTACATAAACAGTGCAGTGGAGTTGATTTGTACCGTGGGGGTGATTTTGGAGTTTTTCCTCTTTGGGTGAAGGTCGAAATATTCAGGATCTGCTGCCTCAGGTCCACAAGCAACATTGGTATCACCAACAATAATTTGAGATGGCAGATTGAGAGGCCTGGCCATCAGATCATCCCAGAACTGGGCACACAGAGAATGGGGTATGCACCGCACGACTCTATTAAATTGACTCAGGCAGCTCGTCATATTCTTACTGGCTGATCTTACATGCAGTCTGATCATTATCATGAGTGAGGCATGCAGCCAGTGTTACTCACCCTGCTCATTGACCGCAAACCTGTGAAGAGGGGCTTGGAGGGGTAACCAGGTTTCAGACATCTGTGATGTCTCTTTAAACGGAGCCAGCAGTTCTTAATTCGTAGACAATTTCATGTAATATAGTGCCCAAAACATTGTACAAGAATCTAACCTTGGCTTAGCCAACGTTTTGTATAGGTTTAACAATATCTCCTTGATTGTGTACTTTACACCTGTAACCACAAACCAAGGACTCCATTGACCCAGTTTTACTACCTATCGACCTACACTGCACTTTGAATAACCTGTGTATCCTGCACTTCAAGCCTTGGCTGCATTTCAAACCTTACCATTTCAAATTGATTTTCTTTTCCTATTCATGCTTCTGGCACATGTTATTTCACACATTTCCACCTTAAACTGCATTTGCCACCTATTTGCCCACTTTGGTGCCCAACTGCCCTCATGCAATTTTTCAAAAAAGTCCCAAGACACTTCACAGGGATGTTATGAAGCATAATTTGACACCAAACCACATAAGGTAATATTAGGTCAGAGAACCAAAGCTTGGTGAAAGATCTCGGTTTTAAGAAGTGTGTTAAAGGAAGAAAGAGATGTAGAGACATGGAGGGAGAGAATTTCAGAAATTAGGGTCTACAGTCCATATTTTTGTCCCGGCTATTTCTCAGCAATGCCAATGCCAATCATTTAATTCCTTTTGGATTTGTCCCCCCTGAAATCACATTTTTCTGACCTGGTCCTCATTGGCATTAATACCCAGATGATCTCAAAACTGATCATATTATAATCCTTAACCCTTGTACTTCTATATGACAGATGGCATGTTAGTTGCTTGCATGGTGCAGCTGGTAATATCTGCCCTTGGGGAATTCGGGAGAAATATCCCAAGTCAATCTATTACCTTCAACAGTCGAGGGACAAAACCTCAAAATAATAAATTGTCTATCAACAACAAGTGAGACATTCCATCCATTAGATAAAGCTCCTCTCACTATTCATAAAATGTGCATATGTTCACAGTTATTATTCCTAGCCCACACTGGACATCTGATCACATTGATAGTTGTGAAAATCACATGGCTTGGTATTTATCTTGGCTTCTTATTTCCCATCATCTATAAATATGCCCTCGATCTCACTGTTCTGCCTGGTTCAATATAGGAGTTTGCAGTGTGCAGTTAGAGAAAACTGTATGCAGCAATACTAAAAATAATCATCTTTCTATACTTAAATCTAGAAACATTCAGGAAAACGTCTCAGTCTGGATTTATCAAAATATAAACCTTCATTGTACTCGACTGTAAGCGAAGAGACTGATAAGGAGCATGATCAGGTGATGGAACACTCCACTTTTTTGTCAGCTTCTGACGTTATTGGAAAACATCCTGGAATTAAAGTCACACCTGATGAAGTCAAGCATGAGGAGAACAAGCGGCAGAAACAGGTCAGGTGATGTGTATTAAAAGTTAAAGGGATGCAACAAGTGGACAAGTTTGTAGTGATTTTGTACATAAACAGTGCAGTGGAGTTTATTTGTACCGTGGGGGTGATTTTGGAGTTTTTCCTCTTTGGGTGAAGGTCGAATTATCCAGGATCTGCTGCCTCGGGTCATCAAGCAACATTGGTATCACCAACAATAATTTGAGATGGCAGATTGAGAGGCCTGGACATCTGATCATGCAGAGAAACAGGCACATGGGGCAGAGGATACACGCTGTGCACCCTTTTTGTAATTGACTCACGTAGCACGTAATAGTCGTGTTGCCTTATCATTATTATGAGTGAAACGTGTTGGCTGCACATATAGGGGCGGGACCAGATTTCAGACATTAGTGATGCCACTTCTGTGTTTGTCTGTCTCCCTCTCTCCTTTTAAGCATCTCAGCTTGTTCACCCCACCCCCACCGCTTCCTTCAATTCCTCATCCTCCAGCACCCACCCATGTACCACACCAAATTTCTCACCAAGGCTACTTCATGCTTTCCTCCCTCAACCTCTCCACTGAGCAACTTCACAAACTCGGTGATTTCAACCCTCACCTTAACTCATCTTATCCTCTCTCCCCTGAGTTCAGTGCCTTCCTATGCTCTCTTATTCTTCCACTCCATAATAAAGTTGCTTAACTATGTATGTGACTACACCACCACCACCCCCACCTTACCATCTCACTTGACCTCCCTACTACCATTTGTCAATCACTGATAAAGCCATCACTGATCACTTCCGTCCCTCTCCACCCACATCCATCTGCTCTCTCCCAGTCCCACTTCCTTCAATATCTACCGCAAGTCCCTTACAGCAGCGCTTTAAGATTCTGAAATGTCTTGTTGTTCACCAAACCAGTTCTTGTTAGTTGCTCAATCACACCTTCATTTCCATCTGTGTCCCCATTAAAACCATTACTCCCTCTCTCTCTCACCCTGCTCATTCACTTTGCTACAACCCTCATTTCCACTTCCTTGAGCGTAAGAGACACAGACTTGAATGCTATTGTGGACAACTGGTTTAGCTGTCCACTGGCAGATCTGGCTGGACCATGGACAACACTACTGGGTTCTGCTCTCCTCTGCCAAAATTGATCACTATTTCAGGATCATCCTGGATCGCAAATGTAACACCTTGATTAGAAACTACAAACCATTTTTTAAAATCCCTCTCCCCTGCCACCTCCACCCTCATCTCCAACAAGTGTGCAGAGCCCCAAGACTTCTTTTTGACTAACACTGAAATTATCCATTCAAACTCTGCCACTTCCATAACAAAAACAGCCACTTCCATACCTGCTCCAGCTCATCAAGCCAAACATCCTTTAAGATTCCCCCAAGCCCTAGCCCTGAATTCACATCTTCCTCTGGAATTTTTTTAAAAAATGGGGTATGGGAGTCGCTGGCTAGACCAGGTGTTATTGTCCATCCCTAATTGCCCTTGAGAAGGTGTTTGGGAGCCACCTTCTTGAACCGCTAAAGTCCATTTGTTTTAGGAACACCCACAATGCTTTTAGGAAGGAACCTGTCCTATTTCTCCACCTGCCCTTTCCAAACCCATGCCCATGAGTTACACCTCCTGCTCCATTGCCCATATTCCCACTAAACTGCTGACCTCCCAACCTGCCTTTTATAGCCCCCATGTTAGCTGACGTTGGTAGTGGTTCCCCATCCTCAGATATTGTCCACATCCCCTTTAAATCTGCCACCATCACACCCCTGCTCAAGAAGCCACCTTTATCCCCCCTAACCTTGCAAACGACCTTTCACTTCCCTTTCCTCTCCCAAATCAATACCCACCTTTCCTACAACTCCATGTTTGAAATCTGCCAATCATGTTTCAATCCATTCTACCATCTCTTATCAAACTCATAAATGCCATCTTATGTGACTGTGACCATGGTGAACCATCCCTGTTTATCCTTCTCAATCTGTCTACAGTCTTTGGCATGGTTGACCACACCATCCTCCTCCAACACCTCTCTTTTGTCAGCCAGCTTGGTGGAGCTGCCCTTCTCAGTTTCCATTACCTCTTGAGTACCCCAAGGATTAATCCTCGGTGACATCATCTGAAAACACAAGATCAGGTTCCATAAGTAAACTGATGAAACCCAGTTCTACCCCACCTCTCTTGATGCCTCCACTGGCTCTGATCTGTCATGCTTGTTGTCCGACATCCAGTATTCGATGAGCAGAACTGCCTCTAACTAAATATTGGGAAAATCAAAGCCATTGCCTTTGGTTCCTGCCACAATCCCCTTAGAGCCATTACTCTTCCTGGCCATTGTCTGAGGCCGTACCAGACCATTCACAATTTTGGCAGCCTATTTGACCCTGAGATGTGTTCCAGCCACATAATCGCTCCATCACCAAAACTACCTTCTTCATCTCCAGAACATTGCCCCTTTCTGCCCCTCAGCTCATCTGCTGCTGAAACCTCCATCCTCTAGGCTTGACGATTCCAATGTTGTCTTGGTCGGCTTACCATTTCTCACCTCCCATAAACTTGAGAGCATCCAGAACATCTGCCACCCTTATCCTCACTTGCACTGAGTCCCACTCATCCCAGAAGTCACAGACCCCACTGGCAGTAAGGTGAAATTGGGGAGGTGCAAGAGGCCAGAATTGGGAGGGATTGGAGGTTTTGGAGGGTTGTAGTGCAGGAGGAAGTTGTGAATCTTTGGAATTCTGTACCCCAGAGGGCTCAGTCATTTGGTATATTCAAGGCTGAGATTTTTGGATATAGGGATTGGGCAGGAAATTGGAGTTGAGGTTTAAGATCAGCCATAATCTTTCTGTATGGCAGAGTAGGCTTGAGGCGCTGAATGGCCTATTCCTGCTTCCATTTTTATGATTACTGACTCCTTCCTTCTAGTCATTCTCTACACGGTTGATTTCATCTGGTGTGATCCCAGTATTGGCCAGTGATTTACGTATCGTATAAGCCAGAAATGGTCTGGTGATTTCAATGTGTCTTGTTACGTTCTTTCACCTTGTAACTGGTGTGAATGAAGGAACATTTTGTGCCAAATTCAGGCTGAGCTGTCTTGTTGCATATTTCTGTATTTAAAAATGGCATTGCTAAACGTAATCATATTTTTCTATTACTCTGCACTGTCTCATACAAAAGCCAAATGCATTTATATTGCACCTTTAACATAGTAAAGTGTCCTCAAGTATGTGTTAGCAAGTGAAGTTTGACACAGAACAATGCAAGGAGATGTTATGACAGGTGATCTAAATCTTGGTTGAAGAGGTGGGTTTTAAGGTGGAGAGACAGGTGGAAAGTTTTAGGGAGGGAGTTCCAGTACTTAGGCCCTATTCAGCTGAAGTCACAGACTCCAGTGGTAGAATGAAGAAATTGGGGAGGCATAAGAGGCCAGGACTGGGAGAGATTGGAGGTTTTGGAGGGTTGTAGGGCAGAAGGAGGTTACAGACATATAGAAGGGCAGGGATTTAAAGACAATGATGAGAAGGACAAGGAGAGGCAGTGGCACTGTGGTATTGTCACTGGACTAGTAATCCAGAGACCCAGGGTAAAGATCTGGGGACTTGGATTTGAATCCCACCACAGCCGAATCTGGAATTAAAAATCTAATAATGGCCATGAAACCATTGCTGATTGTCATAAAAACCCCATCTGGTTTACTAATGTCCTTTAGGGAAGGAAATCTACCGTCCTTACCTGGTCTGGCCTACAGGTGACTCCAGATCCACAGCAATGCCCTCTGAAATGGCCTATCAAGCCACTCAGTTGCATCAAACCGCTACAGAAAATTGGGTAAGGAATGAACCAGACAGACAGCCCAGCATCGGCCTAGGAACCAGAAATGATAATGGCAAACCCAGCCCTGTCCATCTTTTGGCTATCTCCACCTATCACTGGCCCTCTATCCAGCTCTACTTGTCCCACCCCCAATTAAACCAGCTTATATTTCACCTTTTTTGTATTTTTACTTAGTTCTGTTGAAGAGTCATACGGACTTGAAACGTTAACTATGTTCCTCTCAGCAGATGCTGCCAGACCTGCTGAGTTTTTCCAATTAAACAACTACTTTAGTTCTGTCTTCATGGAGGAAGACACAAATAACTTCCCAGGATTACCAGGGAACCAAGGGTCCATTGAGAAGGAGGGATTGAAGGAGGTTAGTATTACTAAAACAAAAGTATTGGAGGAATTAATGGGACTGAAAGCCAATAATTCCCCAGGGCCTAATAATCTATATCCCAGGAAGGAGGTGACCATGGAAATTATGGATGCGTTGGTTGTCATCTTCCAAAATTCTGCAGATTCTGGAACAGTCCCATTAGATTGGAGGGTGGCAATTGTTATCCCACTATTTAAAAAAGGAGAGAGGGAGAAAACAGCAAATTATAGACTGGTTAGCCTAACATCAATAGTAGAGAAAATGTTAGAGTCTATTATAAAGGATGTGATAACAGGACACTTAAAAAATATCAATGGGATTAGACAAAGTCACTATGGATTTATGAAAGTAGAACCATGTTTGACAAACCTACTGCAGTTTCTTGAGGATGTAACTAGCAGAATAGGTAAAGAACCAGTGGATGTGGTGTATTTGGATTTTCAGAAAGCTTTTGATAAAGTCCCATATAAGAGGCTAGTGTGTAAAATTAAAGCACATGGGATTAGGGG
This sequence comes from Carcharodon carcharias, assembly GCF_017639515.1. NCBI lineage: Eukaryota > Metazoa > Chordata > Chondrichthyes > Lamniformes > Lamnidae > Carcharodon > Carcharodon carcharias. The sequence continues at coordinate 137,209,857 of NC_054478.1, read as the reverse complement.
TAATATATTGGCATGAATTGAGAATTGATTAGCAGACAGGAAACAGAAAGTAGGAATAAATGGGTCTTTTTCGGAGTGGCAGATGGTGACTAGTGGGGTACCACAGGGATCATTGCTTGGGCCCCAGCTATTCACAATGTACATCAATGATTTGGATGAGGGAATCAAATATAATACTTCAAAGTTTGCTGATGACATGAAATTTGGTGGGAATGTGAGCAATGAGGAGTTAGACAGGTTGAGTGAGTGGGCAAATACATGGCAAATGCAGTATAAAGTGGATAAATATGAAGTTATCCACTTCGGTAGGAAAAACAGAACGACAAAGTATTAATTAAATGGTGATAGGTTGGGAAATGTTGATGTACAAAGGGACCTGGGTGTCATTGTACATCAATCACTGAAAGCAAGCATGCAGTTAAGAAGGCAAATGGTATATTGGTTATTGTTGTGAGAGCACTTGAGTACAGGAGCAAGGATATCTTACTGCAGCTGTACCGGGCCTTGGTGAATCCACACCTGGAGTGTTGTGTGCAGTTTTGGTTTCCTTACCTAAGAAAGTATATACTTGCCTTAGAGTGAGTGCAGCGAAGGTTCACCAGACTGATTCCTGGGATGGCAAGATTGTCTTATGAGGAGAGATTGGGCCGACTAGGCCTATATTCACTGGAGCTTAGAAGAATGAGAGGATATCTCATTGAAGCATACAAAATTCTGACAGGGCGTTTTGACGCAGCAGATGATATGTGCCAGGTGGATAGAATTCACGAAGGAAATTTGATCATGCGGTCACACAGGTTTTGTAATTTGTATTTTAGTTTGAGGGGTGTGCCATGAATTCAGTAGTAATAAGTCCACCAAGAGATTTTTGGAAAACTAAATTAAACATTTATTAAGGAAAGAAAAGATTTCAAGCACATACATAGGTCTACAGGTAGACAGCAGCTTAATGCTCAAATACTGGAGGCTTTTCACTCTTCTGGTAGATCATGCAATGCCTTCCTCTCTGACACATAGCCTCTTCTCCTTTATACATGTTTCTCCCTTTTATTGCAAATTCCATTGTTCCCATGTCTTTGGAACTTTACCTTTCTTATAAGATAAATCTTTCCATGGTGCTAATATTATCAGTAACCTTTGTGAAAAATAAGCAAACTGCTTGGCCTAGCTTCTCTGGCTAGGCGTAACAACCTACCATCTCTATGAAATTCAAATTACCCTGATTTATCTAAAATGCAAGTTCTCCTCACTTTACCTTGTAAAACTTCAGCCATGTTTACGTATTTAGCATTTCAAACCTAGCTTCTTTTGATGAGTCTAAAGCCTCCAGACCAGCTGTCTCCAATCAATTAAATTCCAAACACACAGAGAAACTGTCCAAACCCCACTATTAACCTACTTTTACAATAAGTCACAATAATATTATGAGAATTATTATAATTTCATGACACAGGGATGGACAGACCGGATGTAGCATGATATATCCTCTGACTCGGAGGTCTAGAACAAGTGATCACAGTCTCAGGATATGGGGTTGACCATTAGGGCTGAGATGAGGAGGAGCTTCTTCACTCAGAGGGTGCTGAACCTGTGGAATTCTCTACCACAGAAGGCTGTGGAGACCAAGTCACTCAATATATTTAAGAAGGAAACAGATAGATTCCTGGACCCTAAAGGCATCAAGGGGTGTGAGGATAACATGGGAGTACAGCATTAAGATAGAGGATCAGCCATAATCATATTGAATGGCAGAGCAGGGCTGAATGACCTACTCCTGCTCCTATTGTCTATGTTTCTATGTTACTTGTAGGATGTCCAAACTAGGGACCATAATATATGGTGGTCACAATAAATCCAGTAGGGAATTCAGGAAAAGCCTCTTTACCCAGAGAGTGCTTAGAAAGTAGAACATGGCATAGTTGAGCTGAATAGCATAGATGCATTTCATGGGAAACTACATAAACACATGAGTGAGGTTATGCTGATGAAGTAAGATGAAGATACTTGGGAGCATAGACACCAGGCATGGATCAGTTGAGCTGACCAGCCTTCCTCACTGCTTTGAATTCTATGTACTGTAACTCCACATAAAACCAGAACAGCCCCAGTCCCAATAAAGACTTTTCAAAAGCTGCTTCTGCCTGATCATTGCTGAAACCTTTCTGCTTATAAACATTGGAACTTCCAGCACAAACCGATTCCAGACTAATCTCAGAAAGAAAGAACCTTTTCAGAGAACAATTTTCCAGTTTCAGGAATGATGCAGCACATGCTCAAAGTAGAAAAAATCTCCAAATCAATGGTGGGTGATCAGGTGCTTAACTGCCCATAACTGTGGCCACACCTGACAAAGTCAACCATACAGAGGTTGACCAGTAGGAAGGGGACAGTGATGCATTTTAAAATTTGGAAGGTTGGGAGGGGTGTGTCGTAATTTTGCAAATAAACAGTGCAATTGAGTTTATTTTGTGCCCAGGGTGTGATTCTGGAGTTTTTCTTCTTTTGGTGATGGGTAATTTATTTAGGATGTTTTAAGCTAATGCCTCAGATCATCAAGCAATGTTGGGATCACCAGTGCTAACTCGAGACAGTGGGCGGAACGCTCCCAAAACAAAACTAATGCAGTGGTGGGCGGTCTTGGCAGTGCCCAGCCCACCATCCGTAATGGCGGCAACTCGCACCCAATTCTGCACTTGGAACGTCAATAATTATGCAATGGCGCGTTTTGCTCCGAATCACCTGGCGGGTCAGGCGCTGATTCACCCGCCCACCATCAGCCGGCGGGTTCGAAGGTCTGGCCGCCATATTTGAAGGCCAGTCCAACACACAATCTTGACTCTCTCCAGCCCACCAGCGATATCTGCAACCCATAAGTGAAAGGCCGAAAGCCTCAAGGCGAAGTCTGCACCCCGCTTCACCCACCAGGTCCTCCAGGCCTTGGTCGGAGGGGTGCTCCACCCCTCGGATGGCTGCAGGAGTTTCTGCAGTTTGCTGAAAGGCCTGGACATCCAATCCCACCTATAAAGAAGCATGCAGGAGGTGGCTCCTACACTGTACCCGGCTGTTACAATTGACTCAGTCAGTATGGAGTTTTTGTAGTACCTCATCATTATCATGACCACTTTTTAACAGAATTACATCCCTCCTTTTTGTTTTATTCAGTCTTTCAGAATTCCTTTTGGGCCTTCCACTGAAATTGTGCCCCTCTTATTTGCATCCAACCCATGCAAGCCCAAAATATCTCATTCCCCAGGAGTTAGGAGCGGGGACTGAAAGCAATTGCTTGTGTTCCCAATATTTAATTGGAGGAAATTTCTTCCCATCCACTACTGGATGTTAGATAAGCAGTCTGCTAACTGAACATCAGTGGAGTCAACAAGAGCATTGATGGCGAGGTAGAGCTGGGTGTTGTCAGTCTACATGTGAAAACTAATGCTGTGTTTTTGGATGATGTTGCCAAGGGACAGCATGTAGATGAGAAATAGGAGGAGGCCAAGGACAGATCCTTGGGAGACATGGGTTGATCAGGGATAGTCAGCATGGTTTTGTTAGGGAAGATAGTGTCCTACTAACTTAACAGAATTTTTTGAGGAAGTAACGAGGAGGATTGATGAGGGTAGTGTAGTGGATGTTCTCTACATGGATTTCAGTAAGGCATCCGACAAGGTCCCACATGGCAGACTGGACAGGAAAGTGAGATCTCATAGGATACGTGGCAAGGTGGCAGGTTGGATCCAAAATTGGCTCAGTGACAGGAAACAAAGGGTAATGATCAATGGGTGTTTTTGCAAATGGGAAACAGTTTCCAGTGGTGTTCTACAGGGGTCAGTGTTGGGGCCCTTGCTGTTTGTTGCATATATGAATGATTTAGACTTAAATTTGGGAGGCATGATTGGGAAATTTGCAGATGACACAAAAATTGGCTGTGTAGTTGATAGTGAAGAGGATGGCTGTCGGTTCCAGAATGATATCAATGGTTTGGCTAAGTGGGCAGATAAGTGGCAAATGAAATTCAGTCCGGAAAAGTGTGAGGTAATACATTTGGGGAGGGCGAGCAAAGCAAGGGAATACTCAATAAACTGGAAGTTATTGAGAGGGGTTGAGGAAGTGAGAGACCTTGGAGTGCATGTCCACAGCTCCTTGAAGGTGGCAGGACAGGAGGTCAAGGTAGTCAAAAAAGCATATGGAATGCTTTCCTTTACTGGACTAAGTTTTGAATATAAAAGCAGGGATGTAATGATGGAACTGTATAAAATGCTGGTTAGGTCACAGCTGGAATTTTGTGTACAGTTCTGGTCACCACATTACAGGAAGTACATAATTACTCTGGGGAGAGTTCAGAGGAGATTTACAAGAATGTTGCCAGGGCTTGAAAATTGCGGCTATGAGGAGAGATTGGATAGGCTGGGGTTGTTTTCCTTAGAACAGAGGAGGCTGAGGGGTAACCTAATTGATGTGTACAAAATGATGAGAGGCCTAGATAGGGTCAGCAGGGAAGACTAGTTTCCCCTAGCTGAGGGGTCAATTACCCGGGGGCATAGATTTAAGTGATTGCGAGAAGGATTAGAGGGGACATGAAGAAAAACTTTTTCACCCAGAGGGTGGTGGGTGTCTGGAATTCACTGCCTAAATCCGTGGTTGAGGCTGAAACGTTAAACTCATTTAAAAGATACCTGGATCTGCATCTGAAGTGCTGTAACCTCCAAGGCTACAGACCTGGTGCTGGAAAGTGGGATTAAAATGAGCGGCTAGTTTCTTTGTTCTCTTTTTGGCCACCACAGACACGATGGGCTGAATGGCCTCTTTGTGCGCCGTAACTTTTCTATGGTTTCTATGGAGACACCAGAGGTAATGGTTCGAGAGCAGGAAGAGAAGCCATTGCAAGTAATTCTCTGGTGATTAAGTGATTAAGACACTCCAGTATTTCAAATGTTTAACTTGGTGACCATGACCCGTCTCCCATCCTGACCCACACTACCATCACCACCCCTAGCCAAATTAAATTAAGTTATCCTTTGGCTTCTTGCCCTGGAAGACTTACACTCAAGAGTCAACTATGAAGGAGGGTAGGACAAATAAGGCAGCCAGACATTCCTTGGAAAATAAGAATATAAATAGGGTAAAGGAGCAAAGGGATATGGAGTATAGATACACTAATCACCAAATGTATAGTCAGAGGTTAATAAGGCTATTAGAAAAGTAAACAGAGCACTATTGTTCATTTCTAGAGGGATAGAACTGAAAAGGAGATTAGTTACGCTAAACTCCTAGAGAACTTTGGTTATATCGCACTTGGAACACTGTTCTGGTCTCCATACTATAATAAGGATAGAGACACCCTGGAAAAGGTTGGGGAGAAAAAAGAGATTTATAAGACTGATACCTGAATTGAGAGGTTGAGTCTACCAGGAAAGATCGAACAGGTTAGGACTGTTTACCTTTCCTTTTCCAGAAAAGAGATGGCTGAGGGGTGAACTGACAGGGGTCTTTAAGGCAATGGAACAGTTTGAAAGGGTAGATGTTGAGAAGATCGTCCCACTTGTGGGGCTGACCTAAAAATGAGATAGTGACTAATTAACCCAATAGGGGATTCAGGAGGAACCTCTTTACCCAGAGAGTGAGGAACTCACTAGCATATGGTGTAGTTGAGCTGAATAGATTCATTTAAGCAGAAGATGGATATACATGAGGGAGAAAGGAATAGAATGATATGCTGTTAAAGTTAGATAAAGAGGGGTGAAAGGATGCTCACAAGGAACATAAGAACTAGCACAGATAAAAGCAAAATACTGTGGATGCTGGAAATCCGAAATAAAAGCAGAAAATGTTGGAAAAATTCCGCAGGTCTGGCAGCATCTGTGGAGAGAGAAACAGAGTTAATTCTCTTATCCGGCCCGCGGACGGGTTTTGTGGCAGGCGGAAGTGGAGAATCCAGCGGGAAGCAAAAGGTTGGAAACCTGCCGTCGTAAAAACTGGTCTCAATTCTCCCGATGGTGGGTTTATAGGGGGCTGGTTATCCCGTCGACTAGTGGTGCAAATGATATTTGCATTCATTAGCAGGTCATGAACGCTCATTAAAGCAACTGCTCACCGGAATCTTGCCATGCCTTCCAACCTCCTGTCACACCAGCGGGAGTTTACGGCAGCCTCAAATCCTTTTGAAAAATGGTGGCGTGCACAAGTTGGACCTCAGTCTGCTGGTTCCTTTGAAGTGAGTGGAACATAGCTGCCATAGCGCTTTGCCGGTCTTGTTGTGATGAAATCCACTTTGCTGGGGCTGTAGGGTTGGACCACTCCTTCTCTTTGCTTTCCTTGTCCCGAGGAACACCACTGTGCTTTGGGACTCATGCAGGCCCTCACTTTCAGAGACTAGCACTTCAACCGGGGGTGGGCTGTGAGGCGAGGGGCTGGGCTGATGAACACGAGGGGGGCGACCGGGAGGGAAGGCAGCGGAATGGCAGTCAGGGGGGAGGGGCGAACACAATGGGGGCCTTTCTGGGGTCACCCTCTAACCTCTTGTTGCCGCCAGAGTGAACAGGAGTCTGCATAGAACGGAAGGAGGAAGATTTAAAAACATTTTTTTTGGAAATATATACTTTATTCATAAAATATCTGAAAGAACATTATGAAACATTTCTAAATGGCCATCACAAAAAGTGCAATCATATTCAACTTTTCTACATTGATCATGAGGTGCTTCAATACAATCAATGAACGTCACAGACATTTCAACATGGTCATTACAGACAGTGCAATGGTATTCAAGTTATCGACGCAGATCATGTTGCACTCTGAGGTGCTTCAATACAATTGTGATACATTTAGTATTCAATGCATACATTTATGGTGAGTCATACAGCCCAAGGGGTCGATACAATTCCCAGCCCCTCTGTGCACTATGGCAGAAAGGTCTTAGACAGAGACCTTTCCCCATTGCGCCTTTGCGGCGGCTGCCCCAAGCTTTAGTGCATCCCTCAGCACGTAGTCCTGGACCTTGGAATGTGCCAGTCTGCAACATTTGGTCGGAGACAACTCTTTGCGCTGGAAGACCAACAAGTTACAGGCAGACCAAAGAGCATCTTTCACCAAGTTGATGATCCTCCAGTTGCAGTTGATGTTTGTCTCGGTGTGTGTCTCTGGGAACAGCCCGTAGAGCACAGAGTCCTGTGTCATGGAGCTGCTCAGGATGAACCTTGACAGAAACCACTGCATCCCTCTCCAGACCTTCTTTGCAAAGGCACATTCCACAAGGAGGTGAACAACGGTCTCTTCCCCACCACAGCCACCTCGAGGGCAGTGTGTGGAGGGGGTGAGACTCCTGGCATGTAGGAAGGATCTGACGGGGAGGGCCTTTCTCACCACCAGCCAAGCTATGTATTGGTGCTTGTTGGAAAGTTCTGGCGATGAGGCATTCTGCCAAATGACTTTGACAGTCTGCTCGGGGAACCATCCGACAGGATCCGCCATCTTCTTTTCCCTTATTGCCTCTAGGATGTTGTGTGCTGACCACTGCCTGATGGACTTACAGTCAAAGGTGTTTCTCTGCATAAATTTTTCCACGAGGGACTGGTGGTCCAACTACTTGGAGCGTTCCGCGGCAGTGTGGCCAGACCCATCCTTCGCAACACCGGGGACAGGTAGAACCTCAGCATGTAGTGACACTTGGTGTTTGGGTACCGAGGGTCTACGCACAGCCTGATGCAGCCACACACAAAGGTGGCCATCAGTATGAGAGTGATGTTGGGCACATTTTTTCACCCCTTATCTAGAGGCTTGTATGTCCCGTCCCTGCGGACACGATCCATTTCCCACCTCCAGATAAAGCGAAAGGTGGTTCGGGTGATCACCATCGCGCAGGAGTGAGGAATGGGCCAGACCTGCACCACGTACAGCAACACCGAGAGTACCTCACACCTGATGACCATGTTCTTACCCACAATGGAGAGGAAGCGTCGCTCCCACATGCCCAGTTTCGTTTTCATCATAGCCACTCACTCCTTCCAGTTTCTAACATATGCCCTGGTCCCTCCGAACCATACCGCCAGCACCTTCAGGCCGTCTGATCCGATGTTGAAGGGGACAAAGGATTGGTCAGCCCAGTTCCCAAAGAACATGGCCTCGCTCTTCCCACGATTTACCTTGGCTCCCGAGGCCAGTTCAAACTGGTCGCAGATGTTCATCAGTGTGCAAGCAGAAGATGGTGACATTGTCTATGTAGAGGAAGGTTTTAACCTGAGTGCCTCCACTGCCTGGGATCATCACTCCTCTTATGCCCGGATCCTTCCTGATGGACTCAGCAAAGGGTTCTATGCAACACACAAACAGGACAGAGGAGAGAGGGCAGCCCTGCCTGACTCCAGATTTAATTGGAAAGCTTTCTGATTCCTACCCATTGATTGAAACTGCTCTGAGTTCTTTGTGTAGAGCAGTTGGATCCAATTGTGGATTCCCTCCCCAAACCCCATTTTTGAGAGCACATCCACCATGTAAATGTGTGATATTCTGTCAAAGGCCCTCTCCTGGTCCAGGCTGATGAGGCAGGTGTCCACACCCCTGTCCTGTACGTAGACAATCGTACCCCTGAGTAGCATGAGGCTGTCAGAGATATTCCTGCCAGGTACAGTACAGGTCTGGTCAGGGTGGATCACCAACTCCAGAGCAGGCTTGACCTGATTGATGTTGACCTTGGACAGAATTTTATAGTCTACATTCAACAGTGAGATGGGTCGCCAATTCCTAATTTCCTCCCTTTCCCCCTTCTGCTTGTAGATGAGGGTGATGATGCCTTTTCTCATGGATTCTGACATGCTGCCGACCAGGAGCATACTCTTGTACGCTTCTAGCAAGTCTGGGCCAATCCAGTCCTACAAAGCTGAATACAACTCAGCCGGGAATCCTCAAAGGACTCAAGGGCCTTAGTTAGTTCGTCAGGAGTTAACGGTTTGTCCAGCCTCTCCCATGTACTGTCGTTTAAGACCTCTGTGATAGAGGACAGGAAGGACTGGGAGGCCGTGCTCTCTGTGGGCTTCACGTCATTCAATCCGACATAAAAGCATTTGCTGATCCTCAAAATGCCAGACTGCGATGACTTTACTGAGCCGTCTTCTTCCTTCAGGCTGCTGATCAGAGATCTCCCTCTGTGTACCTTTTGGAAGAAGAAACATGAACATGTCACATCCTGCTTCACGGAGCGGACCCTGGACTGGAAGATGATTCTGGAGGCCTCCAAGGCAAAGAGCGAGGCTTGCTGGCTCTTTACTTCTTGGAGTTCCTCCTTGACATCGACCCCATCGATTACAGCCGGAGCAGGTGCTGCATGTTTTTCTGGAATCGGGACATTTCCCTCTATTCCTTTCTAGCTTTTTGAACACCTTTGAGGATGAAAAATCTCTTGATGTTTTCCTTGATCACTTCCCACAAGTGTGCCAGGAACTCAAAGAGGGGTTTCACGGTTCTCCAACCTTTGTAATCCCTCTTGAGTTCCTCAATGTTCTCTGGGGTCAGCAGTTGCACGTTCAGCTTCCATGTGCCCCTGCCAGTCCTCTGGTCTTCCTGTAAGTGACAGTCAGATAGTAGGGGGCAGTGGTCAGAGAAGAACACTGGCTTGACTTCGGTGGATCCAACTGTGAACACATGGGACACAAACAGGAAGTCTATCCTGGAACGGCTGGACCCGTCTGGTCATGACCAGGTGTATCTACGCTGTGCTCTATCTGCAGGGATGCTAAAGACATTGTGCAGCTTGACATCCTTTACTGTTTCCATCAGGAGTCTGGACGTGGTGTCCAGTCTGCTGTCGGCCCTGCCAGACTGTCCAGTTGAAGTCAACGCCCAGAATGATTGGCCTGGAGGTCGCCAGCAGCAGTGAGAGCTGCTGAAGGGCTGCCAGCCGCTCGCTGTTTTGAACCGGGGCATGCATGTTAATTAACCGGACTCGAGCATTCTTGTACATTACGTCTGCTACGAGGAGATACCCACCCACCACTTCCTTAACGTCGGATTGGTAAAGTTGCCACCCCGCAGCAGAATACCCAGGCCAGAGGAACGTGAGTCATTTCCTCTCAACCAGATTGATGACCCATGGGGCCACCATTGTGACCATTGCCTATAGGAGCTGAGGTGTGGTATTGCACACTCCTGCTGAAACAGCAGGTCCGCTTTGACCTTGACAAGTTAATCCAAGGTCGCAACACATCGCATAGTAGATTTAATGCTACGCACGTTTAATGGATATAATCTTTATCCCCATTTTTAAAGCATTTTGTCACTTACCAAGGCTGTTGTCTTTGAGAGTTCCAGAACTTTGGTCTGCTCCTGCATACCCATAATGTTTGCAAATTGTCTCACTTTGGATGGACTGAGGAAACTGTCCTGAACTCCCCACTGGGGGTGTTCCACTCAGGTGGCAACGGGGGTGTTCATGCAAGGAGTGAGGTTTGATTGAAAGGAGGAAGACCTCCTTGCAATGAAAGCCAATGGCTTCATTAGCACTGTTCAAGGGCTACTCAGAACTCAGTGGCTTCACATCACAGTCACTGCATCTCATAGGAATGTAACTCTTTTGAGTACAAACACGTTTCCATCTGTTATTTCAGATGAAGTTACATTGTTTCATAGTTTGCCATTGTGAGATTTGAACTCTTGATACTCTTTCGAGTACAAACCTGTTTCCATCTGTTTCAGATGAAGTCACATTGTTCCATAGTTTGCCATTGTGAGATTTGAACTCTTGATACTCTTTTTGAGTAAACCTGTTTCCATCTGTTTCAGATGAAGTTACATTGTTTCATAGTTTGCCATTGTGAGATTTGAACTCTTGATCATGGGGTTACAAACCCAGTACCATAACCACTTGGCTATTTAGGCCAAGCCCGCCATTGTGAGATTTGAATTCTTGATCTTGGGGTTACAAACCCAGTACCATAACCACTTGGCCATTTAGGCCAAGCCTTCTGCTATAGAGCAGGGGCTGGCAATTATGTAAACCCCTTGGGCCGTAAGACTCACAATGAATGTAACTCTTCAGTACAAACCCGTTTCCATCTGTTATTTCAGATGAGGTTACATAGTTTGCCATTGTGAGATTTGAACTTTTGATCTTGGGGTTACAAACCCAGTACCATAACCACTTGGCTATTTTGGCCAAGCTCTAAAAAAATCCATAGTTTGGCATGTTTATGTGCTTAGCCGCTGGCTGAACCAGACATTGTGAGATTTGAACTCTTGATACTCTTTTGAGTAAACCTGTTTCCATCTGTTTCAGATGAAGTTACATTGTTTCATAGTTTGCCATTGTGAGATTTGAACTCTTGATACTCTTTCGAGTACAAACCTGTTTCCATCTGTTTCAGATGAAGTTACATGTTTCATAGTTTGCCATTGTGAGATTTGAACTCTTGATCTTGGGGTTACAAACCCAGTACCATAACCACTTGGCTACTTAGGCCAAGCTTCTCATAGGAATGTATAACTTGGGAATGCAGGCAATAGTGAAGGAGGCACAGCTGTGTCATATATGGCATTCAATGAAGGCCGGTCACATGTTCACCAGATGTTACACTCCTAATGGGCCAAAGGGCTCATTGCCCATGAGCAACTGATTGGTCATTAATATGCCACATCAGAGATTGGAGCAAAGAGCTAGGTTGGGTCACTCATCTCACTGAAACTTTAGCATCCCATGCAGGACTCAAGATGCTACATATCTCAGTTGCCATCTTGGTCACCTCGATGTGTGTGCTAGTGTTTCAGGGACAAGGCGGCATCAGCCACCATGCAAGTAGGGCAGGGAAAACTATGGACCCTTACTGTCTCCAAATGTGTCATCTTCTGAGCTTCATTTTCTTGCCACTTGAATCATTAATGTCTTCAATTTTTCTTTTCAGAGAGAAGGCAAAAGCAGATATGGATCCAGGGCTCAATGCTGCCTTTGTCAGGGTCCTAAAGCAATGGAGGAGGTGAAGGAGGGAGAGGCGGTTCCGTGCGCCGCTCCATCAGGAGGGATATGGTCAAGTGGAGCCAGACCATGAACAGGAGGGTCAGGGGGAGAGACCCAGACAACGGGGGTGACTTGCCAGACCTAGGGTTTATTGTCCAAGAGTCTCCTATTTGCAAATGAGCAAAAGGCAATGTTGTGCATTTCTGCACTTGCCCCGAGCTCTGATATATCACATATGCCACATTCTTTATGAAGACCTGATGCCACGTGGGGTTGGAGGGTATTCCCTGCTAGTGGCTTTGAAGGTGAGCGCTGCACTCAATTTCTTGGCCTCTGGTTCTTTCCAAGGATCAAAGGTGACCTGTGTGACATCTCTTAGTCCGCAACATATTGATGCACAAAGGAGGTTACAGATGCCCTTTACAGAAAGGCCCATCATTATGTCAGGTTTATTCTGAAAGAAGATAGCCAGGCTGCGAGATTCACCGGCCATCTTGGGCTTCCCTAGAGTGCAGGGTGCAATCGGTTGCACCCAAGTGGCTATACAGACTCCATGGCAGCAGGCCCTCATGTTTATAAACTGCAAGGGCTATCATTCCATCAACATGCAACTGGTGTGTGATCACCGGAAGCACATACTGCATGTTTGTGCACGGTACCCTGGGAGTTGCCATGACTCCTACATCCTGAGTCACTCCCAGGTGCCTGAGATTTTTGACAGGCCACTACATCTGCAGGGATGGTTGCTTGGGGATAAGGGATACGCACTGAAACACTGGCTGATGACACCAGTGCGTCACCCTCAGAGTCGTTCTGAGGAGAGGGACAACACTGCTCACAGCTCCACATGCTCCTTTATAGAGCAGACCATAGGGCTTCTGAAGATGCGCTTCAGATGCTTGGACCACTCAGGTGGCTCACTCCAATACATTAATACAGGTTCCAGGAAGAGTAAAGTTAAGTGAGGGAATATGTCCACATTTCTCCTAGCCCTCAGTGCTATTCTCTTCAACTCAGGAGATATCCACCCACTTGCAGTGAGAGCAGCTCCTGCATTCATACTTGCCTCACAAATTGCCAGGCCATGATCTCTGCTTTGGCCCGTGAGGCCCTGTGAGTGAGCTCACTCTGGGAACTGAGAACGCACTGCGGAACAAGAGCGATGCGAGAGAAGACGTGAAGCCTTGACCACCATCTAATGATGCAAACACTGCTGTGGCTGAGATGTGAACATGCCTAGGGATCTCCTCCTCCCGTGCATGTCTTTTCTTCTGCCACTATCACTGAGGAGACACACATGCCGTTAGAATATCAAAGCTGATGAGCTGCCCTCGCTCAATGGTGTTCCTTGAGGAAGAAGGGTTAGAAACACTTGCATCAAACACTTCCAATAAAGATTTAAACACATCTCCCTGACATCACACAAAGGTGCAGATACTAATTCAGCTGAAGTTGACATCACAGGAATGTGATTCTCACAGTGGGACACTATCACTGAGTGGGAGCAAGGATAAACCTCGAAATGAGAGGATTCCAAAGTACAAAATCACAACGCCTTCAGTTGATAGAAACATTCACATAGCCATCAAATGTATTAACAAAAGTGCCATGTATTTACATGTATAGCACATCTGTGCTTCAAAAGTGACATCAATTTTTCTTGACTTTCCTAACTCTACCGTTACGCCTGGGTATAGCCCCGACATTCGTAGCAGAGGTGGAGGCAGCCTGCTGACTGCTACATCCTGATGTCTGTGATGACCTTGGTGGATGTCCTCTGGTGGCCTGAGGCCTGGAGGGCTCCAGCTTGATAAGGGTCACCTGCTCAGGGGCAGAAGTGCCCTTGGCAGCCTGAGAAGCTGGAGTGGATGGGGTTACAGGCAGAGGGGGCTGTGAGGGGCTGCACACCCTTGGAGTGTCCTGGAGTGGAGGCCCCCGGGGTGTCCTTTGACATTCATCCTCCCTGTAGGTGCCTGAGGGCCCCACCCTGACTCTTGCAGGAGATGGTGCGCCTGGAAGGAGGTCAAGGTGCCTTGTTCCCATATCGCCAACACCATGATGGTGCCCACCAGGATGCGTGCCCATGGAATGCGGGGCCGAGTGCAAATCCGGCAAGACCTGATGGTCCAAGGTCTCCAAGGTGGTTGCCAACCTTCCCATGATGACCTCGAGGTGTTTGCATGTCGGAGCCACAACATCAGAGAGAATGCGGACAGACTCCTTCATCGTTCACTCTGGTCTGCTGAGTGACTGTCGAATCTCTGCCTGATGTTCTGCTGCCTGTCGCTGCATCTCCAGCATAGATTTGGCGGCTGCTTCCAGAGGCTCATCATCTGACTCAGACTGTGCAGATAGATGGTCTTCAGCAGCCCTCTGAGTGCCGGAGACCTGGGCTGTCCCAGCCTCCGACTGCTGCAGGGGTGTGTCAGTGAGGCGTTGCCCAGAAAGTGAGCCCGAGCATAATCTACATCTGTGCCCCACTGACGGGTGTGTCTCTGAACTGGTGGAGGGTGCGTGTGAGCACCGTAACGGTTCTTCTGAAGCTTCTTCCAGAGATGGCTCGGGGGCACACACCAGTGCTGGACTGGCATGGGGGCGTCAATCTGCTGGTTCCTAGAAAATAGAAAATAGAGTGTCAGTTAATGAGCATGAGCTAGATAAGACTGCATGTGGCTCACTGTAAATGTCAGGGTCTGATGAAGTGATAGAGCTGTGATCCATACTGTGTTGGTGGGAGAGGCTGATTCCCCCCTTCCCCACCAGAGCGATCCCTGTCCTCCCCAGCCAGCTCGGCTGCAGCCTCCTCAAACTCACCGAGAGCAATGATGTCGGCCGTCCCTCGCCCCCGGTCTGCACTCTCACGCTTGTTGTGTGCCAGCTTGGCCTGTGTGAAGAAGAAAAAAAGAAAGGTGACGAGCAGGGACGGAGCAGAGCTAGGGTGAGTGCATGTCCCCAGAAAGGCCAGAGGATGGAGTGTGAGCAACATGATAGATGAGATGCTGGTGATGCGAACGTCTTGGTCAGAGAACATTTGTTGATATGTATCCCCCGCTAATGGTTGTGTGAGACCCCTGAAGAGGGTAGCTGTAATAAACTTGGTGTACTGGACAGGTTTTTTTACTTGAAACAGTGAACTTTATTTAAGAGCTCTTGAAGAAGCTACATGGTTGAACTAGAACAACGACTAGAAAGCTGCATCCCTGAGATCACCTGTGCTTAGGGATGATTCGTTAATACAATCATGTAACCCCTAAAACTGTAGGAAAGGTTTAACTTACAATCACTACATTCCTCCCCCTTTAATTTTTTTACATTTCTTATTCACAAGAATATCTTAATCCATAACATATGCGCATATACACAGGTCACGTGAATATAGATCAAGTCTCTTAGGTGGTTTTCTAATTCAGTTAGAGCGACTCAGCTCTAGGACTTGAAATCCTCCCACTGGATCATCATGATCAGGAACTGCAGCATCAGGGACATCCTTAGACAATAGCAGTTCAGAATTACTTAATTCAACAGAGACATCAGGTAGGCCTATTCTAGGTCGACCTGTCACTTCAGGGATTAAAGGTTTGACATCAATTACTAGCAGAATAACTGGTTATTGGAGTGTCTCTCTACTACTTAGATGATCCATTTTTTGAACAACCTGGTTTTCCACTTCCACTTGGAATGACAAAGGTCCAGTGTAAGAGGCAATTTTACCAGCAATCCAACTAGGATCATTTCCAAAATTTCGCACAAAAACTGTCTCTCCCACAGTAAATGTTTGAGCTTAGCTGTGAATATCATGATTCACTTTCTGACTACTCTGGTTCTTCTCTATCCTCTCCACTAAGTTTGGAAACACCAGACTGTACAAAGGCAGTGTTACATCAGTAATTCAGATGGTGTTGAACCCATAGTTGCATGAGGAGTCGTGCGATAGTTGAGAAAAAAATCAGGAAATTTGAATTTTTAACGTTCCTTCAGATAACTTCTTCATTCCTGTTTTAGAAGTTTGCACTGCTCTTTCTGCTAACCCATTGGATGAGGGATGATATGGTGCTGTTTTAATATGCTTAATCCCACTTAAACTCATGAATCTCTGGAATTGCGTACTAGTGAAGGCAGTATCGTTACCTGAAACAAGGACATGTACACTAAAACATTGGCGTAGCTTTTCAATAGTTGCACACGATGTCGATGATCTAACTTCATACACATCCATCCACTTAGAAAGTGCATCGATGATCACTAAAAACATGATATCTACAAATGGACCTACATAGTCTATTATGTAGTCTAACCCAGAGTCGACCAGGCCACTCCTACGGATGCAGTGGAGCTGAAATGGGCAACTTCTGTTGTTGCTGACATTGGAGACCATGCTTGACTAGGCTTTCAACGTCACTGTCTATGCCTGGCCACCAGACATAGCTTCGCGCAAGCATCTTCATCTTCGAAATACCTGGATGCGCACTGTGAAGCTCTGTCAAGAGTGGTTCTCTTCCTTGTGAAGGGATGGCAACTCTTGCTCCCCACAACAAAATTCCATCTTGGCAACTTCACTCAGTTTTACAGGCACAGAATGGCCTTATCTCTTCAGAGACTGGTGCATTCGACCATCCTTGCAATACCTGGTCTCAAACTTCTGATAAAGTTAGATCCTGATTTATCCATTTCTTTACTTGCTTCACACAGACTGGCGAGGAGTCCAGAAAATTTAGCACAAGTACATTTTTAATGCTATCTGGTAAAGGAAGACGACTGAGTGCGTCTGCATTTGCAATATGCATGCCAGGTCAGTGCATAAAGGTGTACTTATATGCCAATAAAATTAAGGCGCATCACTGAATTCTGGCAGAGGCTATCGGCAGAATTGCTTTACCTTCATTAAAAATACCTATTAGTGGCTTATGATCTGAGACTATGGTGAAATGTCAACCATGCAGATATTGATGGAATTTCTTTACTCCAAATATTATGGATAAACCTTCTTTTTCAAGTTGTGAGTAACCCTCCTCGGCTGCAGAGAGTGTTCAGGAGACATATCCTATTGGTCTTTCGGAACCGTCTTCCATCCTGTGTGACAGTACCGCTCCCACACTAGGGAGATGCATTACAGGTTAATATTAATTCTTTTGATGGGTCATAATGTACTAGTAGACATGATAAGTGTAAAAGATTCTTGACTTTTACAAAGGCTTCTTCTTGTTGCGCCTTTCATGACCAACGATGGTTCTTTTTCAATAATAAGTGTAAAGGGGCTAACACTGTTGACAAGTTTGGCGAGAAGCAACCATAATAATTTATCATGCCCAAAAAAACTTGAGTTCAGTGACACTGGTAGGAGAGCGTGCCTCCTTGATTGCCCTGACTTTCTCCTCTACTGGATGCAACCCCTGGGCATCTACCCAATGACCCAAAGAAGTGGATCGCTTGGACAGTACACTTCTCTTTCTTCAATTGTACACCAGCTTCCAAGAATCTCCTTAAAACCTCTTCTAGGTTGGCCAAATGTTCAGCTTCTGTTGATCCTGTGATCAGGACGTCATCCAGGTACACTACAACTCAGGGAAGTCCTTGCAATAAGCTTTCCATGGCTCTTTGGAAAATTGCACAGGCAGATGATACACCAAAGAGTACGTGTGCATATTGGTACAGGCCCTTGTGCATGTTGATGGTTACGTTCCCTCTAGACATTTTGTCCAGCGCCAGCTGTTGGTAAACATGGCTCATGTCCAGTTTGGTGTAGGATTTTCCTCCAGCTAGCTCAGCATACAAATCTTCAATACTGAAGGATGGGATATTATCTAATTTAGCAGCATTGTTCACAGTTAATTTGTAGTCTCCGCAAATGCGAATAGTTTGATATGGTTTCATCACAGGGACTATGGGTGCTGCCCATTCTGAAAATTGGACTGTCTGGATCATGTCTAACTTCTCTAAGCAGCACAATTCTGTATCCACCTTTAGGGCATAAGGCACAGGTCTGGCCTTAAACAACTGGTGTGTTGCCTCCAAATCTACATATATAGACACTGTCGTACTTCTTTAATAGCTCAGAGATTCCTCCTGTTCTAACTTGAAAAATTTCTGACCACAGGATCACAGAATTTTAACAGCACAGAGGGAGGCTATTCGGCCCATTGTGCCTGCACCGATTCTCAAAATGAGCTTTATGACCTAGTGCCATTGCCCTGCCTTTTCCCCGTACCCCTGCACAATGTTTCTATTCAAATAATCATCTAATGCCCTCTTGAATGCCTTGATTGAACCTGCCTCCACCACACTCCTAGTCAGTACATTCCAGATCCGAACCACTCGTTGTGTGAAAAAGTTTTTTCTCACGTCACATTTGCTTCTTTTGCAAATCACTTTAAATCTGTGCCCTCTCATTCTCGATCCTTTTACAAACAGGTACAGCTTCTCTCTATCTACTCTGTCTAGTCCCCTCATGATTTTGAACATCTCTATCAAATCTCCTTGTAACCTTCTTCTCTCCAAGGAGAACAGTTCCAATCTCTCTAATCTATCTTCGTAACTGAAGTTTCTCATCCCTGGAACCATTCTTGTAAACCTCTTCTGCACTCTCTCCAATGTGTTCACATCCTTCCTATAATTTGGTGCCCAGAACTGTACACAATACTCCAGCTGAGGTCTAATGAGTGTCTTATACAAATTCAGCATAACCTCCTTGCTCTTGTACTCTACGCCCCTATTAATAAAGCCCAGGATACTATATGTTTTATTAACTGCTCTCTCCACCTGTCCTACCACCTTCAATGATCTATGCACTTATACACCCAGGTCTTTCTGCTCCAACACCCCCTTCAAAATTTCACCCCTTATTTTATATCGTCTCTCCATGTTCTTCCTACAAAATGCGTCACCTCACACTTCTAAGTTGAGCTTCCGGCGCGTGTCCGCCAAACAAAATATCTAAATGATGCGCGGTGATGTTGGGACGCATGCCTGATGTCATCACACATCATTTTGTGCATTGACGTGTTGGGCTGACAGCAATATTCTGGCCTTGGTATATGTGGCAATCTGAGGTGTAATAAGAGACGGTGTGGAGATTGACCATGTGACTGTAAGATCCAATAGCTGTGTAGCGCGGGTTACCATGTTAATGTTAGTCTAGAGTAGGGTCTGGTTGGAGAAGCACACATCCTGTTAGTGCTCTGTTGTTTGCGTAAATAAATAGTATGTGCTTCATTTCATATTGGTCTCTGGGTTTGCAGATAAGCGTGTAACCGGTTCGCGAGCAAAGCGGCCCCATAGTAAAATATAACAATGTACTGGACGGGTTTCTTACTTGAAACAGTGAACTTTATTTACAGAGCTCTTGAAGAAGTTATATGCTTGAATCAGATCAATGACTAGAAAGCTCTGCCCCTAAGATTACCTGCACTTAGGTCCGATTTGCTAATACAATCACATGACCCTTTAAACAGTAGGAAAGATTTTACCTATGATCACTACAGTAGCTGTATGAGTGCATGATGCCATGCTGAGAGTTTGATGTTGGAGAGTGTTGAAGGATGACATACCCTGGCGGATGACATTATTCATTCTCTTCCTGCTCTGAGTGGCACTTTGGGTATGGGTGTCAGCCGCGCTGGCCTGCTCTGCTGCAGTGTCCCAAGCCCGAGAGGTGAGGCTGCTGTGCTTCCTGTAGCCATCCAAGGGGTGGAGCACCCTTCTGACCAAGGCCTGGAGGACCTGGTGGATGAAGCTGGGTGCAGACTTCTTTCTGAGGCTCTCGGCCTTTCTCTTAAGGGTTGCAGACATCTCCGGTGGGCTGGAGAGAGTGAGATAGTATGTTGGACTGGCATTCAAATATGGTGCTGGACCATTGAACCCAGTTGACGGCAGACGGATGAAGCAACTACCGAACTGCCAGCTGATTCAGAGCGTAACGCGCCTTTGCATAATTAATGAGGCCCTAAGCGCAGAATTGGGTGCAAGTTGCCACCATTACAACAATGGGCTGGGCACTGCCGAACCCAACCACCACCGCACTTGGTTTCATTTTGGGAGAATTCTGCCCAACATTTCTGAAGAAGTCATATGGACTCGAAGTGTTAACTCTGTTTCTCTCTCCACAGATGCTGCCAGACCTGCTGAGTTTTTCCGGCATTTTCTGTTTTTCTAATACGAGCACAGATCAGTGGAGTTGAATGACCTGCTTTACGCCTTTGCATTCTATATAACTCAAAGTAGAACCAGAAATGCCCCAGTCCCAATTTCTATAACGACCCCCCCAAAAGCTGATTCTGTCTGATCGTTGCTGTGACCTTTCTGTTTATAAACACAGAAATTTCCAACAGGAAACGATTCCAGCCTGGGCTTGGAAAGCCGTGAAATTCCAAAAGAATTTTCCAAGTCAGAGAGTGATGCACAGTTTGTTGTAACTACAGAAATCCCCACATTACTTGTGAGTGGTCCAGCAGTAACAGAATTGCCCAAAACTGGGGCCACAACTGATAAAGTCAACCTCGAAAACAGCGAGCATCTGGAAGAGGTCAGTGATATGTATTAAAAGTGGAAGGGTCAAACAGATGTGTAGTGATTTTGAACATAAACATCCCCATGGAGTTTATTTGTATCCTGGGTGTAATCTCTCAGTTTCACCTCTCTTGGTGAAGGTTGATTTATTTGGGATGACTTAATCTACTGCCTTGGGGGTCATAAATGATATTACAATTAGCAATGAGAATTGAGAAGACAGATCAAAAGTCCTGATCATTATCATGAGTCTTTGTTAACAGAGTTACATCCCTCCTTGTTATTCTATTCAGTCCTTTCAGCATTCCTTTTAACCCTTGTACTGAAATTCCAGCTAATTATTTTCATTCAACCCACAGATCCTCAAACTATCTGATTTCTCCCAATCTTTATATGTCAGTATTTATGATATTTTATTTCCAATGCTTCCTTAACTTGCTATTTATGATACCTTCCCCCCTCCCCCAGCATACTTTGGCCCAATGCTTGTGACTGAATCTAGTTGTGCTCTTGCTCTCGAAGACCAACATTGAAGAGCTAGTGAGAACAACCCCAGTCCCAATAAGTAGCAAGTCCTCCCAAAAACCCATCTGCTTTATTACATCAATGTGCCACCTGTGCCTTTGATTCCATGGGCTTCAACTTTGCCAACATGCCTGATATGTGGCACTTCATTGGACGCCTTTTGGAGGTCTATATACACATCAACCACATTACCCTCATCAACCCTCTCTGTTAGCTCATCAACAACTCAATCAAGATTTTGTCCATCCATACTTGTCCAAGTGACTGGTAATTTTGTGATGAATTATGGTTTCAAATAGCTTTCCCACTGCAGAGATTAAACCGATTGATCTGCAGTTGCGATGTATATCCTTGTATCCTTTTTCACACAAGGGTGTAACATTTGCAATTCTCCAATCCCCTATCTAAGGATGATAGGAAGATTATGGCCAGCACCTCCACAACTTCCACACGCACTTTGTTCAGCATCCTCAGATGCACCTCATTGGGTCCCAGTGACTTATTAGGCGGAATCTTGTTGCAAAGGCCGGACTGGAAGTGAGCGGGACTTCTGCTTGGAGGCACGTGCAATCATGTAGCAGCCAGCCAATGAGCTATGGATGGTTGAGGGGCATTGCCAATTTTGCACTGGGAGCAGGCGGGAAGTCGATGACCCACCATTTCCTCATGATGGTCAAACTTGCGTCCGGGCGCCATACATAAATGGCACCTGGACAGGCATCCACTCCCTGCAAGCCGGCAGCATCATTCTGCCTGTCAGACAGGAGGTTTTTGAACTTGAACCTGTTGCCATCCTGCTCCACCTGCCACACTTGGATCCCTGGAGTTGCAAGCCATCATCCTGCACCCTCGTCCAGTCACCTCTGGCCTGGCCTTCTTTGATCACCCTCGACCCTCCATCCATCACCCTAGCTCTGCCGACTGTGACCTTTGAACCACCCACCATCACCCTTGATCAACTGTCTGCCAACCTACAGCTGGCGCCCATCACCCTCGACCTGACCACTGTCATCCTCGACCCTCCCACTATCACCCTTGACCTGCCCTCTGTTAACCTCAACTCTCCCAGCCTCACCTTTGACCTGCCCTCAATCACCACTGACCTGCCCTAGATCATGCTTCATCTGCCCTCAGCAGATATTGACCTTCGCTCTGTTGTCCACCTCCCTTCCTCTATCTGCCATTAGAGCTACGATAACCCAACCTCCCTCCCTTGGATAGCCATGCCCTGACCTCCCAGCACAGGCAGCACCCAAGCTCAATGCTCTTTTTCTCCTAGTCCAACAAAGCTCCCCATGTGAAAAGCAACTTCTACTCACTCCAAATCCATCACGAAGACTACCGCGCCTGTTACACACCATCTTTAACCAGTCTGAAAGCTCATGTTTCCCAGAGGTTGCTGATGTAATTGTGAAGGTACAATTTAACCTGATGACCATATGTTTTAATGAACGTACATGACATGTGAATACTTTAAAAATAGGTTCCCACTGCTTGCTATCCAGAACCATGATCCGCTTTTAATCCACCGGTAAATTATTAACCAACTTCATCCCCCACTTGACACTTTGCCTCCCAAACAATTAAATGCCCCACCCACCTAGTTTCCCACTCCCAGGAGATTCATTAGATTCCACCCATCAGTTTTAAGTGCAGCCAGATTTTCCAATAACTCTTATCAATTTTTACCTCATCCAGTATCTCACTACCGCTGCTTTCAATATGAACTGGGCAACATCCTGTTCCTTAGAAAAGACTTGGCAAATAGCCATTTAGTACCTTAGCCATGCGTTCTGTCCACATGCATGAATCCCCGTTTTTGGTCTCTAATCAGCCCTATTCCTCCTTTTGCAACCCTTTCACTATTTGTATGCTGAAAAAAGACTGGATTCCCTTTTATGTTGGCTGCCAGTCTCTTCTCATTCTCTCTTTGCTTCTCTTATTTTCTTTCCACCTCCCTTCTGAACTTTCCACATTTAGCTTGATTCTCACTTGTATTATCAACCTGACATCTGTCATATGCACTTTTTTTCTCCGCTTCACCTTACATTCTCCCTTTTTCATCATTCAGGGAGCTCTGGCATTGTTTGTCCTACCTTTCCCCCTCCTCGGAATGTACCTTGACTATATCCAAACTCTCTCCTCCTTAAAGGCAGCCCATTGTTCAATTCTAGTTTTGTCTGCCAATTTTTGATTCCAATTTTCCTGGGCCTGACCTGTTCTCACCGCACTGAAATTGGCCTGCCCACAACCCCCCTTCCACAATTTATTATTTTTACTCCAGATTGCTCTTTGTCCTTTTCCATAGCTAACCTAATACTTACAATACTATGATAACTTCCCTTAGTTATTTCCTACTGACACTTGATTCACTTGTTCCACCTGATTTCCTAGAACCAGATCCAGCAATGCATCCTTCCTGTTTTAACTGGAAACAAACTGATATAGAAAATGCCCCTGAACGCACTTTAAAAAATCTTCCCCCTCTTTATCCTTTAAACTATAACTATCCAGTCTATTAGTATAATTGAAGCCCTTTTTAACTACTCCATAGCTTTCTACCTTGCTGTACTGTCCTTGCCAGTTTGTTCCTCTATATCTTTCCCACTAGTTGGTCACCTATAGCATACACCCAGCAGTGTAAAAGTACCTCTATTGTTTAATCTCAGCCAAATAGATTCTGTCCTTGGCCTGTCTAGGACATTCTCTTTCCCCAGAACTCTAATATTATCCTTAATCATCATTTCACCCGTCCTCCTTTTTTTCCTGAACACCTTGTATCCAAGCATATTTAATACCCAGTCCTGTCCTCTTTTGAGCCAGGTTTCTGTTATTACTCCAACATCTCATTCCCATGTGGCTATCTGCATCTGCACTCACGATCCTTATTTACCACACTCTTTGCATTCACACATGCACTGAAAACCTACTTTACATCATATTGCTTTCCCTCTTACTCTGACCTCGCCTAAAACTTTACTATTTCTTCCTTTGGTGCTATCTCTCTCTCCCAATTCTTTGGGTACTTAGTTTTTTCTCTCTCATGTTACCTCTTGGTAACTATCACTCCTGCTAAGTTAGTTTAAACCCTCCCCTGCAGTGCCAGCAAACTGCCCTGCAAAAATAAAAATGACTTCTCTTTTCAGTTTATAAACAGAGATAACCCCACAGGCACAAAAATCAGTCTGGTGCTTTAAAGCACTTTATCAGTTTGGAATTCAGCTCTTTGGACACCCCAAAGCCTGGTGGGTCAAGACACTGGGTGGAATCGTCCCAGATTTGCACTAAGTGTAGTAGGTGGGTAGAACGACATTTTACCCACCGGCCACAATGACAAGTTTTCTCGCCATATTGTCCCAAACCCGCCACAATATTTATGCATTCCCAGGAAATGCGCTGTTTTGATTGCGGGTGGGCTCTCATTCACCTGCCATGCCATCACCTCACCGCTTAATCAATCCAGGCACCACATTTAAAGTCCAAATGCGTGCACCACATCACAGTATTTCCAGCCCAGGACTGTTTGCAGGGAAGATGTCCACGAAAGGCAAAAAGACTGCAGCCCCAGGTTTAGTGACACGTCACTGGAACGCCTTTTGGATGCCATGGAGGCCCACTGCAATGTCCTCTACCCCGGCCCTGGTCACAGGTTGGGCAGCGGCATGACTAACCAGGCGTGGGAGGCACTGACAGCGGTGGTCAGTGCCAATGCTGCACAGAAGAGGTCGGCCATCCAATGCAGATACAGGATGAATGATCTCAACCGTGCAGCCAGGGTAAGGCAACCATCTTAACCCACACACTCAAACCCATCACACACTCACTGGCATCTCATTCACTGCCAGCTCAAGGGGACATTACCACTCACTCTCTCACACACACACCCTCACATCTCCATCTGGCCTCAGCTCCTCTGGAGACAGCCTCCTCAGCCCTCACCACCTTGAGGCCACTTGCACAGATCAACATGTGCCCCCACATGCACCCTGTAATACCCTCCTTCCCCAGTACAGCTCTCACCCTACAGCCTCTTCCCTTGCCTGAGGTCACTTCTCCCCCATCCCCAAGCGAGCATTGCAACCATTGAAAAGCCACCTGCATGTAGCTGATTTGGTAGGTGGAGACCTGCTGTGAGTCCCCCTAAAAGTGATGTTGTGCTGTCTGTGAAGCCTGTTGCTGATGACTGCGAGTGCTGACCAAAGCAAGGTAGGCAAACAAACCTTGAAGTCCCGAACAAAGTGCAGCTCGCCAGGAGTATGTCGCATATGTGCTGTTGTGAAAATCGGCAGGGTGTTTTCCCGCCGAAGTGGGCGGAGGATCCAGCCGGGGTAGGGGCTGGTGCGATTCCAGTGGGCGGGCCTAATAATGATATGCAGATGTATTATAATGAGGTTCCTGATGTCCGATGACTGGAAACGCATGGTGGGCTGAGCGGACGATCGCACCTTATTGTCTGCTCATGCTGCCAAACATGCCTGACACTGATGGGCACGGAAGATTTCGGCCACTCTGTTTTGTAGAACTGTGGCATACAAACTATATTATCCCAGGCTTGACTCCCCCATCCAAGATGAGTTGGCTGATCTCATTCAGAACAGTAATTAGGAGAGTTGCAATTGACCTTTGTACTGAGGTTGTCTCCTAATCATTTGTCATCAGTTTGTGCTGAATTCACACTTGTTACCTTGGAGTCCCCTCTTATGCTTATATCACCAAAGATTCCAGGTGAATTTTCCTTTGGTTGCTAATGTTTACGTGCCTGACAGCTCCTAGAATTGTAACTGTTGTGTTCAATTTGTAATGGCTAATGTGATTTTCAGGTTAGAGAGAAGCCACTGCTGGAATCGGCTAGTGATCCACAACTATCGGAAGCTGAAGAGTCCAGAAAAGCATCAGATCCCACCTGTGATCAAACAGCGACCAAGGTTCTCAATGTGGCTCGTCAGGAGGAAGATGTTTTTGAATCTATGATAAACTCAGCAATGAAAGAGCTGGAAATGGAAGCAAGCAATTCTGAAGAGAAGGTGAGAGGGATAGAAAACCTTTTAATACAGGTAGAGGAGGCAAGGAGAAAAAGATGGGGCAGGACCTTCTGGTTGGCGAATGGGGGTGGGAGTTATGGACATGTCGCAACTCATGTCAGGGAAATTTTTCTATCATTTTCATTGCAAATTTTAATTTGGAGTTGATCTCCCTGAGGCAGCACTTAGTCTCAGGGAGATCTGTGCGCATGTGCGAAAGAGCACACTCCCAGCTGAGGGAATCCCCTCCCCGCATCTTGGCGGACATCGCGCTGGGCAGGCCTTAACTGGCCCGCCCACGTAAAATGGCGGCATGCCCCCCCCCCCCCCCCCCGATCGGGGGCGCTGATCGGAGGCGCACCTGCCCGTTTCCACTCTTGCCCCTCCGATGGGGGAAAAATTTTCCCATGAGCTTCTAGAGATCTCCAGGAACACAAAATGTGGGGCTGAATTTAGTGGACCTGCTGGAGTAATTATCCTTGAGCCCACCAGAATTTAACTGGACTACACAAGTCTCCCATGGCTCCTGAAGGCTGCCCAGCAAACCCCATCAGGTTTGCCCATGGCCTCATAGAAGGGTCCCTTGTTGACAGAGAGCCTCAGTGCCAATTGAGGGAGCCAGTATCAGGAAGAGGGGAAACTGCTGAAAGTCAGCCCCATGCTCTTGCATCTGCTCCCCGCCCCCACTTTGCCAGCAAGCCTCTCCCCACAAATCCCATCCTGCCCCACTCACCTGTCACCAGCGATCAAGCGGCGATTCTCTGGGGTGGCGAAGCATTACTGGCAGCAGCCGCCACTCCTGGGATAGTTTCCACCCTGCCAGGGTCTTTATAGTGTTGGGGGCGGGGGGGGTGCAGCGCTGGCCAGTGAAGTGCCTGAGTGCACTTACAGTACATTGGGTTTCTCACACAGAACAGGGGGATCTGCGAAGGGTTAGGGCAGAGAGCTTTTTATTCTCTTCCTCCTGGTGTCGTGTGGTTTCTGATAAAATTGTCCTCTAACTCCAAGCCATGACTTAACATGGCCCAGGTTCACCCACTTGGTGATTTCTACACAACTGTTGATGATTTTGCTTGTACTATGCTGAGGCAGATGGCAGGGGTTTGCTCTTTGTTCATAAGGACTTTTCCATTCTTCCCTGGATTGTGCTCAGTGCCATGTAACTCAGGGGTGTCCAGATTTCTTTGTCCTCGAGGGCCACCCCCTGTGTGCATTCCTCCTGGTTAGGACACCAGTAAAGTTTCAATTAGCTCAAGCTGAGGAAACCGTCAGATCTAAGCTTTGTGATTTTGGATTTATCCAACAAAACAGCAGCTTTTGGCAAACCTTCAAATTTGCAAAATTCCAACACGTCAAGCCAGCAAATAATAACTGCAAACGGGACTAGGTTGTCTAAGTTTCAAGGGCCAGTTTGTCAGCCCTCATTAGCATTAGGGTACAGGTTGCAGAACTCAATTCAAAGTTGGAAGCCTGGCCAGCTGTTAGGATATGGCCCAAAGTTTTACACTTTTCTAATATAAACTTTTCTAAATCCTCTCAGTATTAATTGATCCTGCCTTCATGGGTCAGAGCTTCTCCTTAATTGAACATCACCCAAACAGAAATGTGCAAGGCAGACATAACCTATTTTAAGTACTATTGTTAACAGCCAATGCTTGGACTTAGATATAGTACCATTGAACTTAAGTTCTAATCATTAGTGGACAGGGAGAGGCAATGGGAACCAAAGTAAAAATAGTAAGGACTTAAAACAGTAAGTTTAAGGTCCGGATGGACTTCACCCCTAAGGTCTTGAAAGAAGTGGCTAGTGAGATAGTTGATGCACTGATTTTAATTTTCCAAAATTCCCTAATTCAGGGAAGATTCCATTAGATTTGAAATTAACAAATATAACTCAAAAAGGGAGACAGGCAGAAAGCAGGAAACTATACGCCAGTTAGCTTAACATCTGTCATAGAGGAAATGTTAGAAGCTATTATTAAAGATGTTATAGCAGGGTATTTAGAAGTCACATGTGCTGTGGATAATAGGAAACTGTGGATGTACTGTACTTAGATTTCCAGAAGGCATTTGATAAAGTGCTACATCAAAGGTTATTGTAGAAAATAAAAGCTCATGGTGTAGGTGGTAAGATATTGGCATAGATAGAAGATTGGCTAGCTAACAGGAAGCAGAGTTGGCATAAATGAGTCTTTTTCAGGTTGGCAGGATGTGACGAGCGGTGTGCCACAGGGATCAGTGTTGGGGCCTCAACTTTTTGCAATTTTTATAAATGACTTGGATGATGGGGCCAAAGGAATGGTTGCTAAATTTGCTGATGACACAAGGATAGGTAGGAAGGTAAATTGTGAAGTGGACATAAGGATGCTACAAAATAACAGATAGGTTAAGTGAGTGGGTAAAGATCTGCAAATGGAGTATAATGTGGGCAAATGTGAAATTGTTCATCTTGGCAGGAAGAATGAAAAATATTATTATTTAAATGGTGAGAGATTGCAGAGCTCTGAGATTCAGAGGGGTCTAGGTGTCCTAGTGCATGCATCACAAAAGGTTGGTTTGCAGCTACAGCAGGTAATTAGGAAAGCTAGTAGAATGTTATCAATTATTGTGAGGGGAATTGATTACAAAAGTAGGGAGATTATGCTTCAGTTTACAGGGCATGGGCGAGACCATATCAGGAGTATTGTGTACAGTACTGGTTTCCCTATTTAAAGAAAGATGTAAATGCATTAGAAGCAGTTCAGAGAAGGTTTACTAGACTGATACCAGGAATGGATGGGTTGTCTTATGAGGAAAAGCTAGACAGGTTGGGCTTGTATCCACTGGAACTTTGAAGAGTAAGAGGTGACTTGATTGAAACCTTTAAGATTCTGAGGGGTCTTGAGAGGGTGGATGTAGAGAGGATGTTTCCTCTTGTGGGGAGAATCTAGAACTAGGAGAAATTTTCTCTCAGAAGGTTGAGAGTCTTTGGAACTCTGTTCCTCAAAAGGCGGTGGAAGCAGAGTCTTTGAGTATTTTTAAGGCAGAGCTATAGATTCTTGATTATCAAGGGGGTGAAAGGTTATCGGGGGTAGGCAAGAATGGGGGGTTGGGATTAAATTCAGATCAGCCATGATCTTATTGAATGACGGGGCAAGCTTGAAGGGCCAAGTGGCCTCCTCCTGTTCCTAATTCATATGTTTGTATGTTCTTAATTAGTTTTTTTATTTTGTTGATCCTTCCAATAACCCTAGTTCAGTTTGTTTAGTTCTCATCAGCAACCCCTAAACAGTGGTCAAAATACAAAAGTATCCAGGCAATAAATACATTTTAGTCACATACTGTATCTGTGCTGGCTACTGTGGAGAGGGAAAATATCCAAAAGAAGGGAAATGAGTACAAATAATTACTCTGCTTTTTTTTAAAACACAGAAAGCCCTTTCAACCGCTAGTGACAGATGTAGAAAAACTATTGTATTTCCAGAAGTAGTGGTGACAGACCCAAAGCAAGGCACCCTGGGCTTCAAAATGCACAGATATGTACTAGTACAAGGTAAAGAAGTGGTTACAGAATATCCCAAAGCGAAGGCAGGATCCACAAAGAGGGAGTTCCAGAAACAGAGAATGTGCAGATATGCACGAACTGCTGACCCTTCTGGGCAGAGGCTGGATTCCGAGCACATTCTAAATGCGCTTTGTCCAGGTAATGCAGTTGGCAGACATGATGCTAATCCAGAACAATTGGCTGGCGCGGCACCCAACAAGCAAGATATGCAGCAAAGTGATGGTGTAGGAGAAGTGATAGCCCAGGACATGCCATCACAAGAGTCCTCCAAAGAAACACCCCAAGATGGCTCATTATAGTCACCTGCAATACAAGACAGCTGCGAGTGTGCACGTATCGGCTAAAAGAACAGGAATGGAGCATTTTTAAATTTCTTCGCAGTCATGTTCTAAGATAATGTGGTACCTTGTTTTAAGTATTTTTGTTTGTCCTTAATAAATCTAACAAATTTAAGGACTATTGTATTTTATTTTATTCATTTATGGGATGTGAGTGTCCCTGCCAGGCCAGCACTTATTGCCCACTTTAATTGCCCTTGAGAAGGTGGTGGTGAGCTGCCTTCTTGAACCGCTGCAGTCCATGTGGTGTAGATACACCCACAGTGTTGTTAGGAAGGGAGTTCCAGGATTTTGACCCAGCGACAGTGAAGTAACAGCGATGTATTTCCAAGTGAGGATGATGAGTGGCTTGGAGGGGAACTTCCAGGTGGTGGTGTTCCCATGAATCTGCTGTCCTTGTCCTTCTAGATGGTCGAGGTCGTGGGTTTGGAAGGTGCTGTCTAAGGAGCTTTGGTGACTTCCTGCAGTGCACCTTGTAGATGGTACACACTGTTGCTACTGTGGAGGGAGTGAATGTTCTTGGAAGGGGTTCCAATCAAGCGGGCTGCTTTGTCCTGGATGGTGTCAAGCTTCTTGAGTGTTGCGGCTGCACTCAACCAGGCAAGTGGGGAATATTCCATCACACTCCTGACTTGTGCCTTGTAGATAGTGGACAGGTTTTGGGGAGTCAGGAGGTGAGTTATTTGCTGCAGGATTGCCAGCCTTTGACCTGCTCTTGTAGCCATAATATTTATATGGCTAGTCCAGTTCAGATTCTGGTCAATGGTAACCCCCAGATGTTGATAGTGGGGGATTCAGTGATGGTAATGCCTTTGAATGTCAAGGGGTGATGGTTAGATTCTCTCTTGTTGGAGATGGCCATCGCCTGGCACTTGTGTGGCACAAATGTTACTTGCCACTTGTCAGCCCAAACCTGGATATTGTCCAGGTCTTGCTGTATTTGGACATGGACTGCTTCAGTATCTGAGGAGTCACGAGTGGTACTGAACATTGTGCAATTATCAGCGAACATCCCTACTTCTGACCTTATAATGGAAGGAAGGTCATTGATGAAGTAGCTGAAGATGGTTGGGCCGAGGACATTACCCAGAGAAACTCATGCTGTGATGTCCTGGAACTGAGATTATTGATCTCCAACAGCCACAACCATCTTCCTTTGTGCTAGGTATGACTTCTACCAGGGAAGAGTTTCCCCCTGATTCCAATTGACTCCAATTTTGCTAGGGCACCTTGATACCACATTTGATCAAATGCTACCTTGATATCAATGGCAGTCATTCTCACCTCACCTCTGGAGTTCAACTCTTTTGTCCATGTTTGAACCAAGGTTGTAATGAGGTCGGGAGCTCAGTGATTCTGGTGGAACCCAAACTGAGTGTCAGTAAGCAGGTTATTGCTAAGCAAGTGTGGCTTGATATCACTGTTGATGACACCCTTCCATCACTTTACTGATTATCGAGAGTAGTCTGATGTGGCAGTAATTGACTGGGTTGTATTTGTCCTACTTTTTGTGTACAGGACATACCTGGGCAGTTTTCCACATAGCCGTGTAGATGCCAGTGTTGTAGCTGTGCTGCAATAGCTTGGCTAGAGGCATGACAAGCTCTGGAGCACAGGTCTTCAGCACTATTGCCGGAATATTGTCAGGGCCCATAGCCTTTGCAGTATCCAGTGCTGTCAGCCGTTTCTTGATATTACGTGGAGTGAATTGAATTGGCTGAAAACTGGCATCCGTGATATTAGGGACCTCTGGAGGAGGCTGAGATGGATCATCTACTTGGCACTTCTGGCTGAAGATTGTTGCAAGGGCTTCAGCCTTATCTTTTACACTGATGTGCTGGGCTCCCCTATCATTGAGGATGTGGATATTTGTAGAGCCTTCTCATCCAGTGAGTTGTTCAATTGTCCACCACCATTCATGACAGAATGTGGCAGGATTATGGAGCTTAGATCTAATCCGTGGTTGTGGAATCACTTAGCTCTGTCTATCTGCAGCTTTTGTTGAATCTTGAATAGAAAGTAGATTTGTAATGTAAGACTCCGGTTAGTTATCTATTTCTCATTTGAGCTCTACACTGTGCGCTTAACAGAATACTTTATCCATCTTTAAATGCCTAATATATACCTGACATTAAAGTTATATTCACTCAGGCGTACACACATCATCTTCAGTTGCCTATTACTATGATAACCAGCTTCCCATGAGAACGAATGCCTGGTTATGGACAGTGGAGGCAAAAACTCTTGGAATCATTTGATAGACAGCTAGCTTTGATGGGAATGCTGGAGGCTTATGGAAGGATGGATTACATAGCTTCCCTCATGTGTGTCTCTGTAAAGAATTGGAGTGCGGCTGATAAACGATTGTTAAGTCAGTAGTAGCTAAGGTACTGTAGCAGCAAGAGCTTACTGCCTCAACATTCTCACATTAGCACATGCCAAAACGTGTCAGCTGTGGCTTAGTTAGCATTCTCGCATAGGGTCAGAAAGTTGTTGGTTCAAGTCCCATTCCAGAGATTTAAGCTTAGAAATTACAGTTGACACTCCTGTGCAGGACTGAGATGCAACATTAAACTGAAGCGCTGTCTGCCCTCTCAGGTGGGCATAAAAGATCACATGCACTATTCAAAAAGTGGGAGATTCTGATGAATACTGATGCCTCAACCAACAACACAAAAACAGATTAATAGGCTATTATCATATTGCTGTTTGTGGCCACTTGCTATGTGCAAATTAACTGCTGTGCTTCCCATGAAACACAAGCAGTTAATTGGTTTTAAAATGCTTTGGAAGATTCTGAGGCTGTGAAAGGCACTGTATAAATACATGGCTTTCTTCCATCATGGAATAGCAGCTGGATCTACTTATACTACTGGAACTTTTGAGATATCAATCATTCAAGATAATTCCCTGATTAAAAATCATACAGAGAACTCTAACACACTGACAAAGGGTCACAAGCAAAGACCTTGCTGCCCAAATCATTTGATCACATCTTTGGAATACAGTAACAATTGCAATATTACCTTATCACTTCTGGATGAAAATGGTTACCATAAACACACTCATTTTCAACCATTTTCTACAAACCAGCTGCATTCATCTTTTTGAGGAATGGCAAGAGGAGTAAAGGGTTAAAAGAAAAATATTACAAGAGGATCCTTTATCTCCCTCCCCAAAACAAAAAAAAACGTGACTGTTACAAGATCTTTCCTCCCATTAGCTCTTGCTTATCTGATATCTTTGGAATGTTTATAGTGAAGACTGATGCAAAATATTGATTTAAATTATCTGCCATTTCCTTGTTCCCCATTATTAATTCTTCAGTCGCATCCTCCAAGGGTCCCATGCTCACTTTAGCCACTCTCTTTCTTTTTATATACCTGTAGAAGTTTTTGCTGCTTGTTTTTATATTTCTTGCCAATTTACTTTCATAATCAATTTTCTCCCTCTTTATTAGCTTTTTAGTCATCCGATGCTGGTTCCTAAAAAAAAATCCCAATCCTCTGGCCTAGCACTAGTTTTCACCACTTTGTATGCCTTAGTTTTTGATTGGATATTCTCCTTGACCACCTTTGTTAACCACAGGTGGTTCATCCTTCTCATCGAGTCCTTTTTGACCGGGATAAATTTTTGCTGAGTGTTATGAAATATCTGCTTAAATGTCTGCCACTGCTCATCCACTGACCTTCCCCTTAGCCTATTGTCCCAGCTCGCTTTAGACAACTCTTCCTACATACCTCTATAATTTCCCTTATTTAAATTGAAGACATTAGTTTGAGATACGAGTTGCTTGCCCCCAAACTGAATTTGAAATTCTACAATGTTGTGATCTCTACCCCCTCGAGATCTTTAACTATGATATCTCTTATTATCCTACTCCATTATACATTACTAGATCAAAATAGCCTGTTCCCGGGTAGGTTCTGCAATTTATTGATCTAAGAAACAATCCCTGATGCGCTCTACAAATTCGTCTTCCATGTTACCCCTGCCAAGCTGATTTGTCCAGTCAATACGTAGATTAAGATCACTCATGTCAATTGTAGCACCCTTCTTACACTCTTCCATTATTTCCCGATTTATACTTTGTCCCACATTGAGGCAACTCTTCGGGGGGTCTATAGACGACTCCCACCCATGACTTCTTCCCCTTGCTATTCCTAACTTCCACCCAAACTGATTCCACATCACAATCTATTGCACCTATATCACTACTCACCACCACACTGATACCTTCCTTTATTAATAAAACTACCTCCTTATCCTTTTTTGCCTATTTTTCTGGAACTTCGAATACCCTTGAATATTGAGTTTTAGTCTTGGTCACCCTGCAACATGTGCAGTCTTCGGTGACACTTGTTCTCGGTCATCTGCAGGAATGAAAGGTGGCATCTATAGACCCTGGGTGTTGCTAGACGACAACCAGTGACAGCTCGCTGTGGCCCCTTCTCCTAGAGGGTGCTGCTCCTCCCTCTGGGCAGCCAGGTGCCTCCATGCTCTCTCCTCCAACATCTTCGCTTTCTGTAAACCACTAGGCAGACAGCTAGTTCACCAGGCTCTGGTGACTTGTCTGCCTTTAGTCCCATTAGTTTCTTAAATACTTTGCCCCTTGTGATAGAGACTGTTACAAGGTCTTTCCTCCCATTAGCTCCTTACATATCTGATATCTTTGGAATGTTTATAGTGTCCTCCACCATGAGAACTGATGCAAAATATCGATTTTGGGTTAGTTTGGGTGTTCTAAGAACCTGTCTTGGTTAAGTCAGAAGGCCTCTTAATGCATCCCAGAGACTGCTGGTCACCACTTGGATGGCCAGAGTTTAGTGTGCTGCATGGCTGCCCGAAACCCCACCCTCCTCTGCCCCACTCCACTTGACCGATTGGCAGCAGCTTTGCCCACTGGACTGCATGCTGTGCTCTCAGCTCAGGCACAGGCATTCTCCTAACCCGCCGTGCAAGGCTGCACTGTTAGCTTGAACCACTGGGGAGACTGGTCCAAACCGGGATGATGACATTTCAAGGGGCTGTGAGCGGCACCACCAGTGACTGCTCCATGGCCAGCTTTAGTGAGGAGATTGTACATCGTGCCCAGTCATCCAACTGTTCTACAGTCCACTAAAATGCTCATTGGTTTGCAGTCTGTGCCTGTGGGGTGAAAAGGGCTGGAGCATTTGGTGGCACTTTCATGCCTCTGCGTTGCTTGAGTGGGCAGAGAAGCTGGTGGCTCAACTCCAGTCATATCAATGTGGCTGTGCCTGAACTGTCTCAGCTGCAGAGGAATGGTCATGTTATACAAGGTTTCCCTAAGGTGGTCGCTTCCCTTGCCCACCTCAGCCCCTCACCCGCACGTGCTCGTGCACTACCTTCAGCAACATGACAGCCCTTGCCTGGCCCCCCCAAGCCACTTCAATCACAGGGTAGCCCTTGTCCCCCATCCTCCCCCTGCCCAACATGCTCAAACCTTGAAGTCCAACAAGCAACTTGGGCGAGCGCTGCGCAATGTTACTGTGCTCTCACCTTCGAGTTCCCTTCAAAATGCGGCCCACCAAGTGCATGCCTTTTATATGCTGTTTGTGAAACACGTCGGTGGATGATCCAATGGTGGGGGAAAGCAATTCCAGCGGGCTGGTCTTATAATAATATGCAGATATATTACAATGAGGTTCCTGACATCTGATGGCAGGAAACATGACCCACCATTGACGGGCAGAGTGGACGATCGTAAACCATTTTTTGACCTTCTCGCCATATTGTCCGCCCACACCACCGAACATGCCTGATACCAGCAGGCACAGATCATTCTGCCCTTTGTGTTTATAGCCTTACATTTGTATGAGGCAGAAAGTGGTTCATAGCAAGGTACTACACTTCAATATTACTGGTGTTGACCCTGGAACAAGTTTCCTTGTTAAACTCATCTTCCTACAAGCTCCCCTGCTCAAACACAGCAGCATTTCAAGGGGCTTTCATATGCAGAATAAGACTGAAATTTACTTTTCAACTTAACACACTGAAATGTAAAAACACATGCTACAATTCTGTTAAATTATCTCCAACACGAGGGGCCCAAAGTCTATGAATCTAACCATTTGAAGTATGTGGCATTGTGAAATCATTCCAGTCAATAGACACACACACACACACACAGAATTTTAACAGCATAGAAGGAGGCCATTTGGCCCATCGTGTCTGCACTGGCTCTCCAAATGAGCATTATGACGTGGTGCCATTGCCCTGCCTTTTCCCCCGTACCCTTGCTAAATCTTCATTATTGACCATCAGTGTTAACGATAAATACCTTCAGGCACATGTGAAGGATTCTTCCCTCTGTCTACACCTTTGCAATGTGCCCATTGATATTGCATTGCATTGATATTAATTAGTAAGATGGAATCAGATTGCTCCAAGGTGACAAGAAGCCTCCAAAACTCATAAAACGTATAAAAGTTTTGTATGCTTAAAATGGTTCAGTTATTAAATAAAAGAAATATATTTTTCTTATGTCATATTTAATACCAGGTGCGCAACATATGAAATTATGTTCAGCGATAAAATGTAGAATTTATCCTACAACAAAAACTTGGGTAACAATCTATTTG
The DNA here is from genome assembly GCF_017639515.1 of Carcharodon carcharias. Lineage (NCBI taxonomy): Eukaryota > Metazoa > Chordata > Chondrichthyes > Lamniformes > Lamnidae > Carcharodon > Carcharodon carcharias. Next base: position 137,173,387 of record NC_054478.1, on the reverse strand, counting down.
GTCCCTCAATTGCAATAAGCTCCATATTTCACAAGTTATTATCCAATACTCTTAACTATTGGAAGCCTGATATGAAAGCTTTTGCAACCTCATCATATCACAAATCATAACACAGTATTGCAATATCAAGTCATTCAAATGCCTTTAATGTTTTGCTGATATTTAAGAATATTCAAACAAAATGTTAGGTTGCTCCGTTATGTCCTGGAAAGAGGATTGAAGACTATAGTACATATTACCGCAATGATCACACTTTCAAAACAAGCCTGTTAAGCATTTTGAGGTACCTGGAGATTGTGAAAGATGCTATATAAATGCAAATTCTTTCTTTTATCATTGATCTGTTTGATCCATATAGGAGCTAGGGATGTAAATGTCTTAGGAGGTGTCTATCATCGAGGTGGTCTACACTCTACTGTGGATGCAGCCAGAATGATGGGCTGAAAAGTCTCATTTCAAAGTTTCTTATGTAAGCCTAAATGTTATAAAGAGGTCTTGACCACCTTTAATTATCCCTTTTTATGCTAGTTAGAAGCAACCCAAGAACAGGCATTTAGTGTAAACCTCCCTGTGACAGCATTATGGCTTGTCAACTTTCCATCACAACCAGTAAGTATAACCATATCTATTGATGCAATTTACTACATCATTTGGCTGGATCTCAAGGAGAGGAATGTTCCTCAAAGTATCTGCTCTCAGGCAGTCCCTAACAATAAACCTGACACATGAAACGGCATAACAAATGCATATATATGGCCAGGCAGGCTCTTTTTAACATTTCGAATTATTGGCAGTTTAGCAGAATTCTCTTTTTTTGAAGAAAATAATCAATGAATTATTTGATGGACATTTTGAATTAGGGTATGAGATAGATTGCACTATGGGGCAAAAAGAGAGTTGGGTGCCCATTTTATTAGATGCAAATGAAAATGTTCATGGTTTACTTGGGAATGGAGTCTTCCTGTGCAACAATGGGAGCAGCTCAAGGTACCCAGTATTTTCCTCTATTGGCCCATCCAAATTCTTATTCAGGATTCTGTAGAAAATCTCAAAATTTGATGCAAGACCATTAACTAGACGATGTTTAAAAACTCAATTTAAAACCTATTCCTCCATAACTGTAGGCCCAGTCCCAAACATCCCTCATGCTCTGGGCAAGTGTCTAGATGCTGAGCAAAGACACTCGCCGAAGGTTTAGATTTTGATCACCAGTTCCAACTGCAGCAAACCCGATCCTGATTTAAAACCATTTTACACCATGTAATATGCCCAGCATGCCAAGTGACTCCAAAAATTCCTTTTGGGTCCCTTAAGACCCAAGAAAAGAAAATCAGCTCCAGCGGCTGATTTCTCCTTCCTCCCAAAATCCTAGCAAGTATGCATAAGGCACACATTTCAAAAATTGATAATTTCGGTTAAAAAAATGAACTGAAAAAATCTTTGAAGGGAAGAATCAGAAATAATGGGGGCTAGGGAGAGGAGAGAAAGGATTAAGCTCATTCTCCATTGCATCACTTGCTGTCCTGCTTTGAGTCAATGGCAGAGGCCTGGGAGCTGCTGGCCAGCTTGTATTTCTCAAGAGTTGTTCAGTGGCAGAGATGAAATACAGAAGAAAGAAACAAACCTGAAAATAACTTGGAGCAACGTAAAGAGAAAGACCTGAGGAATGCAACCGTTGGGGAAGTGAGGCAGAAGAGAATGATTTTGAGGAAAAAAAAGTGTTCTATGATAATTTGACCTGACTCAAAGGCTGGAATGTTCCAGCAGCCCCGCGGCGGGGCCAATGAGCCGTTGAAATCTCCATTCCGGTCCTGCCGGCGTGAGGAGCTGGAACATTCCGGCCATAGTCCCTCTCCAGTTTGTCGTACATATTATTTCGGTGAATAGTTTATTGTCCAGCTTTTACATTAACATAGTTTTAGAGGCCAACTCACGTTCATTGACATTCTGCATCGTATCCTGAACACATCAACACTGTTTAAAAGCTTTGTACAACATTGTCTGGAATTGAGGATACATGACCCCAACATGGGGAAGTTGGACCATGGCATAAAGAATGAGAGAATTGTAAGTACTGCACAGAAATGTGACCAAATCATGTTGTTTGAAGGACAGGAGTAATTACTGACAATGGTTAGCACTCTTGACTAGACAACAAAGAATATGTTTACATTCGAAACAACAATACTTTTTTAGTACCTTTGTTTAAGAGCGTCAGTATTAACCTCAAAATAAGACCAAAAAAAGGTGTAAACACATTCTTACAATCTCAGAGAACATTAAGAATTTAACAAGGATATTAAAATGCTTGGAAGACCCTGATTTCCCTGGAAGAGAGAGAAATTGTAATGATGGGTTACATACAAGCGGTATTTCAAAGGTGAACCTAAATGCGTTGATGTAAAGGAAATCAGATGGTGTGGAGGTGGCATAGTTGTTATATAAAAATCTAAATGATCAGGAACCATGTTTACCATTTATACTGCAAATTATTTTGCTAAAATATAAAAACGTGAACATTCCTGCTCCTTTGGCAACTATACAAACTGATGGTAGAGGTGTGTGTGACCTTACTGGAATTATGGCACAGAGACACATACAGGTTACATGCAAAGTCCACTCCATCAATTCACCATCATCTTAAACACCCATTAGTTCAAACCCCAACCCCTTAAATTCAATGGAATACAAACCAAGTTTATGAACCCCAATCTCAATTTACCCCTTTCAGCCCTGGTATCTTTCTGGTGATTCTGCACTGAACACCCTCCAAGCCAATTCTATCCTTTCTGAGATACAGTACGTGCCCAAAACTGAAAAGTACAGCAGACGAGGTCTCTGGATTCTGTGCAAGTGAAGCCTCACTTTTGAATTCCAGTCCTCTTGAAATAAAGGCCAACATTCCATTAGTGCTTTGAAATTCTCTTTGTGCCTTTGAACTAACTTTTAGCAATATGTAACGGGGACCTTTAAATCTCTTTCCTCCTCTGCATCTCCTAATCGCTCCCCATTAAGGAAATATTTGGATTTGTCTTTCTTGAATCCAAAGTGAATGGCCTCACACTTTCCCACACAGAACACTGAACTCAGTCTGCCAGCTTCGCCCACTCAGTCTGCCTTATGGCTATTTCTAACTCCCTCCTCCCATTTTATTTAGCCTCCCATCATGTTTCACATCAGTACTTTCTCCATGTTCCTGCAAACAAAACTCTTCCCACCCGCAACGAAACAATCTAGTTATCACTAATAATCAGCTGAGGCTGAAGCACCAACATAATAAGAAGTTGAAACAAAACATGCTGTTTGTGAAGACACAATCTGCTGGAAAAAGCAGTTAGTGTCATTAACCTGCAGAAATGGCACTAATTGAGGACGTGTGTTAAAAGAGAGGCTTCACACTGAACAACCAACGTTCTGGGACCAGCTGAAACTCAGACCTTCACAACACATCCAATAATAGCCAAGCTTTCTAATACTGTGCACCTCACATCAAAAACAGCCTGAAGGCACTGTGGTACACTTTCGTTAAACAATGCAAGAAGGCTTCAGTCCCTCACTTGTTAGCACATGTCGCAAGTACTTGATTTCATGAAGTCCTATTTTGCACTTTTCCTTCTTCAACTTGTGGTTCCTTTCTCTAGCTCTGGCCAGCACCTGCCCACAGTAGAAGAGATCATATGTAAGCTAGCTGATGCTAAATACTATTCGGTCTTGCGTGCGAGTTTAGGCTTCTGGCAGGTCAAGCTGGATGAACGCAGCTCCTATCTCTGTACCTTCAACACACCATATGAGCAATACAGGTTTTTACATTTACCTTTTGGTATTAATTCAGCTCTGGATGTGTTCCACAGAACAGTGAAGCATTGATGATGTGCTGGTCTGGGGAGTCTCACGAAAAGAGCATGACCACAGACTGAGGCAGGTGCTGGCCAGAGCTAGAGAAAGGAACCTCAAGTTGAAGAAGGAAAAGTGCAAAATAGGTCTTCATGAAATCAAGTACTTGGGACATGTGCTAACAAGTGAGGGACTGAAGCTGGACCTGAGTCTAATTGAAGCAGTTGTGAACATGCCACCCCCAGAATGTAAGAAAGACTTGGAGAGGTTTTTGGGAATGGTGACCTATCTTGGGAAATTCATTCCGAATATGTCAGGCCTGATAGCACCTCTCAGAGAACATCTACAAACTGATGTGGAATGGCACTGGGAACAAAGTCACTAGGAATCTTTGACCAGCCTGAAGAGAACACTGACCCAGACACCAATGTTAAGGTTTTACAATGTCAGTCAGCTGGTCAAGATTTTAGTGGACGCTTCAAAGATTGGCCTGGGAGTTCTCCTGTTGCAAAATGAGGCACCAGTAGTATACGCTTCAAAGGCAATGACTGAAACACAGCAGTGGTGTGCCCAAATAGACAAAGAAATGCTAGCAATTGTGTTTGGCCTAGAACATTTCCACCAGTTTGTCTATGGCAAAGACGTGGAGGTAGAGTCTGATCATAAGTCTTTGGAAGCTATACTTAAAAAAACCCCTGAACTGTGCACCACCAAGCATTCAAACATTACTAACGCATCTGCAGAAGTACCAGGTCAGAGTTAAATACAAACCGGGCAAGGAAATGTACATCGCAGACACTCTGTCACGTGCATACCTACCCATCACGGAGCAAGAGGATAAAGAAATAGAAGCACAAGCTCACATGCTGACAAAGAATTTTCCTGTGGCTGTAACCAAACTGAATGAGATCAGGGAAGTGATCAAGAACGATGCCACCCTGAGAAAACTGCAGCAGATTGTGCAAACTGGCTGGTCCACACATCGGAGCAGAGCCCCTTCTGCTGTACAAGGGCACTGGAACTTTTGCGAGAAACTTCATGTAGCAGAAGGAATACTTTTCAAGGGAGAAACGATCATAATTCCTACAACACTGAGGAAAGAAATGCTGCAGCGCATACATGACAGTCACCTCCGCGTGGAAACATGCAGGAGAAGATCTTGAGATGTAATGTTTTGGCCCGGAATAGGAGCACAAATCAATGAAATGGTAAATGCGTGAGCAGTGTGTCAAAAGTACAGTAAATGGCAACAAAAAGAACCATTTCGACCACATAGTGTTCCAGAGAGACCCTGGCAGAAAATTGGAGTGGACTTGTTCACATTTGACAACAATGAGTACCTACTAGCAGTGGATTATTACTCAAAGTTTTTTGAGTCTGTGCTGTTGAGAAATGATAGTAAGAGCACCACCATAATAAATTAAGTGAAATCCATTTATGCTCACCACGGCTTGACTAAAGTGCTCATCTCAGAATACGGTCCACAATTGTCAGGCACTGAGTTTCACAAACTTGCACAGGACTGGGAATTTTGCCACACTACGTCAAGTCCCAAATATCCACAATCCAATGGAATGGTAGAACGTACCGTCCACACCTTAACACACCTGTTGAAGAAGGTAAAGGCAGACAGAAGAGACCTCTACCTGGCTCTGCTGGATTTCAGGAATACCCCGTTAGAGGGCATTGGATCACCTCCAGCACAACTCCTGATGGGGAGAAGACTAAGAACTAAGCTTCCAACTGCGTCCCAACTGTTATTCCCACAGTCAGTGAGCTACAGAATGCAGGAGCTGCACAAACTGAGACAGCAGAAGCAGAAACAGTACTTTGATTGAGACAGCCCGACCTCTGCCTGACCTGAATTTGGGAGAGACAGTGAGGATTCAGCATAAAGGGATCTGGAATCCTGCTGTTCTCACAGGAATCAGAGGAGAGCCAAAGTCTTATATAGTGCAGACTCCAAATGGACAACAGTACAGGAGAAACCGGAAATTCTTACAGAAAACAAATGAAACGCAGCCCTGCTCTGAACCAGAAAGTGTAGCTGAAGATCAAAACCAGAATGCACCAGTGAAGCAACAGATACCCAGAGTCTGAGGGTCCTGAAAGCCTGAGAATCCTGAAAACTAGCTAAGTGGTGATAGTGACACAGAGCTGGAGAAGGCCCCTTGTCCTTCAAAATCACCTCAGTCACCATTCAGAACATCCAGTGGAAGAATTGTTAAAAACACTAGAGAGATACAGCGATGGGTAAAAGATAAAAACAGTGATGAAGAATTGATTAGAGACTTCGTGTACTTGAGTTGTATAAAAGTTTGTTTTCTTTTTAAAAGGGAAATGTGATGATAATAGCTGATTCTGGTAGTAGACTCCAGTGTTAGATACTACAGAATGCCCTGTACTAGAGAGGGGGTTAGCTGACCTGGGGTTTGAAGGTCAGATAACATATATTGGAACCTGTCTTGATAGGATTCAGATACTGAAGATGTGTTCATGTTAGGAAAATGTGTTAGCTACACACAACTACAATGTCGATGGCCTGTGTGCATTATTGAAACAAAAAGCAAGACAATATGTTTTAAACACAGTGCACACACGTTTGAAGTTTAGGTCCCCTTTCAAACTCTTTGTAAACTCTGGTGGGAGTTTAGAGGATATAACTGCCCATTGTTTCAATAGGAAAAGAGCTAAACTCAAATGGCAGGCATTTCTTCATTTGGTATGTCCCAGCCAGGAGAATGGGCACTCCCTCAGTGCTGCAAGTTGATGAGAATATCTCAGGGTAACTTGCCTGACAGTTCCACTCCTCTCAGTTTCTACATGGGCCAATAGTTCCCTGCTTGGTGCTTTTACCTTCTCTCTGTGCTCAGCCCCTACCCCAGCCCAATACCAAGGCCCTCGAGACACAGAGTGCACACTGCAGGTCCAAAGCTGTGTTTAACTTTCTAGGGCACACAGAGCTCACTAATGCACCAACACACCACCATAAGAGTATGCTACAATATACCCAGCCTTAGCTTTAATGTTACAACTATAAAGAAAATACAAATATATACTCAAAAATATATTTCATATGCTTGTCAGCTAGTTTCAAGGCAATAATCTAATACTGAAGTACAAAATGCAATGACAAGTCCACCCTCACTGCAGGATCAATTTGAATTAAGCTGTGTAAATGTCTGATCTATTTACAGCAGAGATGAATTCTGTAATACAGGTCAACAACCCCAGGTACAATGTTTAGTACAAGGGTAATGATGACAAATGCCCAATTTTCTCACAGGTCATTTTCCATGTCCTCAGACACCATAATGGACAACTGCTGTAAGTTGTCCCTCATTCAAACTCATTTTGTTTGCTTTTTTCTCCTAAAGGGAGATAAATGTTGGAGGGAAAACAAAACAAAAGTTAAAATTCCCAGTCACCATCTAGCTCCTGTAAGGAGCTTATTGGACCATCTCTCTGTGATTTCGAGGTCTCTGCTTTGGCCTGAGAACCAGAGAGTGGCACTGCTGGTTGAAGTAGATTAATCAGTGTCTTCCTGGTTTGTTTTTTCACCTGCAGAAGGAGGGAGAGAAAAATTCAAACTAATCACAGCAAGATATTCTGGGATTTCAAAATGACTGATGCCGGTCTCTAATGCAAGAGGTAAAGCCCTCTTGATTTAAACCTTAATACTGAGCAAAATATAAAGAGGCATTGAACAAAAATAATGCATCAATAATTAACGTTGAATTTTGCACATGCTTCTGTTATTATAGTGTCAGAATCCAATACAATTTCCTGATATTGATAAAAACGACATCCACCCTGCCCCCTCCTGATGAATTGGGTTTTAATCACTTCATTCATTACTCATTAGAAATGAATTAAATCATTGCAAATATCTAGACGGTTATTTACGTTGCCACAAATTAAAACAAACTGTATCTGCTAGAAATCTAACAAAGTGGTCTCCAATCCTATAGTTTACATCCACATTTCTCTCTCTCTCTGTTTTCAAGGCACCTCCTCTGTCTATATTTTCAACATTTTCCAGGTACAGAATATAACCAGAGTAAATACTCACCCGCTTGAAGAAAGGGTGAGCTAACAACATGCTAGCTGATGGTCTGGAACAGAAGAGATGTTTATTATTTAATCCAAATAAAGAGGGTTATATTAGTAGCAACAAAAAGAAAACTACACTTTTCACTACATGATGTAATTATTTTTTTGAAAACAATCTAACCATATTGATTCAAAGCACAAATCAAATTTCTAGTCAGTCTGAATTTCAGTTTTGGTTCAAGTAATCTAGAGTGCCATTTTAATGCAACTGCTTAGTTCAATTTCTTGGATAATTCCATTTCTATTAGGCACAAACTCTGAATTACCAAGAGTAGACTATTTTGCCAGTACTGCACACCACCTCCTTTAGCTCACTGACCAAGCATTTTGGTCTCTGTCTTAACATCTCCTTATGTAGCTCAGTGCCAGGTACTGCATGTTAACACACCTATGAAGCACCTTGGGACACTTGAGTAGAGGCTCTACATTATGTTGTTGCTGGTTAACCAAAATAAATATCTGGAAACTTGATTCTTGTGACGAAATTCCCACTCTGTAAACATGTTTATGTAAAATGTTACATTTCCCTCAAATTGTTGGCATTACTGAAAAAGCTAACATATATACATATGAAACAAAAACAAAAAATGCTGGAAAAACTCAGGAGGTCTAACAGCATCTGTGGAGAGAAAAACAGTTAATGTTTTGAGTCTGTATGATTCTTCTTCAGAGCTAAAGAGAAATAGAAATGTGATGAAATTTACACTGTTTAAGGGGGGGTGGAGTAGGTGAAGCTGGATAGAAGGCCAGCGATAGGTGGGAGCAAAGGAGAGATAGCCAGGGATGTCATGAACAAAAGGACGAAGGGGTGTTAATGGTAGTGGTACTGGCTAAAGGAGGTGCTGATGGTGGCATTATGGTCAGAAAGCAGAATGTGATAATAGCAGGACAAGGGTAAGCACTCTGGAAAGAACAACATGAACAAGTGACAGATGGCCCGGGTGGGGGTGGGGTGGGGGGAGGGGACGGTGGTGGGAAAAAAGATTGAAAATAGGATAAAAGATGGGGATAAAACAATGAATAAAAATGAAATAAAAATACAAATTATTGGATAAAAAATTTTTTCAAAATAAAATTAATATTGAGAAAAGGGGATAAAAAAAGGGGTGAAGATGGAGGAGAGAGAGTTCATGGTCTGAAGTTGTTGAACTCAACATTACATCTGGAAGGCTGTAACGTGCCTAGTCGAAAGATGAGGTGCTGTTTCTCCAGTTTGCGTTGAGCTTCACTGGAGCATTGCAGCAGGCCAAGGACAGACATGTGGGCAAGAGAGCAGGGTGGTGTGTTGAAATGGCAAGTGACAGGGAGGTCTGGGTCATGCTTGCAGATAGGCTGAAGGTGTTCTGCAAAGCGGTCACCCAGTCAGTGTCTGGTCTCTCCAATGTAGAGGAGACCTCATTGGGAGCAGCGAATGCAGCTGACTAAATTGAAGGAGGTGCAAGTGAAGCACTGCTTCACCTGAAAGGAGTGTTTGGGCCCTTGGATGGTGAGGAGGGAGGAGGTAAAGGGGCAGGTGTTGCACCTTCTGCGGTTGCATGGGAAGATGCCATGGGAGGGGGTTGAGGTGTAGGGGGTGATGGCGGAGTGGACCACGGTGTCCCGGAGAGAATGATCCCTACGGAATGCCAACAAGGGGGGTGAAGGGAAGATTTGTGGTGTTTTGTGGTGGCATCATGCTGGAGTTGGCGGAAATGGCAGAGGATGATCCTTTGAATGCAAAGGTTGATAGGATGAAAAGTGAGGACAAAGGGGACCCTATCATGGTTCTGGAAGGGAGAAGAAGGTGTGAGGGCAGAGGTGTGGGAGATCAGTTGGACATGGTTGAGGGCCGTGCCAACCAAAGTAGGTGGGAAATCTCAGTTAAGGAAGATGGACGACATGTCAGAAGCACTGTTTTGGAAAGTGGCATCATCAGAACAGATGCAATGGGGGCAAAGGAACTGAGAGAATGGGATAGAGTCCTTACAGGAAACAGGGTGTGAGGAGCTGTAGTCGAGATAGCTGTGGGAAACAGTGGGCTTGTAATGGATATTGGTGGACAGTCTATCACCAGAAATTGAGACAGAGACGTCAAGGAAGGATTGGGCGCAGTTAATCAACAAAAGTCGTGCAACACATGTTCGGAATCTTCAATCTCAACCCCTAGTGCAGTGACTAATAAAGGCTAGAAACTTCTCCACAGAAGGGAAAAGTATTTAATTTGATCAAAGAATGATATAGTTTACATACCGATTTCCAGGCTCTCTCTGCAGACAGAGCTCTACAAAGCTGTGAAAGGCTGCAGAGAAAGTTTTCTTCATTGAACTCTGGGATCGTTCCTTTGTGTTCGTTCTCAGCATGCTGCAGGGCTTGACACTTTCTCCAATCCCAGAATCTACTCCAGAGCGGGAATTCTTCATCACTTTGGAGGGAAGCTGATGTCTCCCAGACACAATGAGCCTTTTAGCTTCTGGAACAGCATCTGAAAGAAATATTAAAATAGTAAATGGACAATTCTTTCTCCCTCCCCTTCATCCATGGGTCAGCCCCCATCATAAGGTTGAGTGCTCAACGTTGAAGATTTAAGAAAAAGTCACCTGTGTAGGCCGCATATCCTGAAAGGGAACTTGACCTCTGGCTAATTCACAAGCTGTGATCCCAAGGCTGTAGATGTCAGACTTCGCATCATTTCCATGCAAGTCCTAATGTGGGAGAGAAGGCAGAATGTTTGATACTCAAAGGGAAGGTAATAGGTTCGGCTTTCTATGCTCTAACTTGTTCACGTACAGTGTGGACACTGAAAGCCAGTTACCACATAGCAAAATACATTAAAAAGATATGCTGCTTTTTTCCTCACATTCAAGATGCAGTGGCAATCAACCTCTTTTGAGTGTGCTGGACACAGTCTGACTCATATTCTGCTTAACAGCTTTCATGCCCATTATAGGTTAGTAGGCAAGAGGCAAAATTCCTATGATCTCCTTCAACAACATTTGAAGCGTGGCTCAGTGCATGTTCTGTTGTTTGTTGCATAACCGAACCTATACTGGGAAGGCTTCCCTCTGGACATGAGTAACTCGGTCTGATTCAGGTAAGTTATTTTAAAACTGGTTTATTTAAGCAATATACATGATGAGCTACTAGCTAAGCACATCCATTCTGTTGTGCACAGGCTATTTCATCTGCTCTACAAAGTCTATAGCACATGGCTACTGATGTCACTCTTACATCATGATACACATCACTATCTCATTACCATAATTACCATTATGTTTCTATAGGGATCAAAGGATATAGGGAGAAAGCGGGACCAGGCTATTGAGTTGGATGTTCAGCTAATGAATGGCGGAGCAGGCTCGAAGGGCCGAATAGCCAAGTCCTGCTCCTATTTTCTACATTTCTCTAACTATTAACCCATTATGCTACACATCCCCCAGGTATAATGTCAACTTTTTTAATAACAATGTTAAACTATTTCTCAAATTATTTACATTACATATACACTACCACCACTTCCCCTGAAAGACCAACATTCACAGGTTAAGCCTTTACGGTGCCATCACAACTTTCCCTGATCTCATTGATGTCACCATTGAGCAAGGGTGATGGCCTTGAACCAGTTGGTTGGACGTGTCAGCATTCTGAGAGTTGATTGATGTAGCCTTCAGATCATCATTTCAAAGCATGTGGTAATCAAACATGACAAAAACAGAATTACCTGGAAAAACTCAGCAGGTCTGGCAGCATCGGCGGAGAAGAAAAGAGTTGACGTTTCGAGTCCTCATGACCCTTCAACAGAACTAGGTGAATCCCAGGGAGGGGTGAAATATAAGCTGGTTTAAGGTGGTTGTGGTTGGGGGGTGGGGGGGGGGGGAGGTGGCGACGTGGAGAGAAGTGGAGGGGGGTGGTGTGGTTGTAGGCAAAAGCAGTGATAGAAGCAGATCATAAAAAGATGTCACAGACGGCAGAACAAAAGAACACATAGGTGTCGAAGTTGGTGACATTGTCTAAACGAATGTGTTAATTAAGAATGGATGGTAGGGCACTCAAGGTATAGCTCTAGTGGGGGTGGGGGGAACATAAAAGATTTAAAAATATTTAAAAATAATGGAAATAGGAGGGAAAAAGAAAAATCTATATAATTTATTGGAAGAAAACAAAAGGAAGGGGGAAGAAACAGAAAGGGGGTGGGGATGGAGGGGGGAGGTCAAGACCTAAAGTTGTTGAATTCAATATTCAGTCCGGAAGGCTGTAAAGTGCCTAGTCAGAAGATGAGGTGTTGTTCCTCCAGTTTGCGTTGGGCTTCACTGGAACAATGCAGCAAGCCAAGGACAGACATGTGGGCAAGAGAGCAGGGTGGAGTGTTGAAATGGCAAGCAACAGGGAGGTTTGGGTCATTCTTGCAGACAGACCGCAGGTGTTCTGCAAAGCGGTCGCCCAGTTTACGTTTGGTCTCTCCAATGTAGAGGAGACCACATTGGGAGCAACGAATGCAGTAGACTAAGTTGGGGGAAATGCAAGTGAAATGCTGCTTCACTTGAAAGGAATGTTTGGGCCCTTGGACGGTGAGGAGAGAGGAAGTGAAGGGGCAGGTATTGCATCTTTTGCGTGGGCATGGGGTGGTGTCATAGGTGGGGGTTGAGGAGTAGGGGGTGATGGAGGAGTGGACCAGGGTGTCCTGGAGGGAGTGATCCCTACGGAATGCCGATAGGGGGGGTGAAGGGAAGATGTGTTTGGTGGTGGCATCATGCTGGAGTTGGCGGAAATGGCGGAGGATGATCCTTTGAATGCGGAGGCTGGTGGGGTGATAAGTGAGGACAAGGGGCACCCTATCATGTTTCTGGGAGGGAGGAGAAGGCGTGAGGGCGGATGCGCGGGAGATGGGCCGGACACGGTTGAGGGCCCTGTCAACGACCGTGGTTGGAAAACCTCGGTTAAGGAAGAAGATTAGAGCTTTCCTATTTCTTCTCAACGGGTCTACCGATGTTTGGACGAGATAGGAACATGGTTGTTCTGTTTGTTTAAGGACTGCGCCTTCAGATTTTCGATCTCGAATCCAGACTTTCTCACCTCACACTAATGGGGCTAAAGTCTTGACTCTGCCTGGAGTTATACCAAACCTTCTGTCTTTCATGTAGGCCGTTCTGCAGATTCCTCACTCTTTTCTGGTCATCGGCTGTCATGTGGAGCTGCAGGTTCTGCTGCAGCAAAGGAATTTGCATCTTCAGTCATCAGCCCATGAGCAGCTCTGCCAGTGAAAAGCTGTTATTTAAAGGTGTAGCTCTGTAATTCAGCAAGGCTGAACTCCAATCGGTATTCTTGGTCATTAAAATTTTAATAGTTTTCATCCTCTCCATTGGCCTTTGGGTGAATGGAGAACTAGTAATCTGGGTGATGCCACAGTCGTCTGTAAATTTCTTAAAGCATTTGTTCATGAACTGTGGCCCATCATCCGAAACAACTTCGTCTGGAAACCCAAGCATGGAGAAGATGCTCTGTAACGCCCTTATCACAGTCACAGCTATGGTAGTGTGGAGTCTGGTAGCTTCTCATCACCTTGAATAATAATCAACTGTGGCGAGATATGCTTTTCCTCCAAAGTCAAAGATGGCTAGTCCAAATCTTTTCCAAGGCCTATCTGGGAAACTAGATGGTAATAAAGGTTCTGTGGGTGGCTGGCTATTAATTGCACAAGTGTGGCATGACAAGACAAAGGGCGGAATTGTCCCCTCCAGCCCATGGCAGGTTTCGAGGCAGGCAGGAGTGGAAAATTCAGAGACAGGCCAATAATCGGAAACCCGCCGGCGGGAAAGCAGTTTGGAATTTCCCCCTCACCACTTTCATGACGGGCTGTTGGACGGTCAAGTTTCCCGCTGATCCATGGTGGGAACCCCATTTGCATGTATTACCATGTCATGAACGCTTGCTAAAAACAGCCCTCGCCGGAATCCCGTAGCCCCTCCCAATCTCCCAATCAGTGGGAAATTAGACTGGTCTGAAACACATTTGGAAATAAGGGGCATGCCGCTGTCGGCCCTCACTTCATTCCTGACTTCAAGGCGAGTGCAACATTCAAAGTCTACCCGCAACAGTGCCACTCCGGGTTCTCACCAAAGCTAGTGAGATGCTACACTGGCAGGGTGTAGGGTTGCTCCCCCCACTGGCTTCCTCCATTGTCTGGGAGACTGTCATCTGGGGACTCAGGCTGGGCAGCAAACCAGACAGAAACCATGGAGAGACTGTAAGCAGGAGGCTTGCCAGGCCAGTTGAGAAGGATGCCTGGCATGTGCGGGTGGTGAGTGGTGCCATGGACAGGATGAGGATGCAATCTACAGGGCAGGTGAACGTGTGTGTGAGAGAGTGAGTTGTGATGTCCCTTGAAGTGGCAGTGCATGAGATCTCTGTGGATGTGTGATGGGTTTGAGTGTGTGTTTGAGAGTGCTGAGAAGAGCGACTTACCCTGGCGGCACGGGGTGGCTGTCCTCTTTTGTAGGGCATTGGTGCTGACCATCATTGCCACCGGCTTCCATGCTGGATTTGCCACCTTGGATGTGGTTCTTTGCCCAAAGCGGGGGTAGAGGACTTCATGAGGTATTGTAGGTACTCGAGAGGGGTGTCACTGAATTTTGGGGCAGCATGTTTCCTCCCTTTGGAAGTCATGACTTTCCACAAGCTTTCGATCCCTTAGGGAATGCTGGCTCTGTGCAGGGGCGACCTTAAAAATGGGGCCCAGGTTACAGAATGCCTGAGGTGAAGGCAGGGTCAGCGAATCAGAGACAACACCCCACCAGCGATCCGAGGTGAAACCTGTGCCACTCAATTTTTTTCAACAAGGTGGCGCACGATATGGCGGAAAAAGCCGCCATTGCTGTTGGCGGGTCAAATGCCGATGCCGCCCGCCCGCTTTCGGACATTGCCGATTTCACGGAAAACCCCTGCCCAAGGGTCAGGAAGCTGGAGCCCGACATTAAAAACTGGAACACTGGCACACTCAGGGATGGAATGGGAACAGAACTTCACAAATTGGAGGCGATGCACGCAGACTTTGGAATACAAGAGAGGGAGGCTGGTTGTGTTCGTGTGGCACAAGAGGGTAAAGCTTGCACAGAGACTCATGGAGGTGGGGGGAAGGGAAAGGCTTGCATATGAAGGATGGGTTTCACAGAGATGCATGGAAGGGGACCGGGCAGGGGAGGGACACTGTGATGTCAGCAGTTAAGAAGGGATGGGAGAGCTATGAGAAAATCAGTCATAGCCCCTGGTCTGGGGCCAAGTAATTGGGGTGTGAGTGTCAAGTCAGTCCTGGGGCTTTTCGGGCCATGCTTCAGGGCTATGCATAGCACACATGTCGTAGCCCCACTCCAGTGAGAGGCAAGGATTGTGTGCTCAATTGGGATAAGACACAGCTTGGGGTGCAAGGCGTGGTCATGGTCTTAATGTCGCTGGCCGTGGTCTTGCCTGTTTTGGTAGAGGGCTGCATTTGGGGTGGTCAGGGATAGGGGAGACATCTGCAGCCTGTAAAGGGGGAAAATGTAATACAGACTGGGGTATTCAAAACTCTCCGGGGTGGGTGGCGGGGGGTGGGGGGGGGGCGCAGTGGGGGTGGGGGTCTGCTCTGTATGTGACTGTGCACACAGACTTGAGGTAGGGAGGGGGTGAGGTCCACAGTGGGCATTGGGACATCAACATTGGAGGAGGCTCCACAAACATTCCCATCCTCAATGAGGGGAGCCCAGCACATCAGTGCAAAAGATGAGGCTGAAGCAATTGCAACAATTTTCAGCCAGAAGTGATGAGTGCATGATCCATCTTGGCCTCCTCCGGAGGTCCCCAGTATCACAGTTGCCAGTCTTCAGCCAATGTGATTCACCCCACGTTTTACCAAGAAATGGCTGAAGACACTGGATACTGCAAAGGCTATGGACCCTGACAATATTCCGACAATAATGCTGAAGACTTGTGCTCCTTGTTGCAACCCTAGCCAAGCTGTTCCAGTACAGCAACAACACTGGCATCTACCCAGCAATGTGGAAAATTGCCCAGGTATATCCTATACACAAAAAGCAGGACAAATCCAACCTGGCCAATTACCACCCCATCAGCCTGCTCCCCATCATCAGTAAAGTGATGGAAGGGCACCTCAACAGGGCTATCGAGCGGCACTTGCTTCGCAAGAACCTGCTCACTGGCACTCAGTTTGGGTTCACCCAGGGCCACTCAGCTCCTGACCTCATTACAACCTTGGTTCAAACATGGACAAAAGAGCTGGACTCCCGAGGTGAGGTGAGAGTGACTGTCCTTGACATCAAGGCAGCATTTGATTGAGGGTGGCATCAAGGGGCCCTAGCAAAACTGGAGTCAACGGGACTTAGGGGGAAAACTCTCCACTGGCTGGAGTCATACCCGGCACAAAGGAAGATGGTTGTGGTTGTTGAAAGTCAATCATCTCAGTTCCAGGGCATCATTGCAGGAGTTCCTCAGGATAGTGTCCTCGGTCCAATCATCTTCAGTTGCTTCATCAATGACCTTCCTTCCATCGTAAGGTCAGAAGTGGGGATGTTCACACAATGTTCAGCACCATTCGCGACTCCTCAGATACTGAAGCAGTCCATGTCCAAATACAGCAAGGCCCGGACAATATCCAGGCTTGGGCTGACAAGTGGCAAGTATCATCTGTGCCACACAAGTGTCAGGTAATGACCTTCTCCAACCATTGTCCCTTGACATTCAATGGCATTACCATTGTTGAATCCCCCACTATTAACATCCTGGGGGTTACCATTGGCCAGAAATTGAACTGGACATATAAATACTGTGGCTACAAGAGTCAATTCAGAGGCTGGGAATTCTGCAGAGAGCAACTCACTTTCTGACTCCCCAAAGCCTGTCCACTATCTACAAGGCACAAGTCAGGAGTGTGATGGAATACTCCCCACTTGCCTGGATGAGTACAGCTCCAACAGCACTCAAGAAGCTTGACAACATTCAGGACAAAGCAGACCGCTTGAATGGCACCCCTTCCACAAACATTCTTTCCCTCCACTACTGATGCACAATGGCAGCAGTGTGTGCCATCTACAAAATGAACTGCAGAAACTCACCAAGGCTCATACGAACAGACGAACATACAAAGAAGGAGCAGGAGTAGGCCACTTGGCTGTCGAGCCTGCTCCGCCATTCAATAAGATCATGGTTGATCTAATAGTAACCTCAAATCTACAACCCGCCTACCCCCCGATAACCTATCACCCCCTTAATTACCAAGAATCATCCACCTCTGCCTTAAAAATTTTCAAAGACTCTGCTTCCCACCACCTTTTCAGGAAGAGAGTTCCAAACACTCACAGCCCTCTGAGAGAAAATATTTTGCTTCATCTCCCATTTTAAATGGGCGACCCCTTATTTTTAAACAGTGACCCCTGGTTCTAGATTCCCCTACAATAGGAAACATCCTCTCCGCATCCACCCTGTCAGGACCTCTCAGAATCTTATATGTTTCAATCAAGTCGACTCTTACTCTTCTAAACTCAGTGGATACAAGCCTGGTCTGTCCAACCTTTCCTCATAAGACAACCTGCCCATTTCAGGTATTAGTCTGGTGAACCTTCCCCGAACTACTTCCAATGCATTTACATCTTTCTTTAAATAAGGAGCCCAGTACTGTACACAGTGCTCCAGATGTGGTCTCACTAGTGCTCTGTATAACTGAACCATAACCTCCCTACTTTTGTAATCAATTCCCCTCACAATAAATTATACCATTCATTTAGCTTTCCTAATTAATTGCTGCACCTGCACAATAGCCTTCTGCATTTCAGAGCTCTGCAATCTCTCAACATTTAGATAAAATACATCTCTTTTATTCTTCCTGTCAAAATGGACATTTCACATTTTCCCACACTATAATCCATTTGCCAGACCTTTACCCCCTCACTTAACCTATCTATATCTTTTAGTAGCCTCCTTTTGTCCTCTTCACAACTTACTTTCCTACCTGTCTTTGAAGAATCTGGATGGGAGGGGTCAGAGTCGGTTTGGGAGGAGCCCAGTGCTGTACTCAGGGGCCCCTTTCGGGGGGCATCCTCAACCTGTTTGCACTCAAAACATTGAAATGGAGTTAGAGCTGATAGAAAAGAGGAAGATCTTCTTTGAGAAAGTTACATTGGAGCCATTGCCTTCTTCTGCTTTTCAAAGAGAGACTACAGGAGTTACTGGCTGCACAATGCAGTTACTCCATTTCAGCTTCAACAGAGAGGTATGTGAGAAAGTAAATGAGGGCAAGTGCCTAGGAAGCACAGCTGCTATATATGTGCCAGTAATGCGCTTTATCCAATTGGCATGGATCACATGTCAAAGGGCACCCTGTCATTGCTGAAGTGCAAGTTAAGGTTGATCAGCAGACAAGGCAACAGATTACAGGAGTTCCTTTGTTAAGACCATACATTTCAGCGGGTCTCTAAACCTCTCACAAATTCTGTGGGATTGAGATGTCACGTGTCAGCGTTGGCATCATGGGCACCGAGATATCTGAGTCTGCGCCTCAGCTGCAAGGTTGTATCAGTGAGAAGCTATTAGCGCTGACAAAGCTCTGGGGCATGACATTGTCTTTCTGTGTGTGAGTGGGAGGTCTGCTGTATCTGCCCAGTGTTCATTAATCTGTTGCATCTATCATTCCCCAGGGAGAAGGAGGATTGAATAATGGAGCCTGTGGTCAATGCTGCCTTACTGATGGCACTGTCCTAACTGAGCAGCAGGAGAGGGGCCCGACGCCGCCTAGCCCAGCTTCGAGAGGAGGCCCAGCCTAGAGTCCATGTTCAAGGGGAGCTGCAGCAACAACCAGAGGATGAGGAGTTTATACCCATCCCAAGGAGGCGACTCGCATGACCAAGAGTCTATCAAAGAAGATTCTCTGATCTGGAGATGAGTGACAGACAATGCTGTGCACATCTGTTTTTGCCAAGAGATGCAGTGGATCTCATCTGCCACATTCTGTGGGAGGATTTAATGCCCTATGGACTGGGAGGACATCCCCTGCCAGTGCCCCTGAAGTCACTGCCACACTCAATTTCTTTGCCTGTGAATCGTTCTAGAGATCCACAGGGGACCTATGCAGCAACTCACAGTCCTCAGCACATGAATGTATCAAGGAGGTGACAGATGCCCTCTACAGTAAGGCTCATCATTATTTGAAGTTCACACTCGATGAAGCTAGCCAGGCTGCTAGATTTCTGAGGTTTGTGGCTATATCAGGCTTCCCTAGAGTACAGGGTGGAGTTGATTACACACATATGGCTTTGAGAGCTCCATGGCAGCAACCACTGATGATCATAAACAGGAAAGGATTCCACTCCATCAACGTTCAACTGCTGTGCGATCATCAGAAGCACATTATGTACATTTGTGCCAACTACCCTGGGCGTTCCCATGGTTCGTGCATCCTGAGTCACTCCCAGGTGCCTCACATACTCAAAGAGCCTCAGTGATTACAGGGCTGGCGGCCTGGGGATAAGGGGTACGTGCTCAAACGACGGCTCACGACACCAGTGCATTGTCCTCGGAGTGCCTCAGAGGAGAGATAGAATGCGGCGCATAGCTTGACATGATCCATCATTGAGCAGACCATGGGCATCCTGAAGATGCGCTTCTGATGTTTGGACCACACTGGCTGTCTCTGCAGTACTTTTCACAGAGGGTGTCCCACATCATCACAATGTGTTGCATCCTTCACAACCTGGCACTTCCTTGCCAGAGGAAGATATGGAGGAGGCTGAGAGCTCCTCAGTTGATGAAGAGCAGGATGGGCAGGAGCCTAAATTGAGAGATGAAAGTCTGCTTCCACGTGACGATGCCATTGAAGCACCTGGGAGTGACTCAGGATGCATGAGCCATGGGAACACCCAGGGTAGTTGGCACAAATGTACATAATGTGCTTCTGATGATCGCACAGCAGTTGAACGTTGATGGAGTGGAGCTCTTTCCTGTTTATGATCATCAGTTGTTGCTGCCATGGAGCTCTCAAAGCCATATGTGTGTAATCAACTCCACCCTGTACTCTAGGGAAGCCTGATATAGCCACAAACCTCAGAAATCTAGCAGCCTGGCTAGCTTCATCGAGTGTGAACTTCAGATAATGATGAGCCTTACTGTAGAGGGCATCTGTCACCTCCTTGATACATTCATGTGCTGAGGACTGTGAAAGATATGCCTGTGCCACATTGAGAACCACACAATTCCAGAAGGAGTAAGATGCAGACAACATGACCTACCAACATTGCCCCCATCCCTTACTGCCGTGCCACTGGACTGAGAGGCCTTTACAACCAGTGACAGCGAGAACAATCTCAGCTTTCGACCCAGCACCTTCATACCTCATCATTCACTCGGACCTGTTCATTGGAATGCGAACCCTCCATTGGTGCGCTCTGGGAAGTGAAAGTTAACACGACAGCACAGACACTGCATCAAAATGATTTAATTCCTCTCTGGCCATGGGGGAGATGCCAGAGGACTGGTGAACAGCTAATGTGGTTCCGCTATTTAAGAAGGGTTGTTGAGATAAGCCAGGGAACTACAGGCCAGTAAGTCTCACATCAGTGGTAGGGAAACTATTGGAGAAAATTCTGAAGGAAATAATCTATCTTCACTTGGAGAGGCAAGGTTTGATCAGGGATAGTCAGCATGGCTTTGTCAGAGGGAGGTCAAGCCTAACAAATTTGATTGAATTTTTTGAGGAAGTGACCAGCTGTGTAGATGAGGGCAGTGCAGCTGATGCAGTTTAAATGGATTTCAGCAAAACCTTTGAAAAGGTCCCACTTGGGAGATTTATAAAGAAGGCAAATGCACATGAGATACAGGGTAATTTGAGAAGGTGGATTCAGATTTGGCTTAGTTGTACAAGACAGAGAGAGGGTGATGACAGAAGGATGCTTTAGTGACTGGAAGCCAGTGTCCACTGGCGTACCACAGGGATCTGTTCTCGGTCCCCTATTATTTGTCATTTATATAAATGACATAGATGATTATGTGAGGGGTAGAATTAGTAAGTTTGCGGATGACACAAAGATTGGCCGGGTGGTTAACAGTGAGGTTGAGTGTCTTGGGCTACAGGAAGATATAGATGGGATCGTCAAATGGGCAGATAAGTGGCAGATGGAATTTAACCCTGAAAAGTGTGAGGTGATACACTTTGGAAGGAGTAATTTGACAAGGAAGTATTCAATGAACAGCATGGCACTAGGAAGTTCTGAGGAACAAAGGGACCTTGGCGTGTGAGTCCATAGATCTCTGAAGGCGGAGGGGCATGTTAGTGGGGTGGTGAAAAAGGCATATGGGACACTTACCTTTATCAATCGAGGCATAGATTATAAAAGTAGGGAGGTCATGTTGGAGCTATGTAGAACCTTGGTGAGGCCACAGCTGGAGTACTGTGTGCAGTTCTGGTTGCCACATTATAGGATGGATGTGGTTGCACTGGAGGGGGTGCAGAGGAGATTCACCAGGATGTTGCCTGGGATGAAACATTTAAATTATGAAGAGAGGTTGCATAGACTTGGGTTGTTTTCATTGGAGCAGAGAAGACTGAGAGGCGACCTGATCGAGGTGTACAAGATTATGAGGAACATGGATAGGGAGCAGCTGTTCCCCTCAGTTGAAAGGTCAGTCACAAGGGGGCATAAGTTCAAGGTTCAGGGGCAGGGGCTTTAGGGGGTTGTGAGGAAAAACTTTTTTACCCAGAGGGTGGTGACGGTCTGGAATGCACTGCCTGGGAGGGTGGTGGAGGCAGGTTGCCTCACATCCTTTAAAAAGTACCTGGATGAGCACTTGGCATGTCATAACATTCAAGGCTATGGGCCAAGTGCTGGTAAATGGGATTAGGTAGGTAGATTAGGTCAGGTGTTTCTCACATGTCGGTGGAGACTCGATGGGCCAAAGGACCTCTTCTGCACTGTGGTTCTGTGATTCTGTGAAAAGACTTGATGAAGCGGTCGCCACTTTATGAGAAGCTTTTAGTGGACACTGAGATGCGCGCCATGGTTGGAGAGAGCACCATGGCTGCAGGTCTTGTACTTTGGTATTTCCAATGAAGGCAACATTCTCATTTGGACAGACAATTACAGTTACCCCTCCAACGCGAGGGAGGATGTCTAACTCCATGCTGTCTGGTAAGCAGTTCGGTTGCTAACGCATTTTGCAGACACTTCAGTAAAGAGTTTCACACATCTCCCTGACATAACACAAGGGTAGAATAAGTATCAAGAGTCAGCTACACATCACATGAATATGAGGCTCACAGAGGGAGGTGAAATCTGAGTGGGAGCATGGATCAGTCTCACAATCAGAGGGCACATGGATGCAATTGACTTTTATCATTCTCAAGAACAGCAAATGTATTTACAAAGGTGCATGATATTTACAGTGATTGAACACCCATGACCCATAACAGCGATTTCAAAGCTTCTTAATTTTTCTAACCCTACTGCTTCCTCTATCTACATCCCCGTCATCCACAGCAGGGGTGTTGGCAGCTTGCTGGTTGGATCGCCCTGTTGTCTTTGATGACTTTGGCAGGCATCCTCTGGAGGGTCGTGAGCTGGAGGGCCGCAGCCTACTTTGGGTCTCCTGTTGTGGGGCATATGCACCCTCCTTGGCCTGTACAGATGGAGGTGATAGGGTCACAGGCAGAGGGGATTGGAATCGGCTGGACTCTCTCGGAGGTACCTGGGTGAATAGCCCCGGGGTGTCCAGCTGCTGGTCCTTCTGTGGGCCCAAGGACCTCTGTCTGATTCCATGAGGAGAAGGAGCACCCAGAGGGAGGTTGAGGTGCCCCGCCCCGCTCTTGCCTCGCTACTGACGGATTCCACCAATGCCTTTAACGATAACACCTCTGAGCGGAAATCCGGGAGGATCTGCTGGACCAAGGTCTCCAGGGCAGTCACCACCCTCCCCATGGAGACCTCAAGATGCTCACATGTTGGAGCCACGACATGGGACAGAACACAGACAGACTCCTCCATCCTTTGCTCTAGTCTGCTAACTGTATCTCACAACTCTACCTGGTTTTCCACTGCCTGTCATTGTATCTCCAGCATGTTTGACATTGTCATTTCCAGAGCCTCATCATCAGAATCGGACTCAGTGGGTGCCTGTTCTCCAGCCATCCTCCGAGTGTCAGAGACCTGGACTGTCACTGCCTCCAGCTGCTGTGGAGACGTGTCAGTGAAGTGTTCCCCACAATGTGATCCTGAGCCTAATCTAGATCCATGACCCACCGGGGTGTGTGTCTCTGAGCTGGTGGAGTGTGCAGGATTATTTTTTGAATGGCTCCTCTGCTTCCTCATCAGAGGTGGCCTGGGGGTTGGGGCTTACATTGGGTCTTGAAGTGTGCCTGGACCTGCTGCTGCCAGTAAGAGAGAGCAGATGGATTCAGTTCAGGAACAGGCTGAATACAACATTGCAAATCACTCACTGAGAATGGCAGCATGTGAGCCACTCATGGAGGGCTCATCCGCACAGGCTTGCTGGGAGAGGCCGATCTCACCTTCTGCACAAGAATAGACTTGTCCTCGCTCACCAACTCGGCGGCATCCTCCCCGAATTTAGTCAGCTCCAGGATGTCGGCCCTCCCTCCTCCGGTCTGAGATCGCTCCCTGTTTTTGGCCTGGATGAAGATAAATGGATGGAATATGATGGGAAGAGATGGAGGAGAGGTTAGGAAGCATGCATGCCTAGTGTGTGTGAGGAGCCCTCCCCAGTAAGGGCTGAGGATGGAGTTTGTGCAGCTTGTGAGATGAGATGTCGGTGATGTTAAAGTGCCCGTGAGACAATCAGTGCTCATGTGCCCCCTGCTAATATCGTGTGAGACCCCTGAACAGTGTGACCCTTTGAGTGCATGATGCCATTATCGGCGTCTGAGATTGTTGTGAGGAGAAGGCTGATTTACAGTTGCAGAGTGGATGAGATCACTCATCCTCTTCCTGCACTGGATTGCGTCATGAGGGCAGTTGCTTGATGCGCTCACCACTCTCACAATGGCCTCCTAGGCTGGCGAGGTGAGGCTGGTGGGCTTCGTGGAGATATCCCTGGAGTAGAGGGTCTCCTGGTGTTGCTCCACACCATTTATGAGTGCCTCATGGAGTCACTGTTGAACTTCGGAGCAGCTCTCTTCTTTGCTGCAACCATTTCAAAACGTCTTCTTCTCCAAACTGGGCTGAAGAGAGTGAGGGTGGCGTTTAAAAATGGCCCCTGGACCTTTGACTCAATTAGGTTACGGTGGAGCAGCGAATCAGTTCCCAACCCACCACGTCATTTGGATAGAAACTCGCCTATGCATAATTAGTGAGCTTCCAAATATGGAATCGGGTGCGACACAACAGGAAAAATGCCGCATAACCCACCCACCACTGCACTTAGCCTCTGTAGGGGAGCTATTACACTCTCCAATCCCGCAACGACCACTCGAGACTCAGGCTTCTATTTAACCGCTTTATCTGAGCATGTGCAAGGGAGCTGCTACCATTACGTAAAATAGCAGACCAGCTCCCAGACTGATTCCATTTCATTACTTTTGTACTTTTTCTTGTCATAATGCATTTGAGTGCATTTGAATACATCCAATTGGTAACCGACACACTGGTTCCATACTATCTCTGTTCTATTGAGTACATAAACATGTGATTTTGTTATCCAGTTATTCTAAAGCATATATGCATAATTATACTATCCAATCAGAACTAACACACGTACACAAGGACCTTGGTTTTGCAAGTCAAGACTGTTTGTGTTTCATCAAAGCCCCCTCTTTGTCCATTGTTCATCTTCTCATATCTAAGCTAAAACCACTGTCCCCTCCCTATCTGAGAGACGAGTACACTTAACCTAATTTATGTCATACTTTGTCTCCAGTCTGACTCTCAAGGCTATGCAATGTTCATCTGGTAATCTTCAACTCTTAATATGTTTAGCAGCCATGTCTGCCTGGAGATTTTAGGTATTTTTCAGTAAATTCTTACTTTATTCTCTTTTAGTATTTTTAATTTCCCCATAACAGTCCCCCCTTTTGGCCCTTGGCAAAGCCGAAGATGGCCACACATTTAGTTGAGAATTCCTCTCCTGGTCTTTCGGGTGGCCAGTAATCCAGGCCGCCAGAGGAATCCTAAACCACCTATCTGTATGACCTAACCTTTCCTTCTCCAGTCTTCTCCTTTGGAGTATGCATAGGTTGGGGAATTGATGCACACCTTTGGTTTGTTGCTGTCTGTGCCTGGAGAGGCCCTTTCCAGGTTTTCCGTTGGTGGCTGCAGAGTCTGATAGCCCAAAAGAGCATAATTTCCTTGGCTAACATCATACCCATTCTAATTATCTCTCACCAATTCATTAATCTTCCGGCTGTAGCACATGCAGTAGCTGACTCTTGACCGATTGGGTGGCTAATTCCACTTGCAAATGCCCCCTTGCAATTTGCTCTCTAGAAGCTTCTACGTACAACTGAGCCATCCTTGTTGCTTCCTGCATGGCTAGGCATGCTATTTTGGCAGGAGTTTGATCAGTGAACAATGTGTCATCCCACCAAGGGCTAAATAATCATCCTGTCGTTCTGCCTGGCAGATGGAAGTCTCCTATAGTAAAAGGACCTGTAGACAAAAACTTGAGTTGGTAGCACAAATTAAGTCCCCATAAAGGAACTCAGCCTCGCTGGTCATGAGGCACCATTGAGTTGAAGACACCTGAATTGCCTTAAATGCTTCCTGAATTGGTAATGTGGTGAATGTGACTTTGCTGGTATTTGTAAATACATCTAGCGTTTGGCATGGGCACACAATGTAATCTCTTGATTCTGTACAACAATCTCTAGTACTCATCAGTAGCGTTTCTTTTACATAGGATGTATATCCACGTAGTCCTACGCAGTATACCAACCTCCCTTTATCTACTCCTAGGGACTTAAACCTACAGCTATTCAGGAAAATCCCGTTTGGATGATGCTCTTGGGGAATGGCCATGATGAATTTTATGACTCCATCCTCTCCTCCACCTTGAGGTTGTGCAATCACCAATTCCTGCCGCTCCTTGCATAAATTTAGGAGGTTCAATTGGTATACTGACTTGAACATGTGTTCGGGAATCGTTCCCAACCTGATATCTTCGGTGTCAGATTTTACCCCATCAATTAATTCTCGTGCTAGCTTATCACATGGCCTCCCTGTTTCTTGTCATTCGGCTGTATCTATAATCCTGTCTGTGGTTTGCCTAAGGACCTGTAGCAGACCTTCTCCTTGTATCTCCACAGCTGTCAGGGCATGCTCTGTTCCGCGTGCACCAAAGTGCAATCCTCTGGCAGTCTCAGTGGCCGCCCAGAAGGCATAATCATTTAAGTCATGGATCTGACCTGAATTAAGCATGGAATTGGAACTCCCAAATAGCCCTCCTATATCTCTCAGTATATTTCTTTTAGTCCCAAGATATTATATGTCACACCCAGGAAGACCATAGTTACATCAAGTAGTAATGGTTTTGACTTTCCTATCCTGATTATCCTGTCCGGTGGGGGGTACTTGCTACATCTGGACATTGAGTGGGTCTTTGATATCTACACATAGTCAAAGTAAAACATCGTGTATCATAACAATCTTGCCTATCTATTATATATTTACATGATTCTTCACAATATTGTCCCTCAAGACCAAGTTCCCAAACAACGGGAGGTAGGTCTGTCCATCCGACAGTCACATTAATCTCTTGATACACCCAAATATCTGTTGGGCGAAAAGTTGGTAAGGGACGCATGCACTTCACATCCCCCATACCACCAACCCAGTCCAGTCATATTGTTATAAATCCCAGTTATTGTTACTCTGTCACTCATGTCTGTGCTTATGCTTAGTGAGATATTATTGGGTGAGTGTACCAACCCACTGGGGTGTATCTTAAAGAGTGCATTTGTCATTTTATCGTTGTCCTTGCCCTTGGGTACATACCACCACCCTGTGAAATTCCCTTGTTGACATTCGAGGGGTGTTAGCAGGATCGGCTGCCCTGGTGCTGCTAAGCGTAAATTACTCTTATAACCCTTTGTGCTGCCACACGTGAGGTCCGGTTCCCAATTGTTCATCTGATGTGTTCGTGTGGTGGCTTAATCCGTGATCCAGGTGTCGGGTTTCTTTATCCATTCCCCAATTCCTCTTCGGGGGAGTAATGCATATTGTCCTGGGTGGAGGCAGATGTCGTCATTGGCCTAACAGTCGGTGCCTCCCATGCCAGTGTTGACACGCCCACCTGTGGAGACATTAACATTGGCTCCTGTTGTCCGGGTTACCGCTTGGTGATTCATCATATATCTTTAACTACATGTAATGCCTCCATTTATTTCCCATTTTCATATCTACAATTGTGTACATATCTCCTGTCATAATTACCTTGTATGGTACCTGCCACTTGGGGCGAATCCAGTTTGCTCCGGGCTCACCCTGACCATCTTGGGGGGTCCATTGGTGGTCTTTGGCTTTGCCTGTTTCCATATCCTTAATCATCTGTCGGTCCCTGACTTCCTTCCTTAACTCATGCAATTGCTTTCTTATTTCCCTCACATAGTCTCGCATCCTTCCTTTTAGTGGTCCTACATCTCCCCTTCCTACTACGATTCCCTCAGGTAACTGCATTGCTCTCCTTGTCATTAGTTCAAATGGTGTGAGCCCGGCGGCCCTGCTTGGGGTAGTCCTAAGGCGCATCAGAATACTTGCCAACACTGTGGCCCTGTTTCTTGAATTGTTTTTGCTATTGATGTTTTTAAAGTTCAGTTCATCCTTTCTACCATCCCTGAACTCTGGGGGTGGTAAGGAATGTGGAATTTCTGTTTAATCTCCATAAGTTTACATACATTTCTTTAATGACTCTTCATATGAAATGAGTTCCCTGATCTGAATTGATCTGGGTAGGCACCCGCTCCACTTCTTCCAGTCCACCATCTCCTGCTGCTGTCCCACGTTGGACCTCAATTCCTTAAGCTGTCTACACAACTCTACAATGCACCTTCTTATCCTATCTTTCAATGGCTCAGTATCTTCACTTCCAGTGGTGGTTTAGTGATGCGTAATGTAATGTGTAATTTAGTTACTTTAGTGATGTGTAATGAGGCAGATTTGATAAGGGAGCTTAAGGTGAAGGAACCCTTAGGAAGAAGTGACCATAATATGATAGAATTTACCCTGCAATTTGAGAGGAAAAAGCTGGAATCAGATGTAACGGTATTACAGTTGAATAAAGGCAACTACAGAGGCATGAGGGAGCAGCTGGCCAGAATTGACTGGGAGATGAGCCTAGCAGGAAAGACAGTGGAACAGCAATGGCAGGAATTTCTGGGAGTAATTTGGGAGACACAGCAAAAATTCATCCCTAGGAAGAAGAAGCATACTAAAGGGAGGACGAGGCAACCATGGCTGACAAGGGAAGTCAGGGACAGCATAAAAGCTAAAGAGAAAGCATACAATGCAGCGAAGAGCAGTGGCAAACCAGGCAATTGGGAAGCCTACAAAGACCAACAGAGGACAACTAAAAAAGAAATAAGGAGGGAGAAGATTAAATATGAGGGTAAACTAGCCAGTAATATAAAAGAAGATTGCAAGAGTTTTTTCAGATATAAAAAGGGTAAGAGAGAGGCAAAAGTGGACATTGGGCCACTGGAAATTGACGCTGGAGAAGTAGTAGTGGGGAACAAAGAAATGGCGGAGGAACTGAATAGGTACTTTATGTCAGTCTTCACAGTGGAAGTCACGAGTGACATCCCCAAAGTTCAAGAGAGTCGGGAGGCATAGGTGAGTATGGTGGCCATTACCAAGGAGAAAGTGCTAGGAAAACTGAAAGGTCTGAAGGTGGATAAATCACCTGGATCAGATGGATTACACCCCAGAGTTCTGAAGGAGATAGCTGAAGAGATAGTGGAGGCGTTAGTGGTGATCTTTCAGGAATCACTGGAGTCAGGGAGGGTCCCAGGGGACTGGAAAATTGCTAATGTAACCCCCCTATTTAAGAAGGGAGTGAGGCAAAAGATGGGAAATTACAGGCCGAGTAGCCTGACTTCGGTCGTTGGTAAGATTTTAGAGTCCATTATTAAGGATGAGATTTCAGAATACTTGGAAGTGCATGGTAAAATAAAGCAAAGTCAGCATGGTTTCATCAAGGGGAGGTCATGCCTGACAAATCTGTTAGAATTTTTTGAGGAGGTAATGAGTAGGTTAGACAAAGGAGAGCCAATGGATATTATCTACTTGGACTTCCAGAAGGCCTTTGACAAGGTGCCGCACAGGAGGCTGCTCAGTAAGATAAGAGCCCATGGTGTTAGAGGCAAGGTACTAGCATGGATAGAAGATTGGCTGTCTGGCAGGAGGCAGAGAGTGGGGATAAGGGGGTCCT
Organism: Carcharodon carcharias; assembly: GCF_017639515.1. Classification (NCBI taxonomy): domain Eukaryota; kingdom Metazoa; phylum Chordata; class Chondrichthyes; order Lamniformes; family Lamnidae; genus Carcharodon; species Carcharodon carcharias. The sequence continues at coordinate 137,144,056 of NC_054478.1, read as the reverse complement.
TCTCAGGATGGCGGCAGGTGACTGGTGGAGTTCCGCAGGGGTCAGTGTTGGGACCACAACTTTTCACTTTATACATTAATGATCTAGATGAAGGAACTGAGGGCATCCTGGCTAAGTTTGCAGATGATACAAAGATAGGTGGAGGGACAGATAGTATTGTGGAGGCGGGGAGGCTGCAGAAGGATTTGGACAGGTTAGGAGAATGGGCAAAGAAGTGGCAGATGGAATACAGTGTGGGGAAGTGTGAGGTCATGCACTTTGGTAGGAAGAATAGAGGCATAGACTATTTTCTAAATGGGGAGAGAATTCAGAAGTCTGGAATGCAAAGGGACTTGGGAGTCCTAGTCTAGGATTCTCTTAAGGTTAACTTGCAGGTTGAGTCGGTAGTTAGGAAGGCAAATGCAATGTTGGCATTTATTTTGAGAGGACTAGAATATAAAAGCAGGGATGTGTTTCTGAAGCTTTATAAGGCTCTGGTCAGACCACATTTAGAATATTGTGAGCAATTTTGGGCCCCGTATCTCAGGAAGGATGTGCTGGCCCTGAAGAAGATCCAGAGGAGGTTCACGAGAATGATCCCAGGAATGAAAGGCTTAACATATGAAGAACGTTTGAGGACTCTGGGTCTATACTCGACGGAGTTTAGAAGGATGAGGGGGGATCTGATTGAAACTTACAGAATACTGAAAGGTCTGGATAGAGTGGACGTGGGGAAGATGTTTCCATTAGTAGGAGAGACTAGGACCTGAGGGCACAGCCGCAGAGTAAAGGGAAGACCTTTTAGAACAGAGATGAGGAGAAACTTCTTTAGCCAGAGAATGGTGAATCTATGGAATTCATTGCCACAGAAGGCTGTGAAGGCCAGGTCATTGAGTGTATTTAAGACCGAGATAGATAGGTTCTTGATTGGTAAGGGGATCAAAGGTTACGGGGAGAAGGCGGGAGAATGGGGTTGAGAATCTTATCAACCATGATTGAATGGCGGAGCAGACTTGATGGGCCGAATGGCCTAATTTCTGCTCCTATGTCTTATGGTCTTATGGATCTAGGGTTCTCTCTGGAAGCCGCTTAACACTGCCTGTCATCAGTGTGTTAATCCTGTGATCTTTTTGTAGCTCGCAGGCACATTAATATAGTCAGTAATACATCTATTTAGTCTTTTCCCAGCTTTCCCTTTACCTGTATCCATCTTGTGGCAAATTGTTGTTAAGTATTATTTCTCCTTACCCTTCAATTGCCTCAAATATGGATTCTGAATAGTTTTACCTCTAAGGTTTTTTTTTCCTGACCACAATCATCCTAAGATTCTCTTGAGGTCAGTTTCTCTATTGTTTTGATCATTTTAAATGTTTCCTTACTCTTTAGGCCATATTAACTATTCCATGTCAACAGGGATCTTTGCCTCTAGATCTTTGCTTATCTCCCCCTGTGCAGTTCCAATATCTCAGTTGATGGCCAGATTATCAAATTCAATTCCCTTAAAACAGTTTGTATATGGTGTCCTCTTTCCCTAACTCTTTCTCCTACCCTTAATCCTTTCTTCATACCATTTTACACTTGCAATAGCTACCATCTTATCTTGTTCAGGTGAGACTTTAGAGCCCAATGAAGTATTCTCATAACAGTTTTAAAACAGAAATCAGACATTGCCATGTTTTGCTTCCTTATCTTCTCAAATGACATTTTATTGTCTCAGACGTAGCCCACTAAATTGTGTCTGACCCCTTTTTAAAAATTATCTCAGATTCATTAACTCGGCCAAAAATTGGATTTCTGCCAAACTTTGTCAAATTCCCTTTTGAGAACTTTATCGGGAACCAAACCACAATTTTTTTTAAACTTTGAAAGAACTGTAATTTACACAATCAAAATTAAAACTATCTCTTTCTCATGTGTATTGACTTGTATCCAGATTAAAAGTCCCAAATATTTATCGACACATTCTTTATCTTGGATACCACCCTAGTTATTCAAAAGTAACCTTCTAAATTACATTGCACTTTACATCTCAAGATTGTCCCAAATTCAAATTACAGTGCTGTTGGAATGCAGATTTCCTTTCATATTTAATTCATCTCTTCAAAAGGAACGTCTTTTTATCCATTGGAGCCACCTAGACCATGTGTTTTGTCTTTGGGTTTTCCTAGAATTCTTTTGAATTTCAGGTAATTTGTTTTTCCCTCAGAATTTTAGAGTACCAACTCATATGTATCAATCCCAATCAGCTTGGAAGCTGGTGATAAGGGTTATTCCCTACTAGTCTACAAGGGGGTGGTACAAAGGTTGGTTCATCTCAAACAAAGGCAAAACCTGTTTTGTCTTTAAAATACCTTCAAATTGCGATTTTTGCCAGAAATCTCAACTCAAACCTTATACTCAAAACTTTGGAATGTTTGAGTATACTTTTCCTTTAATCTAATATGGGGCTTTCGACTCTAAAGTGCTGAACTACACACACAAATGACAATTTAGGGAAGAAAACACAATAAAGCTCACATACAAATGCTTCCTTGCACACAAACAAACACATATGTAAAGGTACAAAAACAAAAAACTGCGGATGCCGGAAATCAAAACAAAAACAGAATTACCTGGAAAAACTCGAGGACTCGAAAAGTCAACTCTTTTCTTCTCCATACATAGGTAAAGGTATATATTTATACTCCTGTAATATTGAACTTAACGAATTAAAACTCTCATACCCTAAACGAAACTTCAAGTAGCAGTGAGGGAATAAAGGGATCTTAGAGGCTTCACCTATATGGACAATCAAAATGACTGAAGCTCACATTTTCTCTGGTACTGCCTGTTAATGCTCATTAACCCCTCTTGGGGTACCCCCTTTCTCTCTCTCTTCAGCACAAACAGCTCTTGTAACTTAGATCAATTCATTTTTTTTAAGTCACAAAGAATTCAGTAGGGGACCTTTTGGGTCCCAATCATCCTTCCACATATCCCCATTCCCTGTTGGTGGCCCCTGGGAGAAATCGATCTGCCGCTGCCACCGGCGCAACTCGAACAAAATATTTTTGTATTTGTTTAGTTTGTTGCAGATACAGACTCAAAATGAGTACTGTAGCTTTGTCGGTTTTATCATTAGTCTGAGCTTTCCACCACTCCTTTGAATGTAATGATGGGTTGCTCGGCTGCTAACCTTGTTGGTTAATTTTGCTGATCAGCTTTTTATGCTTCCTGGCGAGGTGAAGGGACATTGTTCCTTCACCTCCCCATTCTGCAACGAACTCAAGTTTGATTTTCTCAGCCATACTCACATTCACACTAAATGAGACTCAATCTCGCCTCCCGAGGATCAATCCCACCTCTCAAGACTCAATCCTGCCTCCTGAGGCTTAATTGCCTCAAAGTAAACAGGGACAGGCACAGTTCCCCTGAGACACTCCGTCTCCTGGGACTCAATCCCACCTCCTGATGTTCAATCCTGCCCCCTGGCCACCTGAGTCTCCCTGGTCAAAACGATCGGATTTGCCCTATTAGACTTCCGTTCTAGTCCGAACTGAACAACCGGAGAGTATCTTTCAAATGAAAATACTCACCAGATCATTGTTTCGCCTTCACAGAGGTCCGGGTGAATCCTACCGACTACGCCACTGAAGGGGAGCTATTACACTCTCCAATCCCGCAACGACCACTCAAGACTCAGACTTCTATTTAACCGGTTTATTCGAGCATATGCAAGGGAGCTGCTACCATTGCGTAAAATGGCAGACCAGCTCCCAGGTTGATTACATTTCTGTACTTTTGCTAGTCGTAATATATTTGAGTGCATTTGAATACATCCAATTGGTAACCGACACACTGGTTCCATACCATCTCTATCCTATTGAGTACATAAACATGTGATTTTTTTTATCCAGTTATTCTAAAGCGTATATACATAATTATACTAGCCAATCAGAACTAACACATGTACACAAGGACCTTGGTTTTGCAACTCAAGGCTGTTTGTGTATCATCAAAGCCCCCTCTTTGTCCATTGTTCATCTTCCCATATCTAAGCTAAAACCAACTGTCCCCTCCCTATCTGAGGGAGGAGTACACTTAATCTAATTTATGTCATACTTTGTCTCCAGTCTGACTCTCAAGGCTATGCAATGTTCATCTGGTAATCTTCAACTTTAATATGTTTAGCAGCCATATCTGCCTGGAGATTTTAGGTATATTTCAGTAAATTCTTACTGTATTCCCTTATAGTATTTTTAATTTCCCCCTAACAGCCTCAAAAATAGAAAATTCTATCCAGATGGCTGCATCTGGAAACAGATTGATGAAGTTTGAATATTGAAGAATATTGTTGGAGTTTGAAGTTTGCAGCAGGAGCCTCGTTGCTACATTTGCCCTTTTATCACTGGACACTGTAGATGAGCTCTGTTACTCATTGGAGATATTGCTTGTAGATTGTAGTTGGGGGTTATTTCAGATCGCAATGTGTATACTTGGTGCAATTAGCAGATGCTAATCCCATCCAGAACCTTGAGAGACCACTTTATTATCTGAAAGACGGAGATATCATTGGTGTTAAGGTGAGCCTGAAGATGCCCAACATTTGTTTCCTCATTGATACTCTTTCCTCACATTGAATGTTACGGCACCGAAACAGGTGTATGCCATCGAGCGTGCTCCATCCATGAAAAGAGCTCCAGCTTGTTCAGTCCTTCCTGATGGTCATAACCTTTTGGTTCTGATATCATTCTTGTAAATCTTTTCTCCAGCGGTTCTACATCTTTTTTGTAATACAAAGGCCAGAATCCTGTCAAATCTGACAGTCTAACAATATCTTATCTGCTTTTGAATTTCATTCCTTTAGCAATATTGAGAATTTTGAACCTACTTTTGCTGTGGCTCATCTGTAGAAAAGATGTGTACACCAATACATTGCAGAGCTATTTTTTAATGTAATCTTTACACATGTCAGAAGGAGTTTTGCATAAAGTCATTTCAGTAACTTGGATGAGATGAAAAGAATTCCTGAATGCCTCTCTGAGCCCAAAAGGGGAAATGAACTAAGTGTTCAAGGATGAAATGAGAATTGATTAAATTGCATTGGAGGAGCTCACCTACTTAAGCTTCAGTGGATAATTTTAAACATTTTATTGTTACAGAATCTATTAATTGACAATTGAGTATAGTAAGGGTGGACGAGGAGTCAGCAGACAAGGCTGAGTGAGACATAGATGGAGTGTAGAGTTGGGAATTTGGTTCGTGTGGGAATTCAGTGCACAGGACGAAAGAGGAGCTCCATCTGATACCTTTTTATCAGTCTCCAGTAGTTGGAACAAGAGAAGGAGCTGATTAGTGAACAAGTCTCCAGTTTATAGCAAACAGTCGCACAGTAAGGTGAAAGTATGGCAGGGCAGCTCAGCCACGTGGAATGCCCACCCTGTGGCATGATTATCTGCAAAATTTCTTGTGTTCCTGCTTTTCTCAAACTTTCCTCATTAGTTATCTCAAAAACCATGGCCAGAATTTTCCAGCCCACCGCCGCCCCCCGCCCCCCCCCCCCCCCCCCCCCCCCCCACCCCCAACCAGTGGCGGGTTCTCCCGTGGGTCATTGAATGATCCATTGAAATCCCCGTTCACATCAGCGGGACTGGAAGATCCAGACGGCATGAGGGGCTGGAAAATTCTGGCCATATCTTTGCCTTTAATTTATCTTCCATTGTCTTGCTTCTATTCCAACTTTTGCGTCCATTTGGTAACATTGACCAGCTGCAGCATTTTAGTATTCATATTCTGCTTTCCCCAGATATATCCTTATATCTAAAGATGTTTAGTTGTTTCTAAAGAGTCTTGATATTTAGTTGTTTCATCGTACAGAACTTGAATGTGAGGATGTGAATATGTTTGTGTGTGAGCGAGTGTTTGTATGTGTGAGTGTGTGCAAGTGTGTGTGTGTGTGTATGAATGTGAACACGTGTGTGTGTATGTGAACGTGTGTAGGTATGCAAAATTGACAGTTAACTGTCAGTCATCAGTTAACTGGTGCATTCATCATGGCAATGCCTCTACCAACCAGGATCCACTTGCCAACCAATCAACACTCTCTTCCCATGAAGTATCAATTCTTGTTCCCTTTACATTTAGTATTCTTGCGAATGTCCTGATGAATGTAAGATGAAAAGTTTTAACTTTTTTCAGTGATACTCAAGGTCTGACATTTTTGTGAAGGTTTATTTTGCAAGTGTTATGTATTTCCTGATGTCTTGATCAATTTTCCCTTTCAGATGTTATTAGGTTACCCAGGTAGGAAAATGGTTCTACTTGTTTTATTTCATTCAATTTCACTGTTATTTTGCATCTAGGTGTAATCCTTTTCTTTGATATTATCATACATTCTGTTTTGTATCAATTTAATGATAATCCATTTCTATTACAATTGCGTCCAGGAGTCTTTGTAGATTTTCCTTTGTATCTGCCATAATTAGTGCCATCTGCATATCTCAGATTATTGTGAGTGGACTAAGACCTCACCCTGCATATTTTTATAAAATAGATATAAATATCCTCACAGCTATTTTTAAAATTTTAAAACCTGGATGTTTTAAAATGGCTCAATCTATGTCTGTCTGTGACCTTTGAACAAAAGGAGCTGTCTGGCAGTTTCAAAGAAACTTACACCTTTTGAGTTCATCCTATCTCAAGTTTGCTGTGGGGTTATTAATAGAAATTGGATCGCACCAAGCTGAAGGGTTGGGAAATATGCCACTGCTTATAAAAGGGGGAAGCAAATCATAACAATTTTCTGTTTATGAATGGATGATGAGAGAAGAAATCAGTGCAGTTTAAATTAACCCCCCTCTCCTCTTGGCAGTAACTTTATTTACTGGTATAATCTATCCACTTACTGAAATTCCTAGAACCTGGATATGTGAAGCTATCAACGATATAGAGTATATAGAAACCCTAGGGGAAAATGACTGGACACCCAAGTAAGGAGAGAATCGTGCTTGACTTTTGAAGTTCCCTATTGTCAGAACAGCAGACCCTGATAACATTTTTACCTGAAGAATGGACACATCTGGGGACCAGCTGTTTTGTAAATGGACACGTTATGAGTAATGAGCTCTAAAGTTCAAATTTATTTATTGACCAAAGTAGACTGCTGCCAGTCAGCATTTCTACATTTGAGCCCATTAATTTTTGTTAAAAAAAAGTGTCAAGGAGGATCTTTGCTGCTTTCTGCTCCACAGCTGTAGATTTGTACCCAATCCTAGCTGCTCCCTACACAAAACAAATGGACAAGTTCTAGTCTCCTGGTTTGATGATCTCTAATTGAGAAGCTGACGGAGTTTCTGATTGCAATATGTCGGACATGGCTGGACTGCTCATTTCAAAGATTGTGCCATGTTCTTGCTGAAACCCGCTTTCCTTTCGAGCTCGTCTAGTCTCTCTCTCTCTTCAATTGCTGCCTTAAGGGTGCATAATTCTTCAGCCTTTACAGCAAACAGTTGCCTGAAGAAAGAGGAAGGGAAAGAAATCGTGGTTATTTTTATTCTGTTTACAGTATGTGCACTTTCTGTGGAGTTTAAAAATCCAGACATATCCAGCAGCCAGATTAGGAATCCACTTTGACATGCCCCCATCAACCTTTTCCTTACAGTGTCTCAGTGTGAGGGATTTTTCTGTCACTTGTACAAGACTTCTTCCATCTTCACATCAAAACCCCTAAACTGACTTCAAAGCTTTTCCTTGATAAATTGCACAAGTGTCACTTTTCATCACCGTCATTCTGCTTAGTGCTAAAATCAAAATAAAATGTTATTTCAAAAACAAGATATTTCCATTTGCAGGGGATTGGAAAGGATTGCAGAACTTTACAGTCAAGGGTGGAAAGTTTACACCATGAATAAACTGTCAGTAAGTAAAGGTACTTATGTCTGGATTTTCTGTAATTTGTTTTTAATGTAGGACATTATTAATATGAACATTCTCTAGTGCAGAAAGAAAAGACTTAGCTCCATTCACAATCTCAGGATCTTTCAAAGTGCTTTACACCCACCAAAGTACAATTGAAGTATGACCACTTTTGTAATGAAGGCAATGTGTCTGTCAATTTGCTCACAGCAAAGCCTCACAAACAGCAAAGACATAATGATCACAGTTTTAGTGGTGTTGATTGAAGAGTTAATATCAGCCAGGACACTGGGAGAATGCCACCTGCTCTTCAGCAAATAGGAACATGGCATTGTTTAAAACCACCCAAGAGGGCAGAGTGGGCCTGGGTTTGACATCTCCTCCAAAAGACAGTTCCTCTGACGGTGGATCTCTCCCTCAGTGTTGCACTGGTGTGCCAGCCTAGATTTTGTGTTCTGGCCCTAGAGTGGGATTTGTATCCTCAACCTCCTGACTCAGGCACTGACACCTGAGCCTTGGTTGACACGGTACCATAATGGAGTTAGTCCCAGCCTTAGCCACGCTTTGGGGGTGCCTGGATGTTTTTATTAACTGTTAGAAGATATAGGACCCTGAAATTGGTCAGCCATCCCAGTAGACTCGTTCGTCAAGAGTCTTCCAGAAGGGCTGCATATGTGGCATCCAGGGGTGCCTGGGGCTTAGAGCAATGTTTTTGGGATGACACCAGAGGGATCTAGTGCTCTTAATTGGAACCCTAGCATAAGGCTGAGACTGATTATGTTTTTTTTTAGCTAAGGACATCAAGGGATATGGATGAATGATGCCAGTAATGGAGTTGAGTTATAGATCAGCCATGATACAATAGATTGAACGGAACATGCTCGAGGGGCTGAGCAGCCTCTTCCTGTTGCTATGGCCTAGTTCGTGAAGCCACTCTGCGCCATTCAGAATTTACCATTCACATGGTAAGTTTGAGTTAAAGGAATTATTCAGTGCCAGTGATAGGAATTCAGTCAGCTCTTAATGTCAACATTAATTGAGACTTCAATCAAAGAATCCATTCAGTGGCAGACAGCAACTCAGAAACAGAGCATTCAACGAGAGCTTTTTAGGAAACCATAATGTTTTTTTTACTTCCACAGCCTTAAGGCAGCTTCCAGTTCCAATTTAAAGATTCTTGATGGTTTGAAAGAAAGCATTCAATTATTTAATGAAGTAAACGGACTGAGCATGAATTTGCTAACCAAGAAAATAATTCAAATTATTCACTTATGGAAGAACTCCTGCCTATCACAAAAGACTGTGCACATCATACTGGGTAGGTATTGAACCACATAAGTTTCCAGTACATTGAATCATACCCACTTCTACAGATGTGATTCAATGTGATTTCAGTTGGGTGATTCAATTGGTTTTAGTGCCCTGGGGTTAGACAACAGTATTGAAATCAGGGTCCTCAGTCCAGTGAGCATCCCCTGGCCTGCCATTTACTGTAGGTGTCTGTGTACAGATACTAAGTGAGGACAAGATTGAACCAAGTTGTGAAGCCCAGCCATTTGGCAACGTTAATGAAGAGAAACTAGCAGCCATGCCAACACTGAAGGCTTTTAACAAACAGGACAAAAGAGCCTTGGGCTCTTTTCTATAGGAAGGCTTGCTTCTATGCACTGGCACTTTGTTTGAGTTATTTTTAAAAAATTATTAAAACAACAAAAAAAATCCCTCACCACACCACACACTCCCCATGCCCCATCCATGTGCCACCTCATGGCCCCCCCAACCACCCTCCATGGCCCCTTGTACTCTCTATGCTAACACATACCCATAGGAAAATGACGGGCAAAAAAAACTTGCACAAAAATACAACATGCAGGGTGAATGTTAATGTTACTGTGTGCTTGTGGTAATCTGATGTGTAATATGCCTTTAAGACAAGTGTTGTAATGTAAGATCATATGATCTTAATACCCAATAACCTCTGTGGGAGAGTCTTGAGTTAGACACTGAAGAGTGAAGATAGATTTTGAGTTGTGAGCACACAAGTGTAGCTGCTGAGTTTATTTTGTAAATAAACAGCATGTGTTTATTCTAACAACGATCTCCTGATGTTCTCTGTCTCTGTACTGACTCAGTCACCCTGAAACAAGCATGCAGCCCAGATCCTTTAGCCCCCAACAAATCAAGGGCACTGGATCCAACAAACTGGCGACGAGAGTAATAGCATGAAAAGCCATGGGATAAAATGAAGTAATAAGCGAGGAAGAATGAAGGAAATTGGAAGAACCGAAATCGGGCTGTACCTCGCACGGTAGTTATAAATAAAGAAAATTTCCTTCTTGATTGTCGAAGTGGCTCCCCCCAGAGCATGCTGCAATTTGGCAGATTGGAGCCTTTTGATCCAACCTTGGACGACTTGTCTCACTATGTCGAACGCCTCACATTCATCTTCTAGGTGAATGACATTGCGGGGCAGGAGAAGAGGCGTGTGATCCTTTTGTCCGCGTGTGGCAGTAAGACATATGGCTTAATTTGAAATCTGTTGGCGCCCAGTGCTCCAGACTCAAAAAGTTTTGATGACTTAGTGAGCTTGGTAAAAAAATCATTACCAGCCCAAGCCGTCGGTGACGATGCAACGGTTTAAATTTAACTCAAGAAACAGAGCCGCAGGGGAGACAGTTGTTTGTTATGTGGCAAGTCTGAAGCAATTAACAGAGTATTGCGAGTTTGCTACATCTATCAATGATATGCTTAAAGATCTTTTGGAGTGCAGTATGAAAGAAAATGCGATTCAGAAGAGATTACTGGCTGAAACAAATCTAGGTTTTCAGAAGGTATTGGAAATCGCTCTGGCAATGGAAGGTGCAGTGCAAGACTCAGAAGCCATACAAGGAGAGCAAAATGGTGCCGTGCTCCACATTGGGCGGGGAGCCTCAACCAAAAAGACCACGAAAGTGCAGAGCTTTATTCTGAAACGTGAAGCAGCCACCGCTAGCAGACAAATTAAAAGGGATAACTTAGCAGCAAAAACATCGCATAATAGTAACAGAGGTGGAAGCAGACAACCTTGCAATGAATCACAATTTAAAAAGATTGAATGTTTCTTCTGCCATCGAAATGGAAAATCAGACAGAGTTTCAGACAAAAGCAAAAACCAATGGGCAAAATTTTACGGCCCCTTTTCGGCGGGGATGGAGCTGTAAGATAAGACGAGACATTCTAAGCCTCATTGGCTTCGGCGGGAATGTAAAATCCTGCTGCTGTAAAATTTCGCCCAATGAGATAAACAGTGTTGAAAAGCCTGAAGTGACAGATTCTAATGTCTATTCACTGTATAATTTAAAGGTAGGAAGAACGGAGCCTATCTATGTAACCATGAAAGTAAATGAGAAGCCTACCAGAATGGCGATGGATAACGGTGTAGCCACTACGGTGATCGGTGAGCATACTTTTAAATACCTGAACCATGGAGAACGTAAGCTGAATTTAAAAGAAACTGGTAAAAAATTAAAGACTTACACAGGAGAAGACATACAAGTAAAGGGTGTATGTAAAGTCACAGTACACTATGGAGCTCAAACAGTGAGATTACTCTTGACTTAATCTTCTTGGATAAAACTGGCTGGAAAAAATTGAATTGGAATGGACTGAAATCTCCCAACTGAGGACTAATGGGCTTTCAGAGCTACTACAAAAATATGCCTCAGTTTTCAAGGAAGAACTTGGAAAAATTGAAGGGCGACAAGCAAAAATTCATGTAGATCCAGAGGCAATGCCAAGATTCATGGAGGCAAGACCAGCACCTTATATAATGCGGGATAAGGTAGGCACTGAACTGGACAGATTAGAAAAGCTAGGAGTGAGACAAGCAGTACAATATCCAGAGCGGGCAGCTCCAATTGTACCTGTTCTCAAACCTGACCGAAGCATTTGAATATATGGAGACTATAAATTAACTGTCACTAAAGTGGCAAAATTGGATATACACGCCATACCTAAAATTGAAGATTTATACACTAAATTGGCAAGTGGAACAGCCTACATGAAGTTAGATTTGAGTCATGCCTGACAACAATTGGAATTAGGGAAGGCATCCTGGAAGTTTATCATCATAAATATACATAAGGGTTGTACCAATACACCCGTTTACCACTTGGCATATCTTCAGCTTGCGCCATATTCCAAAGAACCATGGAAAGTTTACTACAAGGACTGCTCCATGTTGTAATTTATTTGGATGATGGTCTCATGACTGGACTCACCAAAAAGGAGCATTTGGTGAACTTGGAAGAAGTTTTGAAACGTTTTTCACAGGTGGGAGTGAGATTGAAAAAAGAAAAGTGCACATTCAAGGCACAAGAGGTAACCTGCCTAGGTCACAAGGTAGAGTCACAAGGCCTACATCCAGTTGGAGAAAAAGTGAAAACCATTAAAGAAGCACCAGCGCCAAAGAATACAACCGAACTGAAATCATTCTTGGGCGTGATCAATTACTGTGGACACTTCTTGCCTAATTTGTCGACAGAACTGGCACCATTGTATTACTTGCTCAAGAAAAACCAGGGGTGGTCATATGGCAAGCACCACAAGAAGGAGCTTTCACAAAAGTGAAACAGCTGTGTTACAATCGTCTACACTCCTTGTACATTTTGACCAAAAAAAGGAGTTGATATTAACGTGTGATGCATCTCCCTATGGAGTGGGAGCAGTGCTTTCCCATCGAATGGATGATGGATCAGAACGACCTATAGGATATGTGTTGAGAACACTCAGTATTGCAGAGGAAAAGTACCCTCAACTTGAAAAAGAAAGCCTGGCAATCATTTTCGGTGTTAAGAAATTTCACAAATATGTACATGGTTGTCATTTTACTATCATATCGGGCCACAAGCCATTATTAGGATTATTCGGTGAAGACAAGGCTATACCCCCTATAGCCTCAGCAAGAGTACATAGATAGGCACTGATCTTGGCAGCGTATGAGTATACTTTTATTTATGGACTCGGGAATCAAATTGCAAATGCAGATGCTCTCAGTTGTTTACCCTTGCAAGTAAAAGATGAGGATGTTCCAATTCCTTAGGAATTTGTTTTGTTATTGAACTTCCTGGACTCATCCCCGATATGTGGAAGAAAAATTAAAGATTGGACAAACGGAGACCCAGTCTTATCCAAAGTGAGAAATCAAGTTCTTCATGGTTGGTCACAAAAACAAGAAACTGATGAAATGAAACCATATTTCCAGAGAAGAAGGCATTTTATTGTGGGGAGCTCGAGTGATGGTTCCTCAAAAAGGACAAAAGCCATTGTTATCTGAACTTCACATCCCTGAATTTCAAAAATGAAAGCTATAGCACGTAGCTATATGTGGTGGCTGGGTATGGATGGAGAAATAGGAAACTTAGTGAGAATTTTTATGCAGTGTCAACAAGTACAAGAATTATCTGCAACAGCTCCGTTACACCCCTGGGAGTGCCCAGGAAGGCCACGGGTACAAGTACACGTCAACTATGTGGAACCTTTTATGGGAACAATGTTTCTACTTATTGTCGATGCTCATTCAAAATGGATGGACATATAGGAAGTGAGGTCACTCATGTCTTCCACTACAATAGATAAACTACGACAAAATTTCACAAATAATGGACTACCTGAAGTGCTAGTATCAGACAATGGAATAGTATTCACAAGTGCTGAATTGAACCCATTCACAAGGCTCAATTGTATTACTCATGTCAAAACATCTCCATACCACCCTCTTCAAATGGACTCGCCAAGAGAGCAGTTCAGATGTTATAATCTGGTAGAAATAGCGACTAAATTAGCACGTTTTCTTTTCCAGTATAGAACCACCCCTCATACAACAACAGGTGTCATACCTGTGGAATTGTTGATGAAGCGCCATCTTCAATCGAGACTGAGCCTGATTATGCCAAACTTGGAGGGCAGGGTAGAAGGAAGGCAGGGAGGTCAGAAAATTGGACATGACTGTCACAGTCGGGACAGTAGGAGAGAAAGTATTTGTGAAGAATTTTAGAGAAGGACCAGCATGGTTGTTCGGTGAAGTAAGTGCAGTAACGGGACCTCTTCCCTACCACGTGAAAGTCAAGGAGACATGTGGATCACCTAAGAAGGGGAGAAACCAAATATCCAGAGATGATTCCACCAGTGTTTGAGACTGAATCAACATCTCCTGTTGAAAGAGCTCAACTGAGTACAAATGTGTTTGAAGGGCCGACTGTACCTGAAAGAGTCAAAGAAACAGATTTATAGGTACCTACTGAAGAACCAGATGCTCAGGCAACTACAGTAAAGGAGGTTCCAAATCAATTTTCAGAAGCTGTAGAGCTGAGATTGTTAGGGGAAGAAAGTAAATGAGAACTTATGGTAAGGGAGAATTTATTGAAAAGGAATGAATTACTTAAAATCTCCAAGCAACCAGTGCTACCAAGCACATTGGCAGTTAAAGGTTACCAGATGAACCTTGCACAGCCTTAGGGTCTGCAAACAACAGAAAGGCCTTGAGAGCCGAACTGGAGTCAGAGCATTGGCAATAACAACTAAGATTAAGTGTGCTCTTCAACAGATAGGGGAAGAACAGATGGTCCTAGTTTAGATAAAGGGAAGGTCTCTGCCTGGGTGAAAAATAGGGACATATGATGCATGTACCTGTTACCAGAGATGTCTGTTTAATGCAAACTTATATGTTGACGAGATCGGAATCTGGAAACTGTTCTTATACGTGACCAATAATGTATAAATATGTTGAACACTTATAATTTAGCAGAGTGCTATCTCAAGCTGCATTGAGATGGTTCTTTCCTTGCAATTGCTCGAATAAATGATTGTGACCTGTACCTGAGACTCCTGTGGTCCGTTTGTCAAAGTGACCACAACAATTTGGTGTAGTCGGCAGGATACTTGGATCCGATCCTCGGGACCGCTCTGTAAAGTGGGTGAGTATATTTATGTACTACTCATAGTTAGTGCAGTAAGCCTACCTGAGAATGGTCCGGTCAAGTGTCAAAGAATCAGGAGGAGGACTCAGGACAGGAGATAAGAGGTGCCAGGAGTAAGAGGCAGAGCCGTGCTGGCGGGCTAGCGGTGCCAAAGCCGCACAGGGAGGCCAGACCACTATCCGAAATAGGGCGCAGAGCCGTGCTGGTGGGCTACGGTTTGAGGTATAGCCGTAACCAAAGCCAAACAGGAAGGCCAGACCCCAGTTGAGAGGAGGCAGAGACGCGCAGGCGGGTTACGGTTTGAGATACAACCTTAGCTGAAGCCGCACAGGCCAGACCCCAGTGAAACAAGTAGACCACACACACCGCAAATAACTAAGTTGTCAGAGCCGCATGAATTAATTGTGCAGAGACAAAGTCAGATCCAGGACAGAGCAGAGCAGTGGTGGCAGCTTGTAGTGATACTGATCAAGAGGAGGAAAGCTCCGAAGGAGAAACCTATGATGGAGTTGGGACAAAACCGCCCTCATACAAACAAACCACCCCATTGTGCCTGTTGAATCCCATGGCCCCTATGGTAGTAACTGTTAGGAAAAGTAAAGTCAGGAAAGGCGAATTAAAAACCGAAGGGAAAAAGGGGGCTGAGGAATAGGGAGAGGATGAAGAGATTGAGAGGGTTACGGAGAAAGTTAAGCAGGTACCATTCAGCCCAGGGGAGAAGCAGGTTTTGCTTAAAGAACTGCTGAGACTTAAAACTCCCAATAACAACCCAGATTTTTGGACCAAACTGCGGGAAATGCAAGATTTCCATGCAAAGCAACCCCTTGATAACTATATACTGGTGAAGGCTAAATGCCCAGGGGATATCTGGGGAAGATTACCCCTGCAGTTTAGAAGTGGAGACTGGGCGAAATCTGGGGACGTCCCAGATTGGGAGGAGGTGACAGCCCTGCACCGGGACTTTGAGGAGGCAGTTAAGGAAGCCTTGGGGGACGGAGAGACGAACTGGTGGTGTATAACGTCTGTAGAACAGAAGAAGGGTGAGTCCATAATGGACTATGCAGAGCGGAAGTGGGAGACATATGTACAGTTTTCAGGACAACCGCATCCCGTGCGGGATAATGAGATTTTCCTGAAAATGTGGAAGGATGATTGGGACCTGAAAGGTCTGCTACAAGAGCTGCTTGTGCTGAAGAGAGAGAGAGAGAAAGAGAGAAAAGGGGCGTACCCCTAGGGGAGTTAATAAGCACTGACAGGCAGTAGCAGGGGAAATGTGAGCTTTTGTCAGTTTGATTGTCCCTATTGGCGGAGCCTTCAAGATCCCTTTATTTCCCCCACTGCTATTTGATGTATCGTTTAGAATATGAGAGTTTTAAGTCGTTAAACAGGGTTAGATGAACCAACCTTTGTACCACCCCCTTGCAGACTAGTATCACCAGCTTCCAAGCTGATTGGGATTGATACATGCGAGTTGCATTAACTCATACGAGTTAGTATTCTAAAATTCTGAGGGGAAAAGTTACCTGAAGTTAAAGGGATTCTAGGAAAACCAAAAGGCATAAGCATACGATCTAGGTGGTTCCAATGGATAAAAAGGAGTTTCTTTTGAAGAGATGAATTAAATATGAAAGGAAATCTGCATCCCAACAGCACTGTTATTTGAATTTGGTACAATCTTGAGATGTAAAGTGCAATGTAATTTAACAGGTTACTTTTGAATCACTAGGATGCCATCTAAGATAAGGAATGTGTCGATAAACATACGGGAATTATAACTTGGATACAAATCAATACACATAAGAAAGAGGTTGTTTTAATTTTGATAGTGTAAATTACATTTCTTACAAAGTTTAAAATTTGAGGTTTGGTTCCTGATAATTTCTCAAAAGGGAATTTTCATTTTAAAAGGTTTGACAACAATTGGCACTAATTCAAATGCTGCAAGCTTTTGTATTTGTAAAGTCTGCTTCCAAAATATGAAGCTAAGCTCAAGACCTTGACAAAGTTTGGCAGAAATCCAATTTTAGGCTGAGTTAATAAATCTGGAATAATTCTAAAAGAAACAGGTCAGACACAATTTAGTGGGTTACTTTTGAGACAATAAAATGTTGTTTGAGAAGAAGATAAGGAACATGTCAATGCCTGGTTTCTGTTTTTAAAACTGTTATGAGAATATTTTATTTATTTTAAAGTCTGTCCAGGCAACCTGAATAAGACAAGATGGTAGCTGTTACATATGTAAAATGGTATGAGGCAAGTAGGAGAAAGAGGACACAATATAGAAACTATTTTAAGGGAAGTGAATTTGATAATCTGGCCATCAACTAAGACATTGGAAATGCATAGGGGGAGATAAGCAAAGATCTAGAGACAGAGATCCTCGTTGACACGGAATAGTTAATACAGCCTAAAGAGCAAGAAAACATTATAAACGATCAAGACAATAGAAAAATTGACATCAAGAGAATCTTAGGATGATCATGGTGAGGGAAAAAAACTTAGAGGTAAAATTATGTGGAATCTGTAGTTCAAGAATTGAAATGTAAGGAGAAATAATACTTAACAATAATTCACCACAAGATGGATATAGGTAAAGGAAAAGCTGGAAAAAGGCTAAATAGATGTATTACTGATTGTATTAATGTGCCTGTGAGGTACAAAAAGTAAGGCCACAGGATTAACATTATGACAGACAGAGTTAAGCAGCTTGCAGAGAGGACCGTCACTGGAAGTGAAGATACTGAGCCATTGACAGATAGGATAAGAAGGTAAATTGTAGAATTGTGTCGGCAGTTTAAAGGAATTGCCATCCAACGTGGGACAGCAGTAGGAGACAGTAGACTGGAAGGAGTGGAGGGGGCTTATCCAGATGGATTCAGATCAAGGAACTCAGTTCACAGGAAGAGTCATTAAAGAAATGTATAAATTTAAATATAAACAGAAATTCCACATTCCCTACCAATCACAGAGCTCAAGGATGGTGGAAAGGATGAACTTAAAAAAAAATCAATCACAAAAGCAATTCAAGAGACAGGGAATAGCCCAATATTCTATTGCGCCTTAAGGGCTATCCGAAGCAGGACCGCCAGGTTCACCTCATTTGAAATAATGACAAGGAGAGCAATGCAGTTACCCGGGGGAATCATAGTAGGAGTGGGAGATGTAGGACCACTAAGAGGAAAGATGCGAGACTATGTGAGGGAAATAAGTCAGCAATTGCATGAGTTAAGGAAGGAAGTCAGAGACCGACAGGTGATTAAGGATATGGAAACAGGCAAATCCAAAGAGCAACAATGGACCCCCGCCCCCCAAGTGGGGGATAAGGTGATGGTCAAGGTAAGCCCGGAGCGAACAGGTATGGACCATACGAGGTAATTATGACAGGTGATACATGCGCACTTGTAGATATGAGAACGGGAAGTAAATGGAGGCATTACACACAGTTAAAGATACATGACAATTGATCAAGCGGTAACCCGGAGAACGGGAGCCGATGTTAATGTCACCACAGATCTATGATCCTGGTCGTGGGTGTATCAGTACTGACAACAAGGTTGGGAATCATCACTGCTCATCCCGCACCGCAGGAGGAACTTTGGTACAGCACAGACAGTGCCGAATGTGACACGCAACGGGGAATGATAAATGTAACAGTCAGAGAACAAGTGCTTTCAAATTGTAGTAAGGATTTGTTTCAGATCTGGCATGGGGGATCTGCCCAAAACAGCCACTATCCAGCCACCTCCCATGTCTACCTCCACAGTCCGAGTAGAGATAATTGAAGCCCCTAAAACCACACCAACTGACCCACCTTGTCCAACTATGCATCCAGGACCGACTGGTTAATCAGAAGTTTTGTTTGATAATGTACACCGTGAGCTGGTACCCGTAGTCTTGAACATATCCAGAATTGCCTCGCCCCAGTGGTGCTCAACCCATATTCGAGCACTATATACGGCTCTAATGGGCCAGCTGATGACTGAAGTATCTCAGTTCAATGGCGAGATGCGATCAGGCTTGGGAGGGAACCGCGTTAAGCGCAGCCTGATAAATGATGCCGCTACGATATTCAATATACGGACATCAGTGGTTAATTCAGAACCTGGTAACTGTTGACCAGAAGATCTGGACACTGAGCTTAAGGTTAAGGAGGTTCTAGAGTGGGGACAGGGAATTCATAACACCCAATTAAATACAGACCAGGCCATGACACGATTAATCCAAAGCGTGGCTACCAAGCTTGAAAGTCATGTGGGGACTATCAACAAACTGATTGGGATAAAAAAATATTTCAGATGAAGCGAGAGAAATGATGTTTGCAGCACCTATGGATCTTGGGCACTGGAACAAGTCCAAGAGAATTTAAGGCAGATTAATGAAGGGGTAGTTCCTTTATGGGTAACTAATTAGCATTTATTTAATCTTTCACGACACAAGGATCATGATTTGACCGATTGCCAGCTCAGAGGTTTAAC
Source organism: Carcharodon carcharias (assembly GCF_017639515.1). Lineage (NCBI taxonomy): Eukaryota > Metazoa > Chordata > Chondrichthyes > Lamniformes > Lamnidae > Carcharodon > Carcharodon carcharias. Next base: position 137,124,753 of record NC_054478.1, on the reverse strand, counting down.
ATGTGTATATAGAATTAATGTTGAATGTAGAGTGAATAGTAATATGCTAATAGGCATTGTATTAGTAATACCTCTCATACCTATGTCAACATCCGGCAGGACCTTATATAGAGTAGAAAATATTGGGGTTATACGGGGGGGATTACTATATTAAGTATCAAGATATTCCGCCATATGCAGTAGACATAGAATATAGTTAGCACCACATTAGAGGAGTGTAGGATAGAGGCCACCACAGTAGTGTGCACACCCAATATATGAGACAGATGAAGCTAATTGGATTTAAAGCAGCAGCAAACTGTACAATGGAAACTATATGGGCTGCAAAAGAACCGACCCATGTTGCATATGTAGGGAATGGGAGAAATTGTATTACCACGTGGCAGGAAAGAATCCAGTACGGGAACAACCGGATATGCCCCATCCATAATCATTCAGTGTGCCTACACCCACAGGCACCAACAAGGATAGGGAAAGTGGAACTGGTCGAAATATACAAGACAGGATTGATTACTATTCAGGTCAAGGAAAGTCTTAAGGATAACCTGACAGTATTTGAACCAGTTGTTCTATGAAATTCCCTTATTACCCGAACACCTAACCACGATTTGGAGACAGGCTCAGCAGAACTCCAGAACTTACTATAAACTGCAGCAACAGGTTAGAGCCTTAAAAGAGGATATCGAGCAAATAGGTTCCTCCACATGGTGGTGGTGGGACTGGGGCTCAAATGTACAAATACACCTGTGGATTCAGATTACCTCCCATTCCCTAGTTAAGGTAGTGCTGGGGGAGTTTATTCTGGTGGGGACAAAATTTAGTAAGCCAGAGGCCTGAATTGAATAGCCAGATGATACAGGCAGTCTGACGATACCTTTTAGAACCCAAAGCTGGATGACTGGCCAGCATCAATGGGGTGGTGGTGCGTAAAGAGATGTACAGTACCACTGTAGTTGGCCACCTTGGGCAAAGCCAAGGGCTAAAAGGGGGGACTGTTAGGGGGAAGAAAGGAAATGAGAATTTATGGTAAGGGAGAATTTATTGAAAGGGAATGAATTACTTAAAATCTCCAAGCAACCAGGGCTACCAAGCACATTGGCAGTTAAAGGTTACCAGGTGAACCTTGCACAGCCTTAGGGCCTGCAAACAACAGAAAGGCCTTGGGAGCTGGACTGCAGTCAGAGCATTGGCAATAACAACTAAGATTAAGTGTGCTCTTCAACAGATAGGGGAAGAACAGATGGTCCTAGTTTAGATAGAGGGAAGGTCTCTGCCTGGGTGAAAAATAGGGACATATGATGCATGTACCTGTTACCAGAGATGTCTGTTTAATGTAAACTTATATGTTGACGAGATCGGAATCAGGAAACTGTTCTTGTATGTGACCAATAATGTATAAATACGTTGAACACTTATAATTTAGCAGAGTGCTATCTCAAGCTGCATTGCAATTGCTCGAATAAATGATTGTGACCTGTACCTGAGACTCCTGTGGTCCATTTATCAAAGTGACCACAACAACATGCATAAGGAAACCCCCAGAAAGACTGGCTTTGTTAATTATTGATCTGTGTAAATATGTATTGATATTGATATATTGAAAAAAATTGTAAAATGCATTTTTCACAAAAGGGGGAGGAATGTAGTAATCTGATGTGTAATGTACCTTTAAGACATGTGTTGTAATGTAAGATCACATGATTTTAATACCCAATAGCAGAGTAGTGCAGGATGCCTCTGTGAAAGAGTCTTGAGTTAGATATTGAAGAGTGAAGACAGAGGTTTGAGTTGTGAGCACACAAGTGTAGCTGCTGAGTTTAGTTTGTAAATAAACAGCATGTGTTTATTCTAACAATGACCTACTGATGTCCCCTGCCTCTGTACCAACTTGGTCACCTCAAAACAAGCATGTAACCCAGATCCTTTAGACCCCAGCAAACTGAGGGCATTGGATCCAGCAGTACTTTTGTTGAAGTCAGTTGTTAATGTGGTTTCTTAACAGACAGATGCAAAACACAGGTTTGATTCTTACTTTAGGTCGAGGTTTTGATCCTCTAAAGCTTTTATGGAAACCACATATTCCTTCTTCAACGCACCTATATTTGTCTTATAGGTTCCTTCGATTTCAGCCAGAATGGCTCTCTGAAATATTAATTGTGTGATTTGAAAATAAGACATTTTTCATCAACGTAATATTTAAAACAGGCTGAACGTGTAACAATTGGCCAAAAGGAAGGGGTGGATTAGTTCAATCTTATCCTATCCAGTTCTGTACCTGAGCCATGCCCAAACATTGAAGCACTAAGCAGAACCTCCCTTGTCTCCCATTGCCTCCTGGCAGCAGTGCAGAGGAAGAATTGGGGGTGATGCTGAAGCAGATGTGAAAACTTCTGCCTGACCAGCTGGAGAAAATGAAATTATTCTCTTTGGTCAATAAACGCGCTATCTGAATTACCTGGGGCAGAGATTTCCCCCCATTGGGGGGGTTGTGTGGGGGTGAGCGGGGGTGGGGGCGAACCCAATCAGTGACCCTGATCGAGGCCGCGCTGCCATTTTACGTGGGTGGGCCAATTAAGGCCTGTCCAGTGTGACGCACACCCGGAAGCGCTGAGTGCTCCCTGTGCGGGCAGTACTGAGAGTGACCAGGAAGTATTCAAAGAAACAGGGCATTTGTCCTTCACATTTCAAAGCACTTACTTTTTGAAGTACAGTGATAGTTATGCAGGCAAACATGGCAACTTGTATGTGCACAGCAAGATCCCACAAATGACCAGTTCATCTTTTCCACCAGTGGCATTGGTTGAACAAGGAATATTGACCAGGGCGTAGGAGGACTCGCTCTGTTTCAAATAACCTGATGGTCTCCAACACCCATCTGATCAGGCAGACTCAGAGCCTCATCTAAAAGAAGGAGCCTCTAATAATGCAGCCAGCTCTCAGTACTGTGCTGGAGCATCAGTTAGTTTACATATCTAAAGCCTGTATGGCGCATGCACATATGTCATTTTGACTCACAGCTCAACATGCCAACAAATGCACTAAGCTGGCACATTTAAACTGTAACCTAATATTGTTTCTATGACCAGTTTTAACAAACAGATTTTGGAAATCCTTTTGTCATAAACCAGCCCCATGAGCCCAGAGCTAGACCCCTTTACCAGGAGGTGATAGAATGTCAGATTACAGTTGATGCTAGCTGTGATTCAAGAAAACTTAGATATTGAGTCTGATTCTTTAATTCTTCGGACTTCTGTTCCAGCTGATCCTTCAGATCCTATAAAACAACAACAGGCCTAATGTTACTTCAAGCTTCTATATTTAGCAGTGTAAATTATGCCCCACTTACTAATATCCCCTCGGCCATATGCTGCTTACTATCTGAGAATTTGCAGTGAAACTGGTCCCAGCCCCATGAGAATACTGCTCTTGAAACAGTTATTTAATTGTAAACAATACAGTTTAGGGGCATATTTGTGCTTGTTGGAATTTGCTTGTTTTTCTTTATTCATTCAAGGCCCAGCATTTGTTAACCATCCCTAACTTCCCTTCAGAGCTGTGAAGAGTCAACTACTTGCTAACATGGATTTATTTCTTAAATGGCTGTCTCCTTAAAAAATATTTAAAGATAACATAAAATACTGTGATTAATAGCATGCATAAAAATGTATTAGCAGCTGTAAAGAATTTGGGTTCCTCTCATTGTGAGCCATTGAGGTTCTTATACTTGTACATGGCTTCCCATGAAGTACAATGCTGAGATAGAATGAGAAGCTGGGGGATGATATGATTATTACTATCAGTTGGGAAGGGAAGGAGAATGAGGTGACAATTATCTTTTAACCTCATAACCCCAATTATGTTACAGTTTGTAATATAAAACCTTTGGGACACTGGGATTAAAAGAGTCCTTTATAAATCTCTAGCAACATAGGCCCAGATTTTGCACTTGTAAGGACAGTGAAACTGTCAGTTTTTGCTGTCATTACTCTGTGAAACTGACAGCAGCTTCTGGCACCCACACGTGCAGTTTAATGCAGAAATCCAAAAGTTGCTGACAGGGATTCCCCACTCCTCCACACGGTGCACTTCTAAAAGTGCCACACTTGGAACTCTTAGAAATCATTGAATTGACTTAAACTTCCAACACTTTTTATACTATTAATCTTGCTCTAAAAACTTCTGAAAAAGTTGCACCATGTTGAATAAGGTGGAACTGGGTTTTAACTGCACACTAAGTCATCATTACTGCAGGACACCATCTCTGGCCCTGCAAAGCTATTGTATATTTGTAGAATGTCAAGTCTATCCCTCCCCTCCCCAACCCCCATATTGATGGTGGAAGACCCAGCGACTGTGATGGTTTCAGAGATTGTGGCAGATAGTTAGGCCTTCTCTTGTTAGAGAACATGTTTATACCTTGATCTCTTGCCTTGCTTTGTTCAGCTCCGCAATTGTTTCCATAATGAAACTATACTGCTTCGCAGCCTCCTGAGAAAGCAGAGGCATAGTGTTAGATTCGATTGTAGGCCATTTGCAAAAATAACATTTTTGTTTCTGTACCTTGCAAACCGGAAAATCCAAGTCCAGGCTGCAGCTAACTTAATGGGAATGTGTCAAAAGCATCCATTATTTATATAATGCTGTAGGTATCTTTATTTTTAGAAGACAAAGAGCTTGTTAGGGTTCCTTGAGGCAGGGATGAAATTAAAAGTTCATATTTAGATGCAACTGTTTTTTAAAACCTTTGTTTATAATTAAATGAGTGTCAATATGTGGGTAAATATATTGTGTGGCACAGCATCATCTAAAACAGGAAAATCACTAGTCTGTGCTGAGTCAGATGATCTGAGTTAGGCTAGCAAAGACAGGAATGGGGCTGGCGACTGATAGTCTTCAGAGCACAGGACAGAAAAATTCACCAGAAGGTGAATTCTGCCTCTAACCCTTAAACATGCAATGGAGAAAGGATTGTAAATTCCATCCAGTATGTTTTTTTGGGAAAAGGAAGTTATGAACTCAAAGGGATATGCTTTACATTGGGCTAAACACAATGTGAGCTAAATCATCCATTCAGGCAAAGCAAAATATTAAAGTCATAGAGGCCTCCAGTTGGAATTCCAGACTGGACAAAATGAGGATTGGCATTGATCAATAGAGTCTCTCGCTAATTTATCCTCAATTCCTCTGCTGGATAGCAACTTCAAAAAACCTTGAGGAGATCAAGGTAAACAATTAAAAAGTAAGAGGCTGGAGCAATTTGCTTTAAGGAATAATTATTTTAAAATAAATAGTCTTAATTAAGCACTTTATTCGTGCAAAGCTACAGTATTAACTTGACAATAATGTGCATGTCTATTGGAGTGCAGCTCACCCAGCTTAACATATAACTGTGTTCTGAACACCCCTAATGGCTTTAAGATCACCACCATATCAGATGGTGCATGACACGGCCTTTCAGTAAAGGAATGTTTGCTAATGCTTTGTCATACTCCCTTGGTGTTGTACGTGAGGGAATCAAAACCGAAGTGTGGCCTTCATTTTCAGGGTTCAGAGGCAGGGGAAGATTGTACCAGGCTCAGATAGAGTTAATTGAATCACAGAAATTCATGGCACACAAGGAAGCCATTCAGCCCATCAGGCATGTGTCACCCCCAAAAGAGCTATCCAGCCTAATCACATTTCACATTTTCATACATCTTCCAGCACCTCCATTGGTGAGGGGTGTAATTACAGTGTGACAATTTTCTAAATGTGGACACGGGAATTTAGCATTGAAAAGCTGATATATTTTGTTTAAAATGTACTTCTGACCAATTTAAATTCATGCCCTTTTCCTTCCGACTCGCCTTAACTTGAAGTAAGTTTTGGGATTCACCATGCCCAATACTTAATATATCTCAGTTAAATTCCCCTTCTCTCTGGACCCCAAAGCATAATCCAGTAGCATATTCTCCCTGACCCTCTTTATATTCTCATCTACCTTCTCTGAACCCCTCCAACATATCAGTGTCCCTGTTGAAGCTGGTGAACAGAACTGTACTCCAAGGAGTTTAATTTCCTCCATGTGATATTTTTCGTGTATTGGTTCAGGCACTTGATTTCTATTTGGTATATTAACATAGTTAAAATAAATAGGTTTAAAACTAGTAATAAAATAGTACAGACAAGAATTTAAGGCAAGCATATTAGGAAGATATTAAGATGGAAATAAAGCTCCCATGTATGGCCTGACATAATGTGCAGAATTTTGCCAATTAAGGCCTGCCCAGAATGAAATGCCCAGCTCAGTGCAGGGCAGGGCAGCGAGGAGGGCGAGCATGAACTTTGCTGGCCTTAATAGGCCTTTTAATTGCCAGCAGGTTTGCTGCCGACTTCCGTATGCACCCACTGACCGAAGTATCGCGCGAGTGTGCGATGAGGTCAGGACGCTCACCTGACGTCATTTTATGCTTGTCTGCCCAATGAGCTAAAAATTTTGCCTCATTTGTGCGTCCATTTGTGGATTAATTGGATTAATGCCAGCTAGTCTGAGTGCTTTGATGTATAGTAGCTTGAGAGTTAATTAGATAAACAGACTGGCAGAATTTTGCCCTCGGATGGCGGGCGGGCCCCACAGGCGGCCAGCTGACCCCCGCCACAGAAACGGGGCCCGCCGCCAATTAAGGCCCACCCAGCGGCATCCCACTTCCTGTTCCGGGGGTGGGGCAGGGATTCCCCATCTGTCAGAGTGCGCTCTTCTGTGCATGCACGCGAAAGAGCGCTCTTCTCCCCGAGGCAAAGTGCTGCCTCAGGGAGATTCATGACAGGTAAGTTAAGTGTAAAAATAGAAACATTAAAAAATTCTTAACATGTCCCCCTCATGTGACAATGTCACACGAGGTGGGACATGTTAATTAAAAACTCATAAACTTTATTACTTTTTTACAAAACGGACATGAAACTTCAACCCGCCAGTGGATGAAGGTTCATGAATAATCTGGAGCCCACTGGGGCTCCTGGCCTGCCCACCAGCCTTAAGGTTGGATGGGCAGGTCTTTAATCACTTCAATTAGTCTGTCAATGGCCTCAATTGGCCATTGACAGGTCGGCAGGGGGACAGCTGATTTCGCTGTCCACCCGCCTTCCTAAAAATTTAAAGGGACCGGGATGACATCGAGGATTCCTCCCGACATCATCCCATGTCATTTTCCCCTTGGCGAGTGGGCCCCGCCCCCAAATTGCCGAGGGGAAAATCCTGGTCAAGGAGTAGAAGGTAAAGTGTAAATTTGCATTTGTTGAATTAAACCATTCAAAAGAATGGGTAAAATCTTGCACCTAGCTGCGAGATACCAAGCAATGTGTTTATATTACTAATAAAATTGGTGGAATGAAAGGATTATTGTTAGGAGAGGTAAAATTAAAAGGCCTAGGATACAATGGAAAATTTACATTTAGAGGGAAAGCTGGGTCTAAACAGAAAGGAATTTGTGTGTGTAGGTCAGAGGTATTTAAGATCTAACAAGCCTGTAAGCCTACAACTGTGTTTGCAAAGGAACCAAATTGAAATACAAATTTTGAATTTGTAAAATCAAATGTGCTTTGCTTGGTGTCTGTTTAAAGTCTATGGGTTACTGTTGCCCTGGTGAAGATTTACCTGGGAGTGGTTAATTTGGGGATTTGTTTAAAAGTTTATTATGGTAGTAATTTGTAGACATACATGTGTGTTTAATTTGTTGTTAAATTAATAAATGTTTAATTTAGTTTTATATATAAACCTCTTGAGGCTTGGTGGTTTTATACCTGAATTCAGAGCTGAATCTCAAACATATCAATTGAAAATATAGGTTATGACAGTTGTTCAAATTTCTCTCTGGGACTTAAACAACTCAGCCTTTACCAACTGCATTACCATAACAGTGACATAACTTCTTGACGTGTTGTCCAGCTCAAGCTGTTGATACGCATGACTCATATCCAGTTGTGGAGCTGTGTCACTCCACCCGAATCCAAAAACCTCCTCAAAAACTAAACTTATAACAGCATGAACTATATGTCATTGTATATAATATGGGTTAAGATGTTTTTGTAAATAAGAGGGTAAAAAATTAAAGGCAGAATAATGTAGTAATTGTGAGTTAAACCATTTCTTACTGTTATGGGGGTCATGTGACTGTACAGATGAATCAGCCCTAAGCGTGTGGAATCTTAGCAGTGGAGCTTTCTAGCCTTGGCTTTGGAACAAGCATGCAGCCTCACCAGGAATCTGTAAATAAAGTTTACTGATTCTTACAGGAAACTCGTCCTGCACTCCAAGTTTATTACAACCACCTAAAAAGCTTTTACCTTCAACCTCCCCTCAACCCCCAACTTGCTTATGAACCAAGCTCAATTTTGGCTACTATGCTTTCCCATGTAGAAAGAGCTTGTGCTAAGCTGGGTGGTCTGCATTCCTGAAGAATTAATGTTGAGTTTGCATTTATATAGCATATCTGGATACTCTAAAGGGCTTGAAAAACAATGGATTATTTTTGAGGTGTAGTCAGTTTGCCCTCAGAAAAATCCAATAAACAGCAATGAGATAAACACTAATATTGGTGGTATTTCAGAGAACTTTTCCAATGCGCACCTAGCTGGCCTCTCCAGCTCCCACCCTCCATAAAGTTGATCTCAACCAAATCTCTTCTGCCCATACCCTAACTGACATCCAATCAAGTTCACCCATCATCCCAGTACTCACTGACCTACATTGGCATCCTGATCCGGCAAAGCCTGGATTTAATAATTCTCATCTCTGTCCTCAAGTCCTTCAATGGCTTCATGTCTCCTCATCCTTGTAACCTCCTCCAGCCCCACAACCCTCTGAGATATTTGCGCTCCTCCAATTCTTGAGCATCTCTGATTTTCATCACTCACAATTGGCAGCTGTGCCTTCAGTTGCCAAGGCTTCAAGCTCAGGAATTTGCTCCTGAAATTTCTCATTCTCTCTACCTCAATCTCTCCTCCTTTAAGGTCTCCTTAAAGCCTACCTTTTTGACCAAACCTTTGGTCACTTTTCCCAATTTTTCCTTCTGCGTTTTGCTGTCAAAGTTTGTTTGATAACATTTGCGATGAAAGGCCTTGGAATGGCTAATGTTAAAAGCGCTATATAAATTCAAGTTGTGGATGTTGTACCTACAAAGCCAACAGTTAGGAAAGGAGGCACAGGCCCATCCAGCCAGTCCCACGTAGTTGTTTCCCATTCCTGACCTGCCATTCAAAGTAATTCATATTTTCAATTCTTATCTGTGGAAAAATGGGGTGGAATTTTATGAGCCATTCACAACAGGGGTGGAGATGTAAAATGAGGCGAGCCGTTCAAATGTCCATTGAATTCTTGACTTTGGCGGGACTGTAAAATCCCGCTGGCATAAAATTTCACCCATGGTTAAAACGTCATGAAATGTGATACTTCACTTACCCCAGCAGGTACAATATTAAAAAAGATTCTACTCACTTCCATCTCTTCTCTGTGTTTATCGAGGATGGCAGCAATGTGTTCTTCATAATCTCCTATTATTGACTGTTTCTCTTCATCACAGTTATTTTGAATTGAGTACTCTGTTGGACAGAATAGATCATTCCTTCAAAGACTACCATGTTGAATATTACAGTGCGTAACAGTAGCTCTGTGTCGAATGGAGACTTTCCCCACTTTTGCATTTTGAGATGCTGATATCGTCAATCAATGGTGGTATACCTTTGTCTGGATCAGAAGATTGTGGGTCAAAACCAACATACCCTGTATTCTTTTTTCCTTTGGAGTGCGCTGGTGATTTATTTTAAGTACAGAGCCCTTTTAGGGTTTCCTGTGTGGTTACTCAGGCGCAGTAACTTAAAGGGGCCTGCCTGGGGACTGTCGTGATGCTACACACATCAGCCTACAGGAAACATTGGTCAAAAATCTAGTGTAGAATTGAGCACATAATCTAGACAAGTGTCTCAGTGCATTGCTGAAGAATAATTGTATTTCAGATATGATGGTAAACTGAGACCTACTTTGCCTGTTCAGGTAGAACATCCCCGTACTGTTCAAAAGAGAGCAGGCAGTCGTCCTGGTATCCTGGCTGTTACAAACTAAAAGACTGCGGTCTTTCTAGTGTAATGTCTTTATTGAACTAAATGTAATATAGCTACCTCACCAGACATCCCTTATGGCAGAGTTCACAAGACTATGGCAAGCTAGGTAGGACACTTGGTAATGATTGCATTTCAAAACCCAAACACTGGCCAACATTCATCCACTCAGAAAAATTAACTGCTAATAGATTTCTTTTGCTGTTCGTAAGACTTTGCATGTGCCAATTATTCACAGTGGCTACGCTTCAAAAATACTTAACTGTCATGAAGCACCTTGAGACATCCTGAAGATATGAAAGATGCTATATAACTGCATTTCCACCTTTCGAACTTGTATTTCTGGTATGCTATCTTATCTTCTTTTCTCTCTTGTCACAGTCCAATATTTTTTGCTCCTCTTTATTTATCTTTTTGTACCTGATCTGACATTGAATTCACCCATTCTAATTTACACTTCCTTCACAGTTCTTAATTTCACAATCCTTCATCTGATTGGTTAAGGAGACACTGCCTGTACACCCAGGGTTGCAGATGCCCAGTTACCATTGCTGCTACTTTATCAGCATGCACTTTCAGCAATTTGGCATGTCAAAAGTTTATAAGCTTAAACATGCAAGGGTAAGTTTAATTGTAGAAACCCCATTAGATGTCCTGCCACGGCAAGAGCTGACACAACATCATAGCCATCTGGGCGGGGTGCATTGGAGCATGAACACACCGCTGCACCATTTGGCAGCAAAACCACTTGCCCCCAAGTGCAACAACTTGCATGGTGGGGATAGGGGGTGGGGTCAAAGTTTCAATCTGAATCCTCATTGGCGTTCAAACACTCACTGGTTTCTGTCCATAATACTAGATGGGTTAGTACAGTTCTCAAGGGCAATTAGGGATGGGCAATAAATTGCTAGCCTTGCCAGCAATGCCCACATCCCACAAGCAGATAAGAAAATGTTGACAAATGACGTAGCAAGAACAGTTTCACCTGCAAAATCTTACTAGGGGTGTGTTCCAGAACAATGTGTAAGAGAAGAGGGAAAAAATACCTTGTATTTATATAGCGCAGCTCATCACCTTAGGAAACTTAATGAAGTGTTTCTGAAGTCTAGTCACTGTTTTAATATAGGGAATGTGGCAGCCAATTTATGCACAGTAAGCTCCCACAAAAAGAAATGGCTAGATAATCTGTGCTTTAGAGGTGTTGGTTGAGTATTAACTATTGGCCAGGTCACTGGGGAGAACTCTCCTGCTGCTCTTCAAGCATTGCCATCCATCTGAGAGGGCAGACAGGGCCTTGGCTTAACAAATCTTGGACGTGAACCTCTGCTCAACCCCACAACACAACATCTTGTGTTCCAATGGCCCTGCACATCACACAACAGATTGCACTTTTGCAAAGCCATCATGAATCCTTCTGGTGAGTTTTGTGAACACTGGGAGAGTCTTTGGTTCTGGGTACCCCCATCCCCACCACCTTCAGCAAAGTGAATGCTTAGGACAGAGTAAACTTCTTTCTACAAAAGCAAAATGCTGCAGGTGCTGTGAATCTGAAGTAAAAATAGAAAATGCCAGAAATACACAGCAGGCCAGGCAGCATCTGTGGAGAGAGAAAGGGAGTCAATGTTTCAGGTCGTGACCTTTCATTAGAACTTTGAAATGTTAGAAATTCAATAACTTTTACGTGGTTGAAATGAAAGGAGATTGTAAAAAGGACAAAAGGGAAGGTCTGTGATAGGGCTGAAGGCAGGAGACATTAAAGGACATAAGAGTTGGTGGGACTGAGCCCAAGGGAGTGGGAATGAGAAAAATAAATAAACAAAAGATACGTCCAGGCGAGAATGGCAGAATCATGAACTCTGTTTCTCTCTCCACAGATGCTGTCCGGCTGTATTTGCAACCTTTTTATATTTTTTTTATATTTATTTAAACTTTAAATAATTAATGTTCAGTGCAAGCATAATAGGATCATCCCTAATTCCCCATTCCCTGCCCTATAGATCATATCTGAACAATTCTCCATGGAATCCGTCACTTACTCTGTAAAGTCAGTTCCTTTCTCATTTCATTTTCATGGTTTTCTCTGAGTTCAGCTTCTTTCTCTGACCACCTTGCATTCATTTCCTGAATGATGGATTCCTGAATTTAAAAAAAAATACCTCATTGACTTAGCATCAATATTGTTAGGATTAGCACTCCAAGTATCATTTGTTTAATTTCCACTTGTATAATGAAAAATAATATAATTCAAGATCAGCTGCGATCTTATCGAATAGTGGAACAGGCTTGAGGGGCTGAATGGCCATTCCAAAAACATGTTCATTCTCAGGATGTTGGCAAGTCTGGCATTTATTGCCCTCGGAGATGGTGTGAAGTCATGGCTTTGAACTGCTGGATTCCACAATACAAAGGTGCACCCACAGTGCAGGTAAAGAGGGAGTTCCAGGAATTTGATATGGTTGATAATGATGGAAAGATTATATATGCCCAAGTCAGGATGGTGTGTGACTCGGAGGGAAATTTGCAGGTGATGTTGTTTCCGTTTGCCTGCTGTCCTTATTCTCCTAGATGGTAGAGGTCATGGGTTTGGAAGTTTCTGTTGAATAAGCATTGGTGAGTTGCTGCAGTGCATTTTGTAGCTGGTACACACTCAGCCATGGTGCACCAATGGTGGAAGGAGTGCCAATCAATTGGACTGCTCTGTTCTGGAAGGTATCAGGCTTTTTTGGTGTTTTTGGAGCTGCACTCATCCAGACAAATGCAAAGTGTTCCCTTACACTTGTGACTTTTGCCTTGTAAATGGGCTTTGGGGAGTCAGGAAGTGAGATACTCACCACAGAATACCCAGCCTTTGATCTGCTCATATAGCCACAGTATTTAAGTGGCTGATCTAGTTAAGTTTCCAGTCAATGGTGCCCTCCAGGATTTTGCTGTTGGGGAATTCAATGATGGTAATGCCAGTGAATGTTTTGCAGGAGATGACCATTCAGTGTGGAATTTTCTCTAGTTATTACCCTAAGGCTGGATATTGTCCAGATCTTGCTGCATGTGGGCACAGACTGCTTCAGTATCTCATGAATTGCAAATGGAATGGGAGACTATATGATCATCAGCGGACATCCCCATTTTGCTGCACCATTGGCTGTTGTATCTTCAGCCATCCAGGCCCAGATCTCTGACATCCCCTCCCTAACTTTCTCCGCCTCCCTACCTCCCCAAAAATAGATTAGTAACTATTCATCCCAATGCCACTGAGGACATTATAGGTGCAGAATATCTCCAGAACAGTTACCTACATTATTGGACCACAGTGACACCTCCGCCATTTTATAAATTGAAGCAAACTCTTAAAAATCAAGAGATTTGGTATAAAAATCATGAGTTGCTTTTTTTCAAAAACATAAATGAAGACTGACAATTGGTTTATAAACTTCAATAATGGCTTATTTAATCTCTCATGGGTCAGAGCTCTTTACAAAAGCTATAGCATATTAATTTTAAACTTTTTAAAAAAATCCTACTAATGTGTTAAAGAAGGATCCACGCTCCCAGCACTGTCACTATACAGCTAAACAGCTGCTTCCTTAAAGGATGGAATCTAACCTATGTGTTCTAGTTTTAATACATTAAAAATACAATTACCTTCACTGGGGCAACTATTATTGCCTCCAAGTTTGAGTTATTCAAAATATGGTAGATCAAAATGTGCAAACATATGAACAATAACTGGCAGGTAAAGACCATCTGATCCATCCAACTATATCATACAATTGTGATACCTTGTATCTCACTATATATATGCTCCCCAACCATAAAATGTAAAGATCTCAAATATCAATTTCACTCGTTACCTTCATTTGCAAAATCATGAAATAATTGAATATGATAAATGGTCATGCAGAATAACAGATACTTAGTGAACAGCACAATTTGCAATTCTATACTGATGCAGGGGCTCATCGCTAATTGCTTTACATTGAAGAGTGCAAAATAGTGGATGCCAAGTAAGAGAGGAAAGTTTGAAAATAAAGAGCAAGTTGAGAAATGAAAGGCACATTAAATGAAAGGTATTTGAATGCAGAGAGCTTGGAGAGAACTGAATAGAGAGGGCAGGACAGTAGTGGTAAAACTGAGGGGCCATCAGTGATGGAGTGAAGTGAAAGACAGCAAGAAGCTTGGTGTTGGAGTGTCAGGGAGCATGCAGGAATTTAAAAATTAAACTGAAGTTTAAGTCTAGGGTTTGTGTAATAACCGAGCTAAGAGAGAGAGAGACCCCAGGCCCCAGCCCTAGGCCCATCTCCTGCCTTTCCCTCCTTCAAAAGTGACGGGTGCTGTTTTTTAGGAATCAACTGGGCGGACTCAATGCAACATCAAAAACACAGTGCCAGCTTCGGGGCCTGGCAGAGGGCCCGATCCCTGTAACTAGGTAACCAATCAGTAAGGAGTCAGCAACCCAGTCCCAACACGACCCCCTCAGCCCACAGCAAAATTCCGAAATTTAAGAGCCCCTCCCGAGGTCAAAAGGGAGGCAGAATTTGGCTGAGAAATGATAAGCTGGTAGGTACACTGCATTTATCTGAATACTGGATGGTGTACTCCTGCTCCTAGTTCTCATGCTGTGCCTCAAAAGTAGGAACATATGAACAAGGAGCAGGAGTAGGCCATTTGGCCCATCAAGCCTGCTCCGCCATTCAATAAGATCATGGCTGATATAATAGTAACCTCAAATCTGCATCCCACCTACCTCTGATAACCTATCACCCACTTACTTACCAAGAATCTATCCACCTCTGCCTTAAAAATATTCAAAGACTCTGCTTCCACCGCCTTTTCAGGAAGAGAGTTCCAAGGGCTCATGACCCTCTGAGTGGAAAAAATTTCACCTCATCTCCATTTTAAATGGGTGCCCCCTTATTTTTAAAAAGTGACTCCCCTAGTTCTAGGTTCTCCTACAAGAGGAATTTGTTGCCTTTAGCCCTGAGACATTTCAACATGGTAAGGTTATAACATGTTAACACCAAGTTAATGTATGCCTTACCTTAAAGGATACAAACGCAGCCTGTAAAGTTTCATACTGAATCGTCAGGTCAGCTATGGCACAAAAGAAGAGAGGATCTTTTTTCACTCAAGTCACAGAGTAAATCAGTTCAGGTACCAAATGAAGCACTTATCTTAGTCAGCACTGAGCTGACTAAGGACGCTGACAATAATTAAATAAAATAACAACAGAAGAAGTGGCTTCACATGAAGATCAGTTGCCCTTTTAAGGTTAAAGGTTAATTTGTCAGTGTGTGTTTCTTTTTGAACTTTTAAAGAGGTTTAAAGACCAGAAGAGAAACAATACTTCATGAACCCACTTCTGTTTGGTTCAGCAGCGCAAATTGGACCTACAATACCGCTGTTCTGTTTTCTCCTTCTCTTCCTCCAGTATTTCTGCAAAGTTGCTCTGCAGCTCCCTGATTTCAAGTGTATGCAGCTTCACAACTTTCCTGAAATAAAGTAAACCTACATTAGAAAGAACTGACCCCTTAGTCCCTTTCACCCCTCTCCCCATCACTGCCGTCAGCAACCTTGACATGCTTTCCTCGGTGGGATGGCCAACTCATGAAGGCAAGTCACACTGCAGCTTTGAAAGGTAATTACACCTGCTGCAAGCTTTAGTCCCAGTCTTCAAGAAGGAAAGCATTGGAGTCAACTTTTTAGCATATTGCCATGGTAAATGCAACACAGGTCAGATTGAAGACTGGACAAGACAAGGCACCTTCTTATTCCAGTTGCCAGTCAACACTTCTAGGTCAGGTACAGCACATAACTTCCCACATACCCTCCACACCCAACAATAGATCTCTACTGCAAAAACAAAATCACCTGGAAAAACTCAGCAGGACTGGCAGCATCTCCGGATAGGAGCACAGTTAACGTTTTGAGTCCGAATGACCCTTCAACAGAACTAAGTAAAAATAGAAGAGAGGTGAAATATAATCTGGTTTAAGGGGGGGATGGGATAGGTAGAGCTGGATAGAGGACCAGTGATAGGTGGAGATAACCAAAAGGTGTCACAGACAAAAGGACAAAGAGATGTTGAAGGTGGTGATATTATCTAAAGGAATGTGCTAATTAAGGATAGAAAGTAGAACGAGCAAGGTACAGAGAGCCCAAGTGGGGGTGGGGTGGGGGGAAGGGATCGAAATAGGCTAAAAGGTAGAGATAAAATAATGGATGGAAATACACTTAAAAATAATGGAAATAGGTGGGAAAAGAAAAATCTATATAAGTTATTGGAAAAAACAAAATGGAGGGGGAAAATCGGAAAGGGGGTGGGGATGGAGAAGAGAGTTCATGATCTAAAATTGTTGAACTCAAAATTCAGTCCAGAAGGCTGTAAAGTGCCTAGTCGGAAGATGAGGTGCTGTTCCTCCAGCTTGCGTATAGATCTCTACTGCATTGTTTTCTGATGTATTTTTTAAAAATTAGAATCACTACCTTCTCTCTAACCCCACGCAGTTGTTTACAGTCCTACCTCAGTTCCCCGTCATGCTTTTTCTGCAGCACCAAGCTCGCCTCCTTGCCTTCATTCTGAAACTGGAACCAATAACATTCACAGCGAGACACTATTCCTTGATGACACATCTAAATGATTCATGCTTCAGCCACATTCACAGCACAAACAGGAGCTGCTAAAAAAAATGACACCGTCTTCAAGGAAGAACTGGGAAAACTCCAAGGCCCACAGGCCAAGATTTACATGGACCCAGAAGCAACCCCTCACTTCTTGAAAGCAAGACAGGTACCATACACCCTGTGATAGAAGGTTGATGCTGAGCTGAACCAGCTAGAGAGGCTGGATGTCTTCAAAACGGTTCAGTTTTCAGAGTGGGCAGCACCCATAGTCCCTGCTCTTAAACCAGACCAGACCGTCCGGATCTGCGGGGACTATAAACTAACGGTCAACAAAACAGTTACCCTATTCCCAAGAATGAAGACCTATATGCCAAACTAGCAGAAGGCACAGCGTAAACAAAGCTTGACATGAGTCACGCATATCAGCAACTGGAGCTTGATGATGCCTCCCAGGAATTTGTGACCATAAATACACACAAAGGGTAATATCAATATACACACCTGCCCTTCGCTGTTTCCTCAGCCTGTGCCATTTTTCAGAGGACAATGGAGAACCTGCTACAGGGACTACCTCAAGTTGTGGTCTACCTGGACAATATTCTAATAGCTGGATTCACAGAAAAGGAACAAATGGCTAACCTAGAGGAGGTCTTGAAATGATTGTTAGAAGCAGGAGTGCACCTGAAGAAGGAAAAATGCAGTTTTCAGGCAAATGAAGTCATTTATTTGGGCCACCGGGTGGATGCCCAATGGTTATACCCTATTGAAGAAAAGGTTAAAGCAATAAGAGAGGCACCTGCACCTAAGAGCATCTCTGAACTTAAATCATTTTTAGGGATGGCAAATTATTATGGCCGATTTTGACCAAATTTATCAACAGTTCCAGCCCCTCTACATTCACTGCTAAAGAAAAACCAACATTGGTTTTGGGACTCAACCCAAGAAGAAGCTTTCATGAAAGTAAAACAGCTCTTAAACTCTTCAAATTTGTTAGTGCACTATGACCAGACAAAGGAATTGGTGCGAACATGTGATGCATCCCCAATGGAGTGGGAGCAGTATTATCTCACAAGATGGACGACGGCACAGAGAGGCTGATATGTTTTGTATGCAGGACACTTACCACAGCTGAGAAAGGATATTCTCAGGTTGAAAAGGAAGGTCTGTTGATTATTTTTGGTGTAAAACATTTCCATCAATATGTACATGGATGACATTTCGTGATAGTATCAGACCACAACCACTTTTGGATCTGTTTAGCAAGGAAAAGGCTATATCTCCCATAGCTTATGAACTACAAAGATGGGCCCTAATTTTGGCAACATATGAATACACCTTTGTACACAGACCAAGGATTCATATAGCAAATGCCAATGCCCTAAGTCACCTTCCTTTGCCAGAGAACAATGACCATGTCCAAATTCCCCAAGAACTCGTGTTGGTGATGAATTTTCTAGATCCCTCACCAGTCTGTGCCAAGCATAAAAGAAACTGGACAAATCGTGATCCAACCCTGTCTCGAGTGAGAGACCAAATGTTACATGGTAGGTTCCAGGAACCGGTCTCTGATGAAATGAAGCCATTTTTCAACCGAAGACACGAGATGAGCAGTCAAGATGATATTCTGTTACGGGATGCATGAGTACTAGTTCCTTCACAAGGAAGGGAACCTTAGTAAAGTTACACAGTGTCCATCCAAGAATCTCATTTATGAAGACGATAGCGGGAAGTTATCTTTGGTGGCCGGCGATATTGAAAAGGTGGTAAAACACTGTGTGCAATGTAAACAGCTGCAAAAGTTACAGGTGGCAGCCCCATTACACCCATGGGAGTGGCTGGTAGACCCTGTGTGAGACTGCATATAGATTACATCAGTCTTTTCCGTGGAACCATGTTTCTACTGATTATAGATGCTCATTCCAAATGGTTAGACATTTATGAGGTAAAGTCACCAACGCCAGGCAGTACTGTAGAAAAACTACACCTGAGTTTGCCATCCATGGATTGCCAGAGATAATCATCTCAGATAATGTTACTGTGTTTACGAGCACTGAGTTTCAATGATTTGTCAGCACCAATGGCATCAGCCACATGAAGATTGCATTGTACCATCCGTCATCTAACGGACTGGAGGAAAGAGCAGCACAATTTTTTAAGGCGGGAATGAAAATGTAAGCAGATGAATTGTTGGAAACTAGACTTGCTCATTTCCTGTTTCAGTATAGAACAACCCTTCACACTACGACAGGAGCAACACCTGCAGGTTTACTGATGAGGCGCCATCTTCAAACACGATTAAGCCTGATCCTTCCCAATTTAATGGGGAAGGTGGAGAAAAATCAAGGGAACCATGATTTGCATAGTCGTGAGGGACAATTCACTGTTGGAGAAGCAATATGCGTAAGGAATTTCGGTGGAGGACTGAAGTGGTTACCTGCTAAAGTAAGTTCTGAGACTGGAAGCCTGGATCACCCATAATCATGTGGATCACTTAAGCAAAAGGGAGATACCCCAACAAAATGATTCCACCTGTCACCATTGCTGACCCAATGGTTCCTGTTGAAGATGCTCAACCAAGAATAGACATGCCCGATGTCTCTGTCGGGACTGAACTAAAGTGCTTGTGCCTAATGAGGTACCTGATGGTAATGCAGTTCCAGAGAATGTGGTTCCTGCAAAAGAATCTGAAGTCGCGGAGCTACAACATTTCACATGGATCAGGAAACAACCTGAGAGTCTGAACTTGTAATTTCATGACTTGTGTAAATATTGTAATGTCATAAGATAAATATCCCTGTAAATGCAAAATCTACAGAAAAGTTAAAGGGGGAGGAACGTATTAATTATAGTTTGGATAAACAAAGGACTGTAGCTTTAAGAATAATCCAGTGTCGTAAGATCACATGACCTGTGTAAACCAATGTGTTAGCAGCGCGGGGAACCTCAAGTCGAGAGTTCTTTAGTTATGGAGTTTGGTGCACACACTGCTGCTGTCGTGTAAATTAAGATGTGTGTCTACTAAGAAAAGTTGCCTGGAAGATCAACTCTATAACAATGCCAATGTTTATAATCCTGATGAGTTCCTCCCACTCAACCTCATCTCACCCTATCAGCATTTCCTTATACATTGTAACCCCTCCAGTTCAGAATGCCTAACCACAAGTGTGAGAACTGGAAAACACCGTAGATAAAAATATTTAGCAGAAACATAAAACAGTGATAAAACATTATAAAACAGTAATAAAAATTGTTTCACTTATCCAAATACTGTGTCTTCCATGTTTCCGCTGCCAAAGTACTGGGCTAAACTGATGTTGATGATGTTGAGGGAACAGGTGATTCCATAAACTGCTTTACTTCACCAATAGTTAGAAGAGGTGTGGAAGAAAGCAGCTGCTCAAAAAATGTCTGCACAACTGGTGCTTCCAAACAATGGATTTCCAGATTGGAGACGTTACAGTGAATTCTTTCTCCCTTGTGCACATATCTAGCTTACCCTTAAAGGTATAAATGCTATTCACCTCAACCTGTGGTAGCAAATCCCACATTCGAACCGTTACATCTCTCCCAGATTTCATACCAATTTATTCAGGATGCCAAGTAGCAGCTGGGCATCTGATAATGCAACAAATTCTCTTTCATTGTGGTCTCCATCAGCTTTGGTACGGTTGACAGAGGGGATACTGTTCTGTAATTCTGTGTTTTATATCTTCACATTCTTGGAGAGTAGCCTGAAGCAGTGGAAGGATTCCCTGGCTGATTAACAGTCTGACAGGAAATGAAGTGAATACTCCTTCCATGGGTCAGTTAGCTTAGTTGGCTAGATGGATAGATGTGGTGCAGAATGATGCCATCAGCACAGGTTTGATTCCAGTACCAGCTGTGCTAGTTCATGCAGGCCTGCCCTCCTTATCTTGCCCATGTTTGATGTGGAGTTGGGCTCCCTCAAGCTATATAACCAACTATCTCTCTCTAATGGAGAGAGAGAGACCATTGGTCCTTTGTGGACTAAGGCTAAAATTACCAAGCAGACAGAAAGAGTAGTTGTCCTACATGGACTGAGGATCCTTAACCCATATAATAAGGAGTGGGTCACCTTCACCCACCAGATGTGAGTATCATACTGCATGTCAACCAAGTGTTTAAAGTCAGATCCACCCTCTACTTGCTAGGACTGCCTGGAGCTCAGAGTCTGAACTCTGCCCTTCCTGACTCAGAGGTGGTTCGATTGGCCAAATGCTCACTCATCTGCAGTTATATGGGTCTGGCTATCATCTCTTCCCATGGATAAGGCATGGCGACTGTTACTTTTACCAACTAACAGAAACACTTGAAAAGATGAGCTGGGTCATATGGATTGGAGGCCAGGTACAACATAGTGAATATTCCACTCTCCAGCACCAACATTCCAACCTCTGTAGTACAAAAACTGGGACACAGAGACACCTACAGGCAGATAACTCTTTGACTCACCCTGTTTTCAATGCTCATTTGCTTGAGACTCTCCTGCTCCAGTAAATGCACCAGCTGAGTGATCTGCTTTTGCAGGTCTGTGACCAGCTGCTCTCTGGAAAGCACAAGATTCAAATGTTTACTGAGATGTCACATTTCATCAGGACTGTGGACTTCAAGACAGTTTGGATCAGAAATTTTACGTCCAAAAGGAAATTGAGCTGCTTGGAAGAATGGGGCAGAGGCCAATCAGCCCCTTGAGCCTATACTGACAGACTACACCACTATTCAGATGGGTTTCACCTTGATGCAAGAAAATACGGAGTAGTTAAAGAGTGGGAGGCCAATGGCTCAGGGTATGAAGTGAATGAGAAGCTGAGTCGCGCAATCCAACAAAGAGACAGGTTCAATCCTTGGTCTATGCTGAGGGAGCTGATTCCAGCCAAAGCCAAAATGGGCCTTGAGTTGTTGCATTTGAGGGAGCAACGTTGGGCCAGGGTTCCCATTCTTAATCTATTAGTAACATCAACTCCCATTTCTTCTTTTAATGTGGTAAAACGTCCCAATAAGGTGCTTCACAGATGCATAATTGGACAAAAATTGACACCAAGCTGTAAAAGGAGATGTTTAGTCAAAGGGGTAGGATTTAAGGAGGAGATGCAGAGAGGTTTAGGGAAAGAATTCCAGAGCTCAGGGCTAGAGGGAAGGCCAGGACTGGTTTTCACACAAGGAGTCTGACAACACACAGGCAAGGGAAAGGTTGACTGAGGTGATGATGAGGTAGAGCTGGCTGTCATCAGCTGAGGAAGTGGTCAATCTCTTTAGGAAAGGGAAAGAATCATTGAATCTTACAGCACATGAGGCCTTTGACTGTCAGATTTTTGACAGAGTTATCCACTCCAGTTTATCCCCATAACTTTCACTCATTTTTCCAGAGCTGCTTCATCCAATTCAGAGTTGTGGGGAATCAGAGCCTATCACATCAGGCAACGGGTGCTAGGCAGTGTACACCCAGGACAGGGAACCAGTCCATCATAGGGCACCCACTCAGGAGCAACACACTGTAGCCAATCCACCTAACCAGCACATCTTTGGGTAGGGGGAGGAAACCCACACAGACACCGAGAGGATATGCAAATTCTACACGGACAGATACCCGAGGTCAGGATTGAACCCAGGTCCCTGGAGCTGTGAGGCAGCAGCAGCACTAACCACTGCTCCACCCCTTTTCCCCACAACCTGCAGGATAAATTGGCCCTCTTCAAGTACTTATCCAATTGGCCTTTAGAAGTTCCTGCGGAATCTGATTCCACCAGCCTTTCAGGTAAAGCATCCCAGATCTTAATAACGCTCTAAAGAATTTCTCTTCACTTCCCCTCTAGTTCTTTGTAAATTATTTTAACTCTGAACACTCTGATCTATTTTCTCAATAGATTCTCCCTATAGTTGTTCTTTTGAAACCTCTCATAATTTTAAATACCCCAAATAGATCTACCCTCCTACCCTCTGAGAACATTGCCAACATCTCCAATCTCCCCTCATCACTGAACTCCTTCAACCCTGGTATCATCCTGGTAAATCCTAAAGCATCGGGACCAGAACTGGCTGCAGTGCTCTAGCTGAGGTATAACCAGAGACTTAGGCAGGTTGAGCATGACTTGCTTGTTTTTTATATTCATTGGCCCTATTTAAAACTCCAAGGGTCCCATTTGCTTTCTTAAGCACCTTATCAGTTTGCCCTTCTACCTCCAAAGATTTGTGAATACGCAGAACCTGGCTCCCTCTGTTCGTGCACTCCCCTAAAACTAGGGACAGATAGATTACACTGTCCCTCCATGTCACTGCTCTTGTTACACACACTTTTCTGTGTCGGGTTGCATCTGCTGTGAGTCCACCCATTTCATCAGCCTGTCCATGTTCTTCTGCAGCTGTCACATTCACATTGATAAAAGCAAAATACTGCGGATGCTGGAGATCTGAAACAAAAACAGAAAATGCTGGAAAAATTCAGCAGGTCTGACAGCATCTGTGGAGAGAGAGACAGAGTTAATCTTTCGAGTCCATATGGCTCTTCTTCAGAGCTGAAGGAAGGTCATACGGACTCGAAACCTTAACTCTGTTTCACTCTCCTCAGATGCTGTCAGAAGTGCTGAGATTTTCCAGCATTTTCTGTTTTTGTTACACATTCACTGTTTGTTATGTTGTCAAGTGTTGTATTTTCTGCAGCCTTTGAAACTGTGCTCCCTATACTCAAGTCCAGGTCATTAATATACATAAAATAAGAAAAACATTGGTCTTAATACCAGTCCCTGGAATATTCCACTGCACACTCCTCTCCAGAGAAATATCTACTCGCCATCACTCCCATTCTTCTACCCCTTAAACAATTTCATAGCTAAGTTGCTAAAGTCCTTTTTATCTATTTTCCGAATCTGGTAAAAAGAGAGGTTAAAGAACGGAATGAATTCAACGTGCAACAATAAATAGGTCTGAGTTTAAGTGGGCACACTGTCACTCCATAAATTGCGGCTTGTTTTATACATAAACACTCACGTTTGGTTTTCTGTTGCCAGCCTGAAAAATTAGATAAAAATCTGAATTAATAACAGAAAGAGTACCATAAATTCCAATAATCCGCAAACAAACTCTTATCAAGTATAATCCAATCCCTCAGGGGAAGATGTAGCAAACTGTATAGTACAGAGAGATAGGGGAAGATGTAGCAAACATTACAGCACAGGGAGATAGGGGAAGATGTAGCAAACTGTACAGCACAGGGAGATAGGGGAAGATGTAGCAAACTGTACAGCACAGGGAGATAGGGGAAGATGTAGCAAACTGTACAGCATAGGAGGACATGGGAAGATGTAGCAAACTGTACAGCACAGGAAGACAGGGGAAGATGTAGCAAACTGTACAGCACAGGGAGATAGGGGAAGATGTAGCAAACTGTATAGTACAGAGAGATAGGGGAAGATGTAGAAAACTGTACAGTACAGGAAGATAGGGGAAGATGTAGCAAACTGTACAGTACAGGAAGAAAGGGGAAGATGTAGCAAACTGTACAGCATAGGAGGACATGGGAAGATGTAGCAAACTGTACAGCACAGGCAGATAGGGAAGATGTAGCAAACTGTACAGTACAGGAAGACAGGGGAAGATGTAGCAAACTGTACAGCACAGGGAGATAGGGGAAGATGTAGAAAACCGTACAGTACAGAGAGATAGGGGAAGTTGTAACAAACTGTACAGCACAGGGAGATAGGGGAAGATGTAGCAAACTGTACAGCACAGGGAGATAGGGGAAGATGTAGCAAACTACAGCACAGGGAGATAGGGGAAGATGTAGCAAACTGTACAGCACAGGGAGATAGGGGAAGATGTAGCAAACTACAGCACAGGGAGATAGGGGAAGATGTAGCAAACTGTACAGTACAGAGAGATAGGGGAAGATGTAGCAAACTGTACAGCATAGGGGGACATGGGAAGATGTAGCAAACTGTATAGTACAGAGAGATAGGGCAAGATGTAGCAAACTGAACAGTACAGGAAGACAGGGAAAGATGTAGCAAACTGTACAGCACAGGGAGATAGGGGAAGATGTAGCAAACTGTATAGTACAGAGAGATAGGGAAAGATATAGCAAACTGAACAGTACAGGAAGACAGGGAAGATGTAGCAAACTGGACAGTACAGGGAGACAGGGGAACATACAGCAAACAGGAGCTGTGACACATATACACAAGCTACACTAATTGCTTAGACAGAGATACAGCAGTTGAGCCATTCACAGGTGCAATAGGTCATATATTTTCTCTGTGCGTATTACAGATCAAAATCCCGCAGCTCATTCTCTTTTTCTTCCTGTCTCCCTTGCCAATAAGTAATTCAACAGTTTGTAAGAGTAAAGCTACCTTGAAACAAATGGCTTTGGTGGCTGAATCCGATTGAAAAACTCATCACACAGGGAGACAGCAACACTACTTTTGGTCCGTGATAAT
Organism: Carcharodon carcharias; assembly: GCF_017639515.1. Taxonomy (NCBI): domain Eukaryota; kingdom Metazoa; phylum Chordata; class Chondrichthyes; order Lamniformes; family Lamnidae; genus Carcharodon; species Carcharodon carcharias. Next base: position 137,099,590 of record NC_054478.1, on the reverse strand, counting down.
TCATATCCTGGTGCGATGACAACTGGGTCCCCTTTCTGTTTAAAGCAAAGATCATTATTTATCCGTTGTCTTAAAAAAAAATTCACCAACCCACCATCCTGTGTAGATCCTGTGTAGTGGTCGTGCGTCACTGGACTAGTAATCAGGAGGCCCAGGCTAATGCTCTGGGTTCAAATCCCAACATTTTAAATTCAATTTATAAATCTGGAATACAAAATTGGTCTCAGTGATGGAAACCATGACAACCATCATTGATTGTTGCTAAAAACCTATCCATACCTGGTCTGGCCTCCATGTGATTCCAGACCCACAGCAATGTGGTTGACTCTTACCTGCCCTCTAAAATGGCTGAACAAGCATCTCAGTTCACTACGAATGGGCAGCAAGTGCTGGCCTTGTCAGTGATGCCCACATCCCATGAAAGAATTAAGGAAACAATATGGCACATAGAGAGCTAGAGCCTGAGCTCATATCAGTGAAGCTCCATTTAGCCCCAGTCTCAACAGCAATTTTCAAAACAACTGGGATTCAATAATTAGATGTATTTGGCGGGGGCATTGGGACCAAAAGTGTCATCATTCTGCACCACACCCCCAGCTCCCTGCCCCCATCCCTCCACCTTTACAAGCCCAAAATCTACTATGGAAGACAGCATTCTGAAAGTAAATTTGCCTCTGGGACACAGATTTAAGGTTTCGGCAAAGAGACACAACGGGGCTGTGAGGGAAAGCTTTCTTATGCAGTGAGTGGGAAACTCACTGTGTACAAGGGTGGTGGATCCAGAGACAATCAATGATTTCAAAAGGAAATTGGAACGTGTCATGACCATGGACCCTATTCCCAAATTACTTGTTGAACATTTAAGTAAGATGCATGTTTTTTTTATTAAAAGACATTCAAGCAAAAGTTGGCTGAGACTGTAAGGTAGCCACTTGTTGGAAAATTCCTATGTGAATATAACTAGTTCCGACAGAATGGAATGCCGTACTTAAAAGGTGTGACATGGCTTACTTCAGACAGAGGCACTTCAGAAGAGAAGATACAATGCAAACTGAACTGTAATCTCCTGTGGTTGCAGAGGTAATGTAGGCTGATTACCACTTAGCAGAACTCCTGTTGAGTTATATCTCAGACTGTGAACATGAACTGAGTTGAAAAGAAAACACACCTGGGTGAAAGATATGTCTATTTTTCCCCTTCCAGGAATACACAAGGAAAGGGGTTTAAAAAAGCCAACTGCAGCCCGAGTTCTGTGTGCTAGTCTGGTGTTCTGTTCTGCTGTGTGTGTGCTGTGAAGGTCACAGCTAAAGAACACCAACTGGGCTTCCCTGCTCTTGCAGGTATAAAAGTCTTCTCTCTCTGATTGCTGGAAGGAAGTCACAAGTCAGCAAATCCACAATTGAAAAGGAAACAGGACAAATCCTTTCAGCTAACCTGCAGAACCAAGAATCTCCAAACCCATTGCTTAACTGTCAGAGTCAGCTCTATCAGAATCACTCACCTTAACAGCTGCAACATTTCACCAACTATTCCTCCCAGTCAAGCCAAAGCACTGATCTGTATATCCTTTTACTTTTTATTTTTGGACTCAATTTCTCATTTTCTAATCTGTGTATGTGTATGTGTGTGTTGCATTTTTATTATCTTTTCTCATGTTTAGTGACTAATAAACTCACTCTTTCATTGATTCAAGAAAGGCAGCTTAAATTGGCTCCTTTTAAAACATAATGCATTTGGGCTGGGAAAAGGTATCCACAATGGAAGGGATCCCTTTTAAATTGTCCTTGTTGTAAACAACCGAGGGGGTTGAATAAAGAAAGGGAGTCAGTTCACCCCTCCTCACCCACGAGCATAACAATTTGGGACCTCATCTGGGATCATAACAAATTGTTGAAATCTCACCCGGTACTGGTCGTAACAAATGGCACTTGAGGGAAATAAACTTGCAGAGCTACGGGTATAGAGTGGGGACTGTAGTGACTGAATTGCACTACAGAGGCAGCATGGACTCAATGGGCCAAATGACCAATGGCCTCTTTCTGTGCTGTAATATTTCCATGACGCTATGACTCTCTATGACTCAGTGGTGCTGGCTTCTCAGGGTCGCACTGGTGTCTCCTCTCAGAAATTTCACAATTTGACACCAGTCCACATTTAATGATCTTTCATTCATTTCACAAACTCTGATATAGATGTACTCTCCCACAACCTCATAGAGTCATAGAGCCATAGAGGTGTACAGCACAGAAAAAGGCCCTTCAGCCTATCGAGTCTGTGCCGCTCAAACAAGTACCTATACTAATCCCATTTCCCACAACTAGGCCCATAGCCTAGCATGCCATGGTATTGCAAGTGCACATCCAAATACTTCTTAAATGTTATGAGGTTTTATGTCTCTACCACCCTTTCAGGCAGTGAGTTCCAGATTCCCACCACCCTCTGGGTGAAAAAATTCTTCCTCACATTCCCTCTAAAACTCCTGCCCCTTACCTTAAATCTATGCCTCCTGGTTATTGATCTCTCCATCAAGGGGAAAAGTTCCTTCCTGTCTACCCTATCTATTCCCCTCATAATTTTATACACCTCATTTAGGTCCCACCTCAATTTCCTCTGCTCCAGGGAAAATAATCCCAGTCTATCCAATCTCTCCTCATAATTAGAACTCTCCAGCCCAGGAAACATCCTGGTAAATCTCCTCTGCACTCTCTCTAGTGCAATCACATCCTTCCAAAAATGCAGATTCCAGAATTGTACGCAATAATATAGCTGTGGCCTAACCGGCATTTTATACAGTTCCAGCATAACCTCCCTGCTCTTATATTCTATGCCTCGGCTAATAAAGGCAAGTATCCCATATGCCTTCTTAACCGCCTTACCTACCTTTCCCGCTACCCTAAGGGACCGGTGGACATGTACACCAAGGTCCCTCTGATCCTCAGTACTCCCCAGGGTCCTACCATTCATCGTGTATTCCCATGCCTTGTTTGTCCTGCCCAAGTGCATCACCTCACACTTACCTGGATTAAATTCCATTTGCCACTGTCAGCACATCTGACCAGCCCATCTATATCCTCCTGTAATCTAAAGCTATCCTCCTCACTATTTATCATCCCACCAATTTTCTTGTCATCCACGAACTTACTGATCAACCCTCCTACATTCAAGTCTAAATCGTTTATATGTACCACAAACAGCAATGGACCCAACACTGATCCCTGTGGAACCCCACTGGACATAGGCATCTAGTCACAAAAACACCCCTCAACCATCACTCTCTGCTTCCTGCCACTCAGCCAATTCTGGGTCCAATTTGCCAAATTGCCTTGGATCCCATGGACTCTTACCTTCATTATCAGTCTCCCATGTGGGACCTTATCAAAAGCCTTGCTGCAGTCCAAGTGGACTACATCAAATGCATTGCCCTCATCTATACACCTGGTCACCTCTTCGAAAAATTCAATCAAATTGGTCAGACGTGACCTCCCCTTAACAAAACCATGCTGACTGTCCTTGATTAATCCCTGCCTCTCCAAGTGTAGATTAATTCTGACTCTCAGAATTGCTTCCAATCGTTTTCCTACCACTAAGGTTAGACTGACTGGCCTGTAGTCCCCTGGTTTATCTTTTCCTCCCTTCTTGAATAACTGTACTACATTGGCTGTCCTCCAGTTCTCTGGCACCTCTCCTGTGGCCTGAGGGGCATTGAAAATTATTGCCAGCACCCCTGCTATCTCCTCCCTTACAACACTCAAAAGCCTGGGATACATTTCATCTGGGCCTGGAGATTTATCTACTTTTAAGCCTGCCAGGCCACCTAGAACCTCCTCCCTTTCTATGCAAATTTCTTTAATTATATCACAGTCCTTCTGCTTGATTTCTATGCACATGTCGTCCCTCTCACTTGTGAATACCGACACAAAGTATTCATTTAGAACCCTACCTACATCTTCAGGCTCCACACACAAATTACTACTATGGTCCTTAATGGGCCCTACTCTTTCCCTTGTTATCCTCTTACTCTTAATGTACTTGTAAAATAACTTTGGATTTTCCTTTATTTTACCTGTCAATGTCTTTTCATGCCCCCTTTTTGCTCTCCTAATTTCCCTTTTAAGTTCTCCCTACACATTCTATATTCCTCTAGGACTTTTGTTATTTTGAGCCCTCAGTAGCTGCCATAAGCCTCCCTTTTTCTCTTTATCCAATCTTGTATATCCATCGACATCCAGGGTTCCCTGGGTTTGTTGCTCCCACCCTTTATCTTTACCTGGAATATGTTGGCCCTGTACTCTCCCTATTTCCTTCTTGAAAGAGTCCCACTTTTCTGATGCAGGTTTACCTAAAAGTAGTTGCTTCAAGTCCACTCTGGCCAAATCATATCTGATGTTATTAAAATTGGCCTTCCCCCAATTTAGAACTCTGATTTCTGGCCCATTCTCATCCTTTTCCATAACAAACTTGAATCTAATGGAGTTATGATCACTATCTGCACAATGCTCTCCCATTGATACCTCTACCACTGGCCTGGCTTTATTCCCTAAAATTAAGTCCAGGACCTTCTCTTGTCTCTTGTAAGACCTTCTATGTACTGGCTTAAAAAGCTCTCCTGGATGCATTTTAAGAATTCTGCTCCCTCTAAACCTATGACTAAACACTATGACTAACCCAGTTAATGTTGGGGAAGTTGAAATCCCCCACAATTACTACCCTATTATTTTTACACTTCGCTGAAATTTGCCTACAAATGCACGCTGAACACTTTTGCAGAATACTGATATTTGCAGAATACCCCAGCCTGATGTAAAACACAGTGGCACAACAACAACTTGCATTTATGTAGCACCTTTAATTTTGTGAAGGATCCCAAGGCACTTCACGGGACGGTCTGACACCTCACCAAATAAGGAGATATCGGGACAGGTGACCAAAAGCTTGATCAAAAGGAAGGTACTAAGGAGCTTCTTAAAGGAGGAGAGAGTGTGGAGGGAGGGTGTCCCAGAGATCAGGCCCAGGCTGTTGAAGGCATGGCTGCTAATGATGAGGCAAAGGTAGTGGGAGACGTGCTGGAGGCTAGAATTGTATCGGGATTGTGGAGCTGGAGGAGGTCACAGATAGGGAGGGGTGAAATCATGGAGGAATTTGAACACAAGGATGAGAACTTAAATAAACGGAAACTATGGTTCAAATAAGGAAAAGAAATAGGGAGTGAGAGAGGCAATGAAGACATTTGGAGAATTAAAAAAAAGAATGAATCATAGGGGGAAGAAAGTAGGTGAGAATTTATGGTAACAGAGAATTTATTGAAAGGGAATGAATTACTTAAAATCTCCAGGCAGCCAGTGCTACCAAGCACATTAACAGTTAAAGGTTATCAGATGAACCTTGCACAGCCTTAGGTCCTGCAAACAATAGAAAGGCCTTGGGAGCCTGGAGTCAGAGCATTGGCAATAACAACTAAGATTAAGTGCGCTGTTCAACAGATAGGGGAAGAACAGATTGTCCTAGTTTAGATAGAGGGAAGGTCTCTGCCTGGGTGAAAAATAGGGACATACAATGCATGTACCTGTTACCAGAGATGTCTGTTTAATGTAAACCTATATGTTGACGAAATTGGAATATGGAAACTGTTCTTGTACGTGACCAATAATGAATAAATATGCTGAATACTTGTAATTTAGCAGAGTGCTGTCTCAAGCTGCATTGAGATGGTTCTTTCCTTGCAATTGCTCGAATAAATGATCATGAACTGTACCTGAGACTCCTGTGGTCCGTTTGTCAAAGTGACCACAACAATGGGTTTATGATTATGCTCAAATGAGCCTACTGATGGAGTGACATTATTGCAAATTGGAAGTTCCTACGCAAAATGTTATCCTATCTTTCTCTTGCAGAAGCTGGTTGTCTTGCATATTTCCTCCCTTTTTACTCATATTCAAATTTTGAAGATTCATTCCTGGCTATGACCAACATTTAAACATTGCTGGAATTAATTGTCATGCAAGTTTTCTGCCGTCCGCCACATTACAATACCGCGGGTCCCCTTGTATAATTAATCCCTTACCTTGTAAAGTTGTGGGAAAGTTGTCCCTCTCTTGCATTTTCTACACAACTCTGAGGATTTTTCTGTTGTGCTGGAGGGGAAGCGACAAAGAAGAGAAGCTGTGAAACAAAACCGTCTTTCTATATCAGAAGCAGCACAGAAACGCCCCAGTAACAATAAGTGCTGATTTCAGGAAGAGATAGTTTCATGAGCTCTCCACAGTTTTGCAGTCCAGCTTACAGGAAACAGCATCCCCTGTGGTACCACATTAGGTAGCCCATCCAGATATTTTGCGATAAACATTCCCAAACACAGACCCAGGTTTACAATCTTCACTCTCATTCTCTGAAACATGCCAATCTCACCATCTCATAAATCAAGGGTCAAACTTTTTAAACAAAAACAAGAGATTTGGTATGAAAATCATGGATTACCATTTTCTTTTCAAACAGAGACCAATATAGATTGACAATCGGTTTATTAGTGGAGTTGACAATCTACAACAGGCATCGGAAAATGCTTTGTAAAAGAGGTTTTAAAAATCCAAATTCTAACCACACTGTGTAAAAAGATTTTTCTTCATGTTGCCTTTCTTTCTTTTGCCAATCACATTAAATCTATGCCCTCTGGTTATCGATCCTTCAGCCGTTGGAAACAGTTCCTCTATATTTACTCAATCCAAACACTTCACGATTTGAATCACCCCTATTAAATCTCCCATTAGCCTTCTCTGACCGCTCTAAGGAGAACAACCCCAGCTCCTCTAGTCTCTCCACTTAACTGTGATAACCCTCATCCCTGGAACAATTCTGGCAAATCTCTTCTGTACTCTCCCCAAAGCCTTAACACCTTTCCTGAAGAGTGATGCCCACTTCTTTTCAGTCTTGTGGCTGGGTAAGAAAGCACTTATTGATGGCATCAACAATATTTTTCTAGCAATAGAACCACATTTGTGTTACGTCATGAAGCTATTAATGCATATAATATTATTGGAAAATATTTTTCTTTTAAAATAGAGTTTTAGTCTGTGGATATGGCTTAATTGGATTAAAGCCAGCTAGTCTGGGTACTTTGATGTGTACTAGTTTTGAGATGTAAACATAGAGCTAGTGTGCATTTGCATTTTTTGAAGGGCATTCAAGAAGTGGGGTGAAAACTACCACCTAGCTAGCAGAGACCAAGCAATATGTTTATATTACTAATAAAATTGGTACTATGAAAGGGGTTTTATTGTTAAAAGATGGAGTTCAAAGAAGCTGGTGATAAAATGAGAATTTACATTCAATGGGCTGTGCTAGGTACAACTTCAGCAGTTTTGTGTGTGTAGAACAGAGGCAATGTGAGATCAAAAGCAGCTGCAAGCCTCCAACTGTCTCCACAGGAACCAAAGTGAAAAGAACCTCAGTTTGAATTCTTAAGATGAAAATGTTTTGCCTGGTGTTTGGTTAAGTCTATGGGTTGCTGTTGCCTTTAATAGAGATTAGTTTGGGAATTTGTTAAAAGTTGTGATCGTAGCAATTTGTAGCCATGTGTATATATTTAACTTGTGTAAGTTAATAAAATGTTTCATTTAGCTTAATATAAAACCTCTTTAGAACTGGTATGATTCCTGAATTTAGAGTTGTATCTCAAACATAACACTTAAAATTATAGGTTATGACAGTTGTTTAAAGTTTCCCTTTAAAAAAAATCTCAGCTTTACCAACTGCATCAGTCATAACAGTTAAAACATTTGAAACTCAAAAATTAACAGTCGTTATATTAACACTTAATGTCACACAAAAATAATGGTGTAAGTACAACTCAGAGTATGAAATGCAATTTATGCTTTTCAATGATATCTTCTGAAAATTACTTGAGGTGTTATTCTCCATAACATATGCTTTCTATATCTAACTCATCTTTTGAAAAACACGTGGGAGGGACAATATTCAAATAAAAGCCTGTGGTCCCTGGGGCAAATTACATGTTTCTGTATTGTAGTACGCTGATTCTACAAATAAAAATCTCTCGGGCAGCTACTAGAACCTTTTGTTCTCAATTATTACCTTCGGTTCACAAGCACCGAAATCAAGGCTTTGACAGTCAAACACCACAATAAAAATATCCTGAAAAACAGAAAATAACTTGAAGCACTAAACTGGACCCAATCAAATGGACCAAAGTGATTTTACTTTTCGTGGTCCTGCGTTGTTGAATATCAGTAAGTCCAAATGAAATATAGGCCACCAGAAACGAACAGGTCATGAAAATGACCAAAACTAGGTGTCAGATCAAGAAGCTTAATTTCTCTCCCTGCATGATTCACATCATGTGGTTCGATAAGAGGCATGAAATAAAATGACAGAAGAGTTTCCCAAATCATCTGTTGCTTCTTTAAATTAGATGACATATTCTTCAGTTGTGGTTTAATTTATGACTATGTAACCAGTAAGACAATGCATGCAAAAGTCATCTGCATTCTTCCCTCACTCTTCTCACCATTTTGACCTTTTGTTGAAAGAGGGTGATTCAGAGACGACTCCAGCTTCCTTATCACAGCTACCGGCCAGCCCTCCCTTGATTCCAGCTGTCCACTCACAACTATCCCTCACTATTAGAGTCCAAGTGCCTTTCTCAATCTATCCCTTCCCATCACATTCTCAACGAACATATCTAATGACATGCAAAAGCTGAACGAACCATTTCTGCTCTATTCCCATTTAACATGAGTTAATGAGGTAACATTAAAACGTTCCCTGGATCTGCAATTCCTTGGACAGCACCTGCCAAAAGCGATGATCACCAGCCAGCCCGTGCAGATGCCCCTTCATCCTACTGCTAAACGAAGAAAGACTTGCATTTATACAATGCTTTATATGACCACAGGATGTCTTAAAGGGCTTTACAGCTAAGGAAGCACTTTTGAAGTGTAGCCACTGTTGTAATCTAGGAAATGTGGCAGCCAATTTGCACATAACAAGCTCCCACAAATAGTACAGTGATAATGACCTTTGTGAAGTTGATTGAGGGATCAATATTGGCCAGGACACCAGGGAGAAGTCCCTGCTTGTCTTCAAAATAGTGTCATGGGAGCTTTTACATCCACCTGAGCAAGCAGGTGGGGCTTTGATTTAATGTCTGGTCTGAAAGATAACATCCCTGAGAATGGAGAAGTACGATGTATGTGTAGAAATCAGGGAGGGGGCTGTGATACATGAACTAATTAGCATTGAAAGGGAGGCGGTATTAACAGTTTTAGCGGGTTTAAAAGTGGGTAAGTCCAAGGCCCAGATGGGATATAACCCAGGCTGTTATCTGAGGCCAGGGAGGAGATCACAGGGGCTCTGACACTAATTTTCAAATCCTTTCTGGCCACATGGGAGCTGCCAGATGACTTGAGGACAGCGAATGTGGTGCCACCATTCAAGAAGGGTAGTAGGGATAAACTAGGTAATTACAGACCAGTGAGTCAGTGGTAGGGAAATTATTGGAAAAAATTCTGAGGGGCAGGATTAATCTCCACTTGGAGAGGCAGAGATTATTAATCAGGGATGGTCAGCATGGCTTTTCAGGGGGAGATCATGTCTAACAAACTTGATTGAATTTTTCAAGGAGGTGGCTAGTTGTGTAGGTGAGGGTAGTGCATCTTGATGTAGTCTATATAGATTTCAGTAAGGCTTTTGACAAGGTCCTGCATGGGAGAATGGTCAAGAAGGTAAGAGCCCATGGGATCCAGGGCAATATGGCAAATTGCATTCAAAATTGGCCTAGTGACAGGAGGCAGAGGGTGATGGTCAAAGGTTGCTTTTGCGATTGGAAGCCTGCGACAAGTGGTGCTTGGACCCTTGCTCTTTGTAGTGTTTATTAATGATTTAGATGTGAATATAGGAGGTATGATCAGTAAGTTTGAAGATGACATGAAAATGTTGGTGTCATAAATAGTGAGGAGGAGAGCCTTAGATTACAGGATGATATAGATACGCTGGTAAGAAGGGCAGAGCAGTGGCAAATAGAATTTAATCCTGAGAAGTGTGAGGTGATGCATTTTGGGTGGACTAACACGGCAAGGGAATACACAATGAATGATAGGACGTAGTAAGTACAGAGGATCAGAGGGACCTTGGTGTACATGTCCATTGATCCCTGAAGGCAGCAGCACAAGTAGATAAGGTGGTTAAGAAGGCATATGGGATACTTGCCTTTATTAACCGAGGCATAGAATATAAGAGCAGGGAGGTTATCTTGGAGCTGTATAAAATGCTAGCTAGGCCTCAGCTGGAGTACTGTTTGCAGTTCTGATAGCCACACTATAGGAAGGATATGATTCCACTGGAGAAGGTGCAGAGGAGATTCACCAGGATGTTGCCTGGGCTGGAGAGTTTCAGCTGTGAAGAGAGACTGGATAGGCTAGGGTTGTTTTCCTTTGAGCAGAGAAGGCTGAGGGCAGACCTGATAGAGGTATACAAAATTATGAAGGGCATAGATAGGGTAGATAGGAAGGAACTTTTCCCCTTAGCGGGGGTGTCAAAAACCAGGGGCATAGATTCAAACTAAGGGGCAGAAGGTTTAGAGGGGATTTGAGGATTTTTTTTCACCCAGAGGGTGGTTGGAATCTGGAACACACTGCCTGAGGGGGTGGTAGAGGCAGGAACCTTCTTTGTATTTAGATGAGCACTTAAAAAGCCAGGGCTACAGGTCAAGTGCTGGAAAATGGGATTAGGATAGATAGGTGATTGATGGCTGGCACAGACCCAATGGGCTGAAGGGCCTGTTTCTGTGTTGTATAACTTTAACACTGGAGTGTCAGCCTTGATTTTTGTTCTCAAGCAGGACATGAATCAGGAACCTTGTGACTCAAAGACAAGAACACTTCCAACTGAGCCGCAGTTGACACTGTTAGCCAGATTGAGACTCCGGCAGTCTATAACAAAGGCAGCCAGCCTGATTTCCTGGCAAACGCGGCAGAGACTGCCTTGCCAGAGTGGGGCTCCTGGGGCACACCAGGCCATGTTTAATGCAGAGTTGACCATCACGGCGAAAACCTGAAAAGTTAACTCTGTTTCTCTCTCTCCACAGAGGTTGCCTGGCCTGCTGAGTTATTATTAGCATATTTTGTTTTTTTATTTATAAAGAAGAATCTCTCTTTTGACAGTTCTTAATGCCTGTTTTGTGTGTTAAAGTTAGAGTCATAGCAACACATGCTCAGAGATTCCCCTAATCTGATGTTTGGAGTAAATGAATGCAGTGGCCACTGTCCAGAACTGCTCTGCAATCTGAACAATAAAGACTAATTTCCTGGATTAATCTCCAGGCTGCTTGCCTTTCATTTTTATACTTTTAGCTGAATAATTTAGAATGGTTTCCAATAAGACACAGACCAAACTCCTCCACTTCACAGGAATACAACCATGGTGAAATCTGGCACTCTTCCAAACGTTGTAAAATTTACATTCTGTGCTTCTGATCTTCCAGGTAAAGGAACATCCACCTTCTCCAAGAAATAAGAAATAAGGACAGGAATAGGCTTTATACCTATTATAGCCTGCTCTGTCATTCAGTAAGATCATGGCTGAACTTTTGTATAATCTCCACTTTTCTGTACTATCCTCATGTCGCATGATTCCCTCAGTATCCAAAAATCTATCGATCTCAGTCCTGAATATACTCAATGACTGAGCATTCACAACTCTTTGGGTTAGATAATTCCAAAGAGTCACATACTTCTGAGTGAAGAAATTCCTCCTCATCGCATTCCTTAAATCACTATTCCCTAACCTTGAGATTGCCTTTAACAAGACCCTCCAAAAAATGCAACACGGCCGGGTTAAAATGTCTCCATACAGGTTACGACCAGATCTTCCCATCTTACCCAGTCTGAGGTGATGGAGGAACACTCTGCAAGTTCATAATATCACATCCAGATACTCTGAAAAATTAATGGTTAGAAAGCAATTAGAACCTCATCCTTTAAATAAGAACACCAGTCATTTTCATGTGGTGTGGTGGGGGTGGGAGAAGGGCGGTGAGCAGGATCATCATACCTGTTTCATCACACAACGCATTGGAGGATGGTAGAAATCAACTTTAACGCGCTTTAGAATGTATGGCCGACCATGAAATCTCCTATTAGCTTCTCACTAATCCCCATTCACTACCAGGATTTTTGTGTCCTGATAAATGCTACGCAACCAGTCTACGTAACTTAAGTTTTCCCCCTCTTTATTTATGTTTATTCTTTGGCAGTCACTCCAGATTTGAGCCCATCAATCCCATTTCTACTTTATTATTTTCCTCCTCCTTTTTGCTTCTTGTCTCTCTGCCCCTCCTAGCTTCCACTTGCCTGTTGTTATGCCTCTTTTCATTTTCTCCCCCCCAGGCCGTCCGCCTTCCCAAATCTCTACCCCAATCCTTCAGTACTCCTCGACCTTCCTGCTCTCCAGCCTCCACCCCAGACTTGACTCCCTCTTGGATAAGTCCACAGCTTCCCTCTGTGCCTCTCTTGGCAATCAGCGACCAGTCCATCAAGTCACATGACACTGCCTCCTTACAAGCAGCAAAGCCAAATTCCCCACTCCCCCACTCACCTTCCCGCCAAGCTTAAGGGGAGCGACTTTGGCAATCTCCTCCCTTGCCAGTGCTGATCATGTGGACTCTACCATCATGGCCCCCTCTCCACATCTTCCTCCAGAATGTCCATTCACTTGTGAACAAGATTGAGAGGACCGGGCCTGTACACCATGGAGTTCAGAAGAATGAGAGATGATCTCATTCAAACATACAAAATTCTTACAGGGCTCGACAGGGCAGATGCAGAAAGGATGTTTCCCCTGACTGGTTGGGAGAGTCTAGAACCAGGGGACACAGTCTCAGAATAAGGGGTAGGCCATTTAGGACTGAGATAAGGAATTTCTTCACTCAGAGGGTGGTGCATCTTTGGAATTCTCTGCCTCAGCAGGCTGTGGAGGCTCAGTTAATGGGTATGTTCAAGACAGACATGGGTAGATTTCTAGATATTAAAGTCATCAAGGGATATTGGGATAGTGCAGGAAAATGGTGTTGAGGTAGTCAAACAGCCATGATCTGGTTGAATGGCAGAGGAAGCTTGATGGGTCAGATGGTCTACTCCTGCTCTTGTTTCCTAACAATCTTGCCAACCACAAGCTTATTGTGAATGATTCAATCGACATTATAGCCTTGAAGAAAAACTGACTTGCCTCACATAGACTGTGGAACGGACAGTGAGTCTCTTCTAACCAAATCTCACCTTGACCTGTCCCCCTACACCTCTGGTACTTTCTCCTCCTTTCAGAACTTTTCTCTTCCATTTCTGCTTCCTCATCTCTTATTTAAAATCCTGGCTCCCTACCAATCCTCACCCCTGACCCAACCCCCATCCCACCCCCCCCCAAGTACCATGCCAATTTTCTCAATGAGATACCTCCACTGCTTTCCTCCCTCAGCCTCTGCACTGAACAAGTTCTCATTCTCGGTGATTTCAACACCCAACACAATTCATTATGTTTTCTCTTCTCTGAGTTCATGGCCCTACTATCCTCCCTTAATCTCACCCTCCATGTAAACTCCCCAACCCATATTCACAACCGCCTCTTTGACCTTGCCATCTCACATGGTCTCACTATGCCAACAGTATCAATCACAGTTAAGACCATCTCTCATCATTTCCCTGTAATGCTCTCTACCCACATCCTGTTGCCCTCTCCAAACCCTACCTCCTCCTATATTCACCCTGGAAAATTATCTCTCCCAATTCACTTTCAACTCCACTCTCAAAATCCCAGCTGTTTCACCTTCAGCCCTCTGCTCAAACACAACTCCACCTTCATCTTCACTCCTAGTCCCCAATAAACCATTATTCTCTCTCACCCTAGCTGTTTCCCCTGGTACAGCCCTCATCTCTGCTCTCTTATGTCTAAGGGACACAGATTTGAATGAGTTATGATGGACAACTGGTTTAGTCATTCACTGCCATACCTGGCTGGACCTTACACAACACTAACGGGTTTACACCTCGTTGGCTGAAATTGCTCACTATTCCAGAATCATCCTGGAATGCAAAGGTAACCCCCAACTTCTTTTCTGTACTCAAGACCATCTTCTTAAATCCCTCGCCCCGTCCCTTTCCTCCTTCACCTCCAACAACAAGGAGCTCATGGACTTCTTTGTTACCAAGATTGAGACCATTCAACCAGCTGCTTCTTCCAATTCCCTCCCTTTCCATAGCCCGCTGACTGGAATTTCCTCTAAGGCTCCCCCCTTGGCCTAGCTCTGCACTTTTATCTTTCTCTAGTTTCTCTCCTATCTTTCTTCATATCCTCTCTGATCTCATCTTGTCCATGAGACCTACCTCCAGCACCCTCGATCCTACTCTGGCCAAAAAACTGACTGGCTTCCCAACTCCTTCCTGGTTGCCATGCGGGCTGACATTGTTAACACCTCCGTCTCTTCACGTTCTGTCCCTCTCTCCTTCAAATCTTCCATTGCCATCCCTTCCTTTAATCCTTGACCCCTCTGCCCTTGAAAATGACTACCCCATCTCCAACTTCCTTTTCATCTCCAAACACGAACGTGTTGTCACCTCCCAAATTCATTCCTATCTTTCCTGGAATTCCATGTTTGAATCCCTCCAATTAAGTTTCCGTCCCTATCACAATACTGAAACAGTCAATGTTACAAGTGACATCCTTTGTGACAGTGACAAAAGTAAAACAATCCCTCCTCATCCTTCTCGACCTGTCTGCAGCCATTGACACAGTTGATCACACGTTTCTCCCCAAAGCCGCTCCACCATAAACCACGTGGGTGGGACTGCACTCTCCTGGTTCCATTCTTATCTATCTGATCATAGCCAGAGAATCGCCATCATTGGCTTCTCTTCTCATTACCTCTGCTGTCCCCAAAGGGTCGATCCTTGGCCCATTCTATTTCTCATTTACATGTTTTACCTCAATAGCATCATTTGTAAACACACTCCCCCACTTCTTCTGGTATCTGGATCTTTGGAGATTTAACATAAGTTGAGAGACACGCAGCAGGACCCTGTGGAAGTCCTGATACACAAATGCACATGCACACGTGCACACACACGCACATGCACACATGCACACAAACACATGCATACACATGCACACACACGCATACGCACATACACACTTGCCCGGGAAGTTTAAATCTCTGATGGGCTGATTTGCTCTGCCCAGGATCCTCGGTGAAAGTCTCTGACGTTGAGCTCACTGTCAGAGTCGTGAGCCAGCTACGCGGGACTGACCTGGATACTTACCCAGGAAATGTTGCACTGGTTAATAGCTGGTCTAACTCAGAGATTAGCCAACGTAATTGAACTGAGCACCACAACCAATGTCCCTCAAATCAACCCCTGACCTAAATCGAGCATCCCCTTACCTGACCACACTACCCCCCCACCCCCAATCTAACCTAACTATTCCTCCACCTGACCCACCTCCCAGCGGACGTGCTTACCTCCCTCACCCGGCTAACCCCCGACCCCTCTTGACCACCCCAACTACCCCCTGACCATTTGATAACCCCTCCGACCTGACTACCCACTTCAATCACCCATCCACTAACCAACTTACTCACTGAATGACTTGAGGCCTTTAAAAACTTATCTGAAATGTTAACTATGTTTCTCTCCAGATACTGCCTGGCCTGATGAGTATATTCAGCATTTTTTGTTTATATTTCTGGGACGGGCCACCGCTGGATTAAAAACATAGAAACAGAAAATGTATCATGCAGAAGGCCATTTAGCCCATCGTGTCCATGCTGGTAAGGATCAAAAGATTCCTGAAGCATTTATTGGCCCTGTTTTTTGTTGGATAGACCTGGGGCTCTTCCTTTGTCCGTCATTGTTCATATATAAACTCCAAACATATAGAACCAGTTTGGTTCCACACTATGAGCAATACTCCAGGGTTACATTGTGAATCCTCTTCCTTCTGGATACAAACCAGAATAAAAATCTGAATGGATGACAATACTGACCTTCCCAGATGGAGAAAACTACAGCGATTTGCTTGGGTTTCACATGGGCATGGAATATGTAGGTTCTCTGTTCAGCACCTTAATCCCAACCAGTCGAATGCAGGTTCTCAACTCAAATGTGGCCAGAAGGGAGAAATAGACTGGAATCCACAACCAAAAAGCAAACGGTCACCATGGCGACCACTGAATCTTTCCCATTCTTCGTAACCAGTGACGATGAAACAAACATATACACTTTGACCAAAGTTCATCAAGGTGTTCATTGTTCTCAGCATGAGTCACAATGGAATGTCTCGCTGTTCCAAAAGAGAGAGAGAGAGAGAGATTGTTAAAGTCTTTCCTTCGCTTTGATTGTTGAGCAGAATTGAGGGACATTCAAAGCCGGGAGGTTTGTAGCCTAGGGCCTGGTCACGTTATAGGGGAAAGCTCAAATCCCTGGGCATTGCATGCAGTTCAGCATTTGTGCTTCATTATCTGGTGTCATGAAAAGTTGATTACAGCCATGAATTACTTATGGACATATTGAAATTTTTAAGGAAGGTGTGTGTTTTTAAAGGAATACAAGCAAGGACACTGAACAAAAGATGGCTGATAATGTAAAGTGACTACATTCCGTAAAAATTCTTGTGTGTCTCATGCTGACGGAGCTGTCCTGGGAGAACATGGAATGTTGCACCTGAAAAGGTGGCATCACCTTCCTCAAGCAGAGACACTTGAAAGGGAGATAGGAAAGATGCGAAAGACTGAACTTTAATCTCCTGCAGTTGCAGAAATAAAGACTGGTGACTATATCTCAGCAGTCATCTAAAATCCATCTCCTATTGATTCATATCTTAGACTGTGTAAAATGGTCAAAGATCAAAGAAAATAGACTCTGGGTACATGACATGCTATTTTTTCCCTTATAGGAATACAATTGGAAAAATAGGTTAAAAAGCTAGCTGCAGAGCAGTGCAGTGTGTGCTAGTGTGCTGTGAGAATGACAGCACAAGAAGACCAACTAGTCACCCCTGCAGGTGTGGGAGAAGCTTCACTCTCTCTCTCTTTATCTGGCTCTGTTGATGGAGGCGAGGCTCAAAAAAGCCACCATCAAAAAGGAGAAGCTGTTGTTGTATTTGTTGCTGTTTTTCCTTTTTGAAGTCATTGCTCTGTTTGATGGTGCTTTTCAATGTTGAGATTGTTGTTGAATTTTTGGTGTTTTTCAATGTTTAAGTTGTTGAATTTGTTGTTGGTCTTTAAGGTTGAGGTCGTTGTTGATTTTGTTGGTGTTTTTCATCGACTAAGTTGCTGAATTTTTTGGTGCTATGTAATGTTGAAGTTGTTGTTGAATTTGTTGGTGCTCTTCAATGTTGTGGTTGTTGTTGAATTTGGTGGTGTTTTTCAGTGTTGAAGTTGCTGGTGCTTTTCAATGTTAAAGTTGTTGTTGAAGTTGTTGGTGTGTTCATTGTTTAAGCTGTTGGTGCTGTTCAATGTTAAAGTTGTTGTTTAAGTTGTTGGTGCTGTTCAATGTTGAAGTTGTTGTTGAATTTGTTGGTGCTTTTCAATGTTAAAGCTGTTATTGAATTTTTTGGTGTTTTCACTGTTTAAGTTGTTGTTGATTTTCTTCCCATGCTTCAATGTTGAGGTTTAGTTGAATTTGTTGGTGTTGTTCAATGTTGAAATTCTTGTTGAATTTATTTGTTTTTCACTGTTAAGTCATTGTTCCTTTTGTTGGCATTCTTCAACGTTGAAATTGTTGTTTAATTTCTTGATGTTTCTCAGTGTTAAAGTTGTTAGTTATTTCACTGTTAGAGCTGTTGAATTTGTTTTTTTCATTGTTGAAGTCATTCCTATGTCAGTGCTCTTCAATGTTGAGGTTGCTGTTGAATTTATTGGTGTTCTTCAATGTTAAAGTTGTTAAAGTTGTTGGTGTCATGAAATACTTAACTTGTTGGTAAATATGTTGTTGCCAATCAATGTTAAAGTTGTTGTTGAATTTGTTGGTGTTCTTCAATGTTGAGGTTGTTGTTGAATTTGCTGGTGCTCTTCAATGTTGCTGTTTCATTTGTTAATGTTGAAGCTGTTGGTGCTTTTCAGTGTTAATGTTGTTGAATTTGTTGGTGCTTTTCACCGTTGAAGTCATTGTTTCATTGTTTAAGTTGTTGTTCAATTTGTTGATGTTCTTCAATGTCGAGGTTGGTGCTGAAGTTGTTGGTGTTTTTCATTGTTGAGGTCGTTGTTCCATTGCTGGTGTTCTTCAGTGTTGAGGTTGTTGAGCTTGTTGGTGCTCTTTAATGTTGGGGTTGGTGTTGAAATTGTTGATGTTTTACAGTGTTGAATTTGATGGTGCTTTTCAATGTTAAAGTCATTGTTGAAGTTGTGTATGCTTTAATTTCTGACATCATTGTTTCATTTGTTGGTATTCTTCAAAGTTGATGTTGTTGTTGAATTTGTTGTTCTTCTTCAATGTTAAGGTTGTTCAATTTGTTGGTGTTTGTCACCATTGAAGTCATTGCTCCATTATTGGTGTTCTTCAATGTTGAAATTGTTGTTGAATTTGTTGGTGCTCCTCAATGTTGAGGTTGTTGTTGAACTTGGTGGTGTTTTCAGTGTTGAAGTTGCTCGTGCTTTTCAATGTTAAAGTTGTTGTTGAAGTTGTTGGTGTGTTCATGGATTAAGTTTTTGGTGCTTTTCAATGTTAAAGTTGTTGTTGAATTTGTTGGTGCTGTTCAATGTTGAGGTTGTTGTTGAATTTGTTGGTGCTTTTCAATGTTAAAGCTGTTATTGAATTTTCTGGTGTTTTCACTGTTTAAGTTGTTGTTGATTTTCTTCCCATGCTTCAATGTTGAGGTTTAGTTGAATTTGTTGTTGCTCTTCAATGTTGAGGTTGTTGTTCAATTTGTTGGTGTTTGTCATTGTTGAAGTCATTGCTCCATTATTGGTGTTCTTCAATGTTGAATTTGTTGTTGAATTTGTTGGTGCTCTTCAATGTTTAAGTTGTTGTTGAATTTGTTGGTGTTCTTCAATGCCGAGGTTGGTGTTGAAGTTGTTGGTGTTTGCATTGTTTAAGTTGTTGAATTTGATGATGTTCTTCGATGTTGAGGTTGAAGTTTAAGTTGTTGTTGAATTTGTTGATGGTCTTCAACAACAAATTCAACAACAACCACAATACTGAGGAACACCAGCAAATTCAACAACTTCAACATGAGAAACACCAACAAATTCAACAAGGGTAATGCAGTTGTTGGAGTTTTTCGTTGCCTGAGCTTTGTTGAATTTGTTGGTGTTCCTCATGTTGAAGTTGTTTAATTTGATGGTGTTCTTCAGTATTGTGATTGTTGTTGAATTTGTTGGTGCTTTTCAATGTTGATGTTGTTGTTGAATTTGTTGGCGTTTTCTCAACGTAAGAGTTTTTGGTGCTTTTCAAAATTAAGGTTTTTGTTCAATTTGTTGGTTTTTTTCACTATTAAAGCTGTTAAATTTGTTGTTGCTTTTCCGTGTTGAAGCTGTTGGTTTTATCATTGTTAATGTTGTTTTGAAATTGTTGGTATTTTTCAGAGTTAAAACTGTAGTGAAACTTAGTGGTAATTCTCATGGTTGAGATTGTTGGTGCCTTTCAATGTTGAGGTAGTTGTTGAATTTGTTGGTGTTTTCTCAACGTAAAAGTTTTTGGTGCTTTTCAAAATTAAGGTTTTTGTTCAATTTGTTGGTGTTTTTCAATGTTGAAGTTTATGTTGAATTTATTAGCATTTTTCAATGTTTAAGTTGTTGTTGAATTGTTGTTGTTCTTCGATGTTGTGGTTGCTGTTGAACTTGTTGATGTTTTACAGTGTTGAATTTGATGGTGCTTTTTAATGTTAAAGTCGTTGTTGAAGTTGTGTATGCTTTAATTTCTGACATCATTGTTTCATTTGTTGGTATTCTTCAATGTTGATGTTGTTGTTGAATTTGTTGTTCTTCTTCAATGTTAAGGTTGTTCAATTTGTTGGTGTTTGTCACCATTGAAGTCATTGCTCCATTATTGGTGTTCTTCAATGTTGAAATTGTTGTTGAATTTGTTGGTGCTCCTCAATGTTAAGGTTGTTGTTGAACTTGGTGGTGTTTTCAGTGTTGAGGTTGCTCGTGCTTTTCAATGTTAAAGTTGTTGTTGAAGTTGTTGGTGTGTTCATGGATTAAGTTGTTGGTGTTTTTCAATGTTAAAGTTGTTGTTGAATTTGTTGGTACTGTTCAATGTTGAGGTTGTTGTTGAATTTGTTGGTGCTTTTCAATGTTAAAGCTGTTATTGAATTTTCTGGTGTTTTCACTGTTTAAGTTGTTGTTCATTTTCTTCCCATGCTTCAATGTTGAGCTTTAGTTGAATTTGTTGTTGCTCTTCAATGTTGAGGTTTAGTTGAATTTGTTGTTGCTCTTCAATGTTGAGGTTGTTGTTCAATTTGTTGGTGTTTGTCATTGTTGAAGTCATTGCTCCATTATTGGTGTTCTTCAATGTTGAATTTGTTGTTGAATTTGTTGGTGCTCTTCAATGTTTAAGTTGTTGTTGAATTTGTTGGTGTTCTTCAATGCCGAGGTTGGTGTTGAAGTTGTTGGTGTTTGCATTGTTTAAGTTGTTGAATTTGATGATGTTCTTCGATGTTGAGGTTGAAGTTTAAGTTGTTGTTGAATTTGTTGATGGTCTTCAACAACAAATTCAACAACAACCACAATACTGAGGAACACCAGCAAATTCAACAACTTCAACATGAGAAACACCAACAAATTCAACAAAGGTGTTGCAGTTGCTGGAGTTTTTCGTTGCCTGAGCTTTGATGAATTTGTTGATGTTTCTCATGTTGAAGTTGTTTAATTTGATGGTGTTCTTCAGTATTGTGATTGTTGTTGAATTTGTTGGTGCTTTTCAATGTTGAGGTTGTTGTTGAATTTGTTGGTGTTTTCTCAACATCAAAGTTTTTGGTGCTTTTCAAAATTAAGGTATTTGTTCAATTTGTTGGTGTTTTTCAATGTTGAGGTTTATGTTGAATTTGTTGGCATTTTTCAATGTTTAAGTTGTTGTTGAATTGTTGTTGTTCTTCGATGTTGTGGTTGCTGTTGAACTTGTTGATGTTTTACAGTGTTGAATTTGATGGTGCTTTTCAATGTAAAAGTAGTTGTTGAATTTGTTTGTGCTTTAATTTCTAACGTCATTGTTCCATTTGTTGTTATTCTTCAATGTTGGTGTTGTTGTTGAATTTGTTAGTGTTCTCCAATGTTGATGTTTATGTTGAATTTATTGGCGTTTTTCAATGCTTAAGTTGTAGTTGAATTTGTTGTTGTTCTTCAATGTTGAGGTTGTTGTTCAATTTGTTGGTGTTTGTCACCATAGAAGTCATTGCTCCATTACTGGTGTTCTTCAATGTTGAGGTTGGTGCTTAAGTTGTTGTTGAATTTGTTGATGGTCTTCAACAACAAATTCAACAACAACCACAATACTGAAGAACACCAGCAAATTCAACAACTTCAACATGAGAAACACCAACAAATTCAACATAGGTGTTGCAGTTGTTGGAGTTTTTCATTGCCTAAGCTTTGTTGAATTTGTTGGTGTTTCTCATGTTGAAGTTGTTTAGTTTGATGGTGTTCTTCAGTATTGTGGTTGTTGTTGAATTTGTTGGTGCTTTTCAATGTTGATGTTGTTGTTGAATTTGTTGGCGCTTTCTCAACGTAAGAGTTTTTGATGCTTTTCAAAATTAAGGTTTTTGTTCAATTTGTTGGTTGTTTTCACTGTTAAAGCTGTTAAATTTGTTGTTGCTTTTCAGTGTTGAAGCTGTTGGTTTTATCATTGTTAATGTTGTTTTGAATTTGTTGGTATTTTTCAGTGTTAAAGCTGTAGTGAAATTGATTGGTAATTCTCATGGTTGAGATTGTTGGTGCCTTTCAATGTTGAGGTAGTTGTTGAATTTGTTGGTGTTTTCTCAACGTAAAAGTTTTTGGTGCTTTTCAAAATTAAGGTTTTTGTTCAATTTGTTGGTGTTTTTCAATGTTGAAGTTTATGTTGAATTTATAAGCATTTTTCAATGTTTAAGTTGTTGTTGAATTGTTGTTGTTCTTCGATGTTGTGGTTGCTGTTGAACTTGTTGATGTTTTACAGTGTTGAATTTGATGGTGCTTTTTAATGTTAAAGTCGTTGTTGAAGTTGTGTATGCTTTAATTTCTGACATCATTGTTTCATTTGTTGGTATTCTTCAATGTTGATGTTGTTGTTGAATTTGTTGTTCTTCTTCAATGTTAAGGTTGTTCAATTTGTTGGTGTTTGTCACCATTGAGGTCATTGCTCCATTATTGGTGTTCTTCAATGTTGAAATTGTTGTTGAATTTGTTGGTGCTCCTGAATGTTGAGGTTGTTGTTGAACTTGGCGGTGTTTTCAGTGTTGAAGTTGCTCGTGCTTTTCAATGTTAAAGTTGTTGTTGAAGTTGTTGGTGTGTTCATGGATTAAGTTGTTGGTGCTTTTCAATGTTAAAGTTGTTGTTGAATTTGTTGGTGCTGTTCAATGTTGAGGTTGTTGTTGAATTTGTTGGTGCTTTTCAATGTTAAAGCTGTTATTGAATTTTTTGGTGTTTTCACTGTTTAAGTTGTTGTTGATTTTCTTCCCATGCTTCAATGTTGAAGTTTAGTTGAATTTGTTGTTGCTCTTCAATGTTGAGGTTGTTGTTCAATTTGTTGGTGTTTGTCATTGTTGAAGTCATTGCTCCATTATTGGTGTTCTTCAAAGTTGAATTTGTTGTTGAATTTGTTGGTGATCTTCAATGTTTAAGTTGTTGTTGAATTTGTTGGTGTTCTTCAATGTCGAGGTTGGTGTTGAAGTTGTTGGTGTTTGCATTGTTTAAGTTGTTGAATTTGATGATGTTCTTCGATGTTGAGGTTGAAGTTTAAGTTGTTGTTGAATTTGTTGATGGTCTTCAACAACAAATTCAACAACAACCACAATACTGAGGAACACCAGCAAATTCAACAACATCAACATGAGAAACACCAACAAATTCAACAAGGTGTTGCAGTTGCTGGAGCTTTTCGTTGCCTGAGCTTTGTTGAATTTGTTGGTGTTTCTCATGTTGAAGTTGTTTAATTTGATGGTGTTCTTCAGTATTGTGATTGTTGTTGAATTTGTTGGTGCTTTTCAATGTTGAGGTTGTTGTTGAATTTGTTGGTGTTTTCTCAACGTCAAAGTTTTTGGTGCTTTTCAAAATTAAGGTATTTGTTCAATTTGTTGGTGTTTTTCAATGTTGAGGTTTATGTTGAATTTGTTGGCATTTTTCAATGTTTAAGTTGTTGTTGAATTGTTGTTGTTCTTCGATGTTGTGGTTGCTGTTGAACTTGTTGATGTTTTACAGTGTTGAATTTGATGGTGCTTTTCAATGTAAAAGTAGTTGTTGAATTTGTTTGTGCTTTAATTTCTAACGTCATTGTTCCATTTGTTGTTATTCTTCAATGTTGGTGTTGTTGTTGAATTTGTTAGTGTTCTCCAATGTTGATGTTTATGTTGAATTTATTGGCGTTTTTCAATGCTTAAGTTGTAGTTGAATTTGTTGTTGTTCTTCAATGTTGAGGTTGTTGTTCAATTTGTTGGTGTTTGTCACCATAGAAGTCATTGCTCCATTACTGGTGTTCTTCAATGTTGAGGTTGGTGCTTAAGTTGTTGTTGAATTTGTTGATGGTCTTCAACAACAAATTCAACAACAACCACAATACTGAAGAACACCAGCAAATTCAACAACTTCAACATGAGAAACACCAACAAATTCAACATAGGTGTTGCAGTTGTTGGAGTTTTTCATTGCCTAAGCTTTGTTGAATTTGTTGGTGTTTCTCATGTTGAAGTTGTTTAGTTTGATGGTGTTCTTCAGTATTGTGGTTGTTGTTGAATTTGTTGGTGCTTTTCAATGTTGATGTTGTTGTTGAATTTGTTGGCGCTTTCTCAACGTAAGAGTTTTTGATGCTTTTCAAAATTAAGGTTTTTGTTCAATTTGTTGGTTGTTTTCACTGTTAAAGCTGTTAAATTTGTTGTTGCTTTTCAGTGTTGAAGCTGTTGGTTTTATCATTGTTAATGTTGTTTTGAATTTGTTGGTATTTTTCAGTGTTAAAGCTGTAGTGAAATTGATTGGTAATTCTCATGGTTGAGATTGTTGGTGCCTTTCAATGTTGAGGTAGTTGTTGAATTTGTTGGTGTTTTCTCAACGTAAAAGTTTTTGCTGCTTTTCAAAATTAAGGTTTTTGTTCAATTTGTTGGTGTTTTTCAATGTTGAAGTTTATGTTGAATTTATAAGCATTTTTCAATGTTTAAGTTGTTGTTGAATTGTTGTTGTTCTTCGATGTTGTGGTTGCTGTTGAACTTGTTGATGTTTTACAGTGTTGAATTTGATGGTGCTTTTTAATGTTAAAGTCGTTGTTGAAGTTGTGTATGCTTTAATTTCTGACATCATTGTTTCATTTGTTGGTATTCTTCAATGTTGATGTTGTTGTTGAATTTGTTGTTCTTCTTCAATGTTAAGGTTGTTCAATTTGTTGGTGTTTGTCACCATTGAGGTCATTGCTCCATTATTGGTGTTCTTCAATGTTGAAATTGTTGTTGAATTTGTTGGTGCTCCTGAATGTTGAGGTTGTTGTTGAACTTGGCGGTGTTTTCAGTGTTGAAGTTGCTCGTGCTTTTCAATGTTAAAGTTGTTGTTGAAGTTGTTGGTGTGTTCATGGATTAAGTTGTTGGTGCTTTTCAATGTTAAAGTTGTTGTTGAATTTGTTGGTGCTGTTCAATGTTGAGGTTGTTGTTGAATTTGTTGGTGCTTTTCAATGTTAAAGCTGTTATTGAATTTTTTGGTGTTTTCACTGTTTAAGTTGTTGTTGATTTTCTTCCCATGCTTCAATGTTGAAGTTTAGTTGAATTTGTTGTTGCTCTTCAATGTTGAGGTTGTTGTTCAATTTGTTGGTGTTTGTCATTGTTGAAGTCATTGCTCCATTATTGGTGTTCTTCAAAGTTGAATTTGTTGTTGAATTTGTTGGTGCTCTTCAATGTTTAAGTTGTTGTTGAATTTGTTGGTGTTCTTCAATGTCGAGGTTGGTGTTGAAGTTGTTGGTGTTTGCATTGTTTAAGTTGTTGAATTTGATGATGTTCTTCGATGTTGAGGTTGAAGTTTAAGTTGTTGTTGAATTTGTTGATGGTCTTCAACAACAAATTCAACAACAACCACAATACTGAGGAACACCAGCAAATTCAACAACATCAACATGAGAAACACCAACAAATTCAACAAGGGTGTTGCAGTTGTTGGAGCTTTTCGTTGCCTGAGCTTTGTTGAATTTGTTGGTGTTTCTCATGTTGAAGTTGTTTAATTTGATGGTGTTCTTCAGTATTGTGATTGTTGTTGAATTTGTTGGTGCTTTTCAATGTTGAGGTTGTTGTTGAATTTGTTGGTGTTTTCTCAACGTCAAAGTTTTTGGTGCTTTTCAAAATTAAGGTATTTGTTCAATTTGTTGGTGTTTTTCAATGTTGAGGTTTATGTTGAATTTGTTGGCATTTTTCAATGTTTAAGTTGTTGTTGAATTGTTGTTGTTCTTCGATGTTGTGGTTGCTGTTGAACTTGTTGATGTTTTACAGTGTTGAATTTGATGGTGCTTTTCAATGTAAAAGTAGTTGTTGAATTTGTTTGTGCTTTAATTTCTAACGTCATTGTTCCATTTGTTGTTATTCTTCAATGTTGGTGTTGTTGTTGAATTTGTTAGTGTTCTCCAATGTTGATGTTTATGTTGAATTTATTGGCGTTTTTCAATGCTTAAGTTGTAGTTGAATTTGTTGTTGTTCTTCAATGTTGAGGTTGTTGTTCAATTTGTTGGTGTTTGTCACCATAGAAGTCATTGCTCCATTACTGGTGTTCTTCAATGTTGAGGTTGGTGCTTAAGTTGTTGTTGAATTTGTTGATGGTCTTCAACAACAAATTCAACAACAACCACAATACTGAAGAACACCAGCAAATTCAACAACTTCAACATGAGAAACACCAACAAATTCAACATAGGTGTTGCAGTTGTTGGAGTTTTTCATTGCCTAAGCTTTGTTGAATTTGTTGGTGTTTCTCATGTTGAAGTTGTTTAGTTTGATGGTGTTCTTCAGTATTGTGGTTGTTGTTGAATTTGTTGGTGCTTTTCAATGTTGATGTTGTTGTTGAATTTGTTGGCGCTTTCTCAACGTAAGAGTTTTTGATGCTTTTCAAAATTAAGGTTTTTGTTCAATTTGTTGGTTGTTTTCACTGTTAAAGCTGTTAAATTTGTTGTTGCTTTTCAGTGTTGAAGCTGTTGGTTTTATCATTGTTAATGTTGTTTTGAATTTGTTGGTATTTTTCAGTGTTAAAGCTGTAGTGAAATTGATTGGTAATTCTCATGGTTGAGATTGTTGGTGCCTTTCAATGTTGAGGTAGTTGTTGAATTTGTTGGTGTTTTCTCAACGTAAAAGTTTTTGCTGCTTTTCAAAATTAAGGTTTTTGTTCAATTTGTTGGTGTTTTTCAATGTTGAAGTTTATGTTGAATTTATAAGCATTTTTCAATGTTTAAGTTGTTGTTGAATTGTTGTTGTTCTTCGATGTTGTGGTTGCTGTTGAACTTGTTGATGTTTTACAGTGTTGAATTTGATGGTGCTTTTCAATGTTAAAGTCGTTGTTGAAGTTGTGTATGCTTTAATTTCTGACATCATTGTTTCATTTGTTGGTATTCTTCAATGTTGATGTTGTTGTTGAATTTGTTGTTCTTCTTCAATGTTAAGGTTGTTCAATTTGTTGGTGTTTGTCACCATTGAGGTCATTGCTCCATTATTGGTGTTCTTCAATGTTGAAATTGTTGTTGAATTTGTTGGTGCTCCTGAATGTTGAGGTTGTTGTTGAACTTGGCGGTGTTTTCAGTGTTGAAGTTGCTCGTGCTTTTCAATGTTAAAGTTGTTGTTGAAGTTGTTGGTGTGTTCATGGATTAAGTTGTTGGTGCTTTTCAATGTTAAAGTTGTTGTTGAATTTGTTGGTGCTGTTCAATGTTGAGGTTGTTGTTGAATTTGTTGGTGCTTTTCAATGTTAAAGCTGTTATTGAATTTTTTGGTGTTTTCACTGTTTAAGTTGTTGTTGATTTTCTTCCCATGCTTCAATGTTGAGTTTAGTTGAATTTGTTGTTGCTCTTCAATGTTGAGGTTGTTGTTCAATTTGTTGGTGTTTGTCATTGTTGAAGTCATTGCTCCATTATTGGTGTTCTTCAAAGTTGAATTTGTTGTTGAATTTGTTGGTGCTCTTCAATGTTTAAGTTGTTGTTGAATTTGTTGGTGTTCTTCAATGTCGAGGTTGGTGTTGAAGTTGTTGGTGTTTGCATTGTTTAAGTTGTTGAATTTGATGATGTTCTTCGATGTTGAGGTTGAAGTTTAAGTTGTTGTTGAATTTGTTGATGGTCTTCAACAACAAATTCAACAACAACCACAATACTGAGGAACACCAGCAAATTCAACAACATCAACATGAGAAACACCAACAAATTCAACAAGGGTGTTGCAGTTGTTGGAGCTTTTCGTTGCCTGAGCTTTGTTGAATTTGTTGGTGTTTCTCATGTTGAAGTTGTTTAATTTGATGGTGTTCTTCAGTATTGTGATTGTTGTTGAATTTGTTGGTGCTTTTCAATGTTGAGGTTGTTGTTGAATTTGTTGGTGTTTTCTCAACGTCAAAGTTTTTGGTGCTTTTCAAAATTAAGGTATTTGTTCAATTTGTTGGTGTTTTTCAATGTTGAGGTTTATGTTGAATTTGTTGGCATTTTTCAATGTTTAAGTTGTTGTTGAATTGTTGTTGTTCTTCGATGTTGTGGTTGCTGTTGAACTTGTTGATGTTTTACAGTGTTGAATTTGATGGTGCTTTTCAATGTAAAAGTAGTTGTTGAATTTGTTTGTGCTTTAATTTCTAACGTCATTGTTCCATTTGTTGTTATTCTTCAATGTTGGTGTTGTTGTTGAATTTGTTAGTGTTCTCCAATGTTGATGTTTATGTTGAATTTATTGGCGTTTTTCAATGCTTAAGTTGTAGTTGAATTTGTTGTTGTTCTTCAATGTTGAGGTTGTTGTTCAATTTGTTGGTGTTTGTCACCATAGAAGTCATTGCTCCATTACTGGTGTTCTTCAATGTTGAGGTTGGTGCTTAAGTTGTTGTTGAATTTGTTGATGGTCTTCAACAACAAATTCAACAACAACCACAATACTGAAGAACACCAGCAAATTCAACAACTTCAACATGAGAAACACCAACAAATTCAACATAGGTGTTGCAGTTGTTGGAGTTTTTCATTGCCTAAGCTTTGTTGAATTTGTTGGTGTTTCTCATGTTGAAGTTGTTTAGTTTGATGGTGTTCTTCAGTATTGTGGTTGTTGTTGAATTTGTTGGTGCTTTTCAATGTTGATGTTGTTGTTGAATTTGTTGGCGCTTTCTCAACGTAAGAGTTTTTGATGCTTTTCAAAATTAAGGTTTTTGTTCAATTTGTTGGTTGTTTTCACTGTTAAAGCTGTTAAATTTGTTGTTGCTTTTCAGTGTTGAAGCTGTTGGTTTTATCATTGTTAATGTTGTTTTGAATTTGTTGGTATTTTTCAGTGTTAAAGCTGTAGTGAAATTGATTGGTAATTCTCATGGTTGAGATTGTTGGTGCCTTTCAATGTTGAGGTAGTTGTTGAATTTGTTGGTGTTTTCTCAACGTAAAAGTTTTTGCTGCTTTTCAAAATTAAGGTTTTTGTTCAATTTGTTGGTGTTTTTCAATGTTGAAGTTTATGTTGAATTTATAAGCATTTTTCAATGTTTAAGTTGTTGTTGAATTGTTGTTGTTCTTCGATGTTGTGGTTGCTGTTGAACTTGTTGATGTTTTACAGTGTTGAATTTGATGGTGCTTTTCAATGTTAAAGTCGTTGTTGAAGTTGTGTATGCTTTAATTTCTGACATCATTGTTTCATTTGTTGGTATTCTTCAATGTTGATGTTGTTGTTGAATTTGTTGTTCTTCTTCAATGTTAAGGTTGTTCAATTTGTTGGTGTTTGTCACCATTGAGGTCATTGCTCCATTATTGGTGTTCTTCAATGTTGAAATTGTTGTTGAATTTGTTGGTGCTCCTGAATGTTGAGGTTGTTGTTGAACTTGGCGGTGTTTTCAGTGTTGAAGTTGCTCGTGCTTTTCAATGTTAAAGTTGTTGTTGAAGTTGTTGGTGTGTTCATGGATTAAGTTGTTGGTGCTTTTCAATGTTAAAGTTGTTGTTGAATTTGTTGGTGCTGTTCAATGTTGAGGTTGTTGTTGAATTTGTTGGTGCTTTTCAATGTTAAAGCTGTTATTGAATTTTTTGGTGTTTTCACTGTTTAAGTTGTTGTTGATTTTCTTCCCATGCTTCAATGTTGAAGTTTAGTTGAATTTGTTGTTGCTCTTCAATGTTGAGGTTGTTGTTCAATTTGTTGGTGTTTGTCATTGTTGAAGTCATTGCTCCATTATTGGTGTTCTTCAAAGTTGAATTTGTTGTTGAATTTGTTGGTGCTCTTCAATGTTTAAGTTGTTGTTGAATTTGTTGGTGTTCTTCAATGTCGAGGTTGGTGTTGAAGTTGTTGGTGTTTGCATTGTTTAAGTTGTTGAATTTGATGATGTTCTTCGATGTTGAGGTTGAAGTTTAAGTTGTTGTTGAATTTGTTGATGGTCTTCAACAACAAATTCAACAACAACCACAATACTGAGGAACACCAGCAAATTCAACAACATCAACATGAGAAACACCAACAAATTCAACAAGGGTGTTGCAGTTGTTGGAGCTTTTCGTTGCCTGAGCTTTGTTGAATTTGTTGGTGTTTCTCATGTTGAAGTTGTTTAATTTGATGGTGTTCTTCAGTATTGTGATTGTTGTTGAATTTGTTGGTGCTTTTCAATGTTGAGGTTGTTGTTGAATTTGTTGGTGTTTTCTCAACGTCAAAGTTTTTGGTGCTTTTCAAAATTAAGGTATTTGTTCAATTTGTTGGTGTTTTTCAATGTTGAGGTTTATGTTGAATTTGTTGGCATTTTTCAATGTTTAAGTTGTTGTTGAATTGTTGTTGTTCTTCGATGTTGTGGTTGCTGTTGAACTTGTTGATGTTTTACAGTGTTGAATTTGATGGTGCTTTTCAATGTAAAAGTAGTTGTTGAATTTGTTTGTGCTTTAATTTCTAACGTCATTGTTCCATTTGTTGGTATTCTTCAATGTTGGTGTTGTTGTTGAATTTGTTAGTGTTCTCCAACGTTGATGTTTATGTTGAATTTATTGGCGTTTTTCAATGCTTAAGTTGTAGTTGAATTTGTTGTTGTTCTTCAATGTTGAGGTTGTTGTTCAATTTGTTGGTGTTTGTCACCATAGAAGTCATTGCTCCATTACTGGTGTTCTTCAATGTTGAAGTTGTTGTTGAATTTGTTGGTGCTCTTCAATGTTTAAGTTGTTGTTGAATTTGTTGGTGTTCTTCAATGTTGAGGTTGGTGTTTAAGTTGTTGTTGAATTTGTTGATGGTCTTCAACAACAAATTCAACAACAACCACAATACTGAAGAACACCAGCAAATTCAACAACTTCAACATGAGAAACACCAACAAATTCAACAAAGGTGTGGAAGTTGTTGGAGTTTTTCATTGCCTAAGCTTGAATTTGTTGGTGTTTCTCATGTTGAAGTTGTTTAATTTGATGGTGTTCTTCAGTATTGTGGTTGTTGTTGAATTTGTTGGTGTTTTCTCAACGTAAAAGTTTTTGGTGCTTTTCAAAATTAAGGTTTTTGTTCAATTTGTTGGTTTTTTTCACTGTTAAAGCTGTAGTGAAATTGATTGGTATTTCTCATGGTTGAGATTGTTTGTGCCTTTCAATGTTGAGGTAGTTGTTGAATTTGTTGGTGTTTTCTCAACGTAAAGGTTTTTGGTGCTTTTCAAAATTAAGGTTTTTGTTCAATTTGTTGGTGTTTTTCAATGTTGAAGTTTATGTTGAATTTATTAGCATTTTTCAATGTTTAGGTTGTTGTTGAATTGTTGTTGTTCTTCGATGTTGTGGTTGCTGTTGAACTTGTTGATGTTTTACAGTGTTGAATTTGATGGTGCTTTTCAATGTTAAAGTCGTTGTTGAAGTTGTGTATGCTTTAATTTCTGACATCATTGTTTCATTTGTTGGTATTCTTCAATGTTGATGTTGTTGTTCAATTTGTTGTTCTTCTTCAATGTTAAGGTTGTTCAATTTGTTGGTGTTTGTCACCATTGAGGTCATTGCTCCATTATTGGTGTTCTTCAATGTTGAAACTGTTGTTGAATTTGTTGGTGCTCCTCAATGTTGAGGTTGTTGTTGAACTTGGTGGTGTTTTCAGTGTTGAAGTTGCTCGTGCTTTTCAATGTTAAAGTTGTTGTTGAAGTTGTTGGTGTGTTCATGGATTAAGTTGTTGGTGCTTTTCAATGTTAAAGTTGTGGTTGAATTTGTTGGTGCTGTTCAATGTTGAGGTTGTTGTTGAATTTGTTGGTGCTTTTCAATGTTAAAGCTGTTATTGAATTTTTTGGTGTTTTCACTGTTTAAGTTGTTGTTGATTTTCTTCCCATGCTTCAATGTTGAGGTTTAGTTGAATTTGTTGTTGCTCTTCAATGTTGAGGTTGTTGTTCAATTTGTTGGTGTTTGTCATTGTTGAAGTCATTGCTCCATTATTGGTGTTCTTCAATGTTGAATTTGTTGTTGAATTTGTTGGTGCTCTTCAATGTTTAAGTTGTTGTTGAATTTGTTGGTGTTCTTCAATGTCGAGGTTGGTGTTGAAGTTGTTGGTGTTTGCATTGTTTAAGTTGTTGAATTTGATGATGTTCTTCGATGTTGAGGTTGAAGTTTAAGTTGTTGTTGAATTTGTTGATGGTCTTCAACAACAAATTCAACAACAACCACAATACTGAGGAACACCAGCAAATTCAACAACTTCAACATGAGAAACACCAGCAATTTCAACAAGGGCGTTGCAGTTGTTGGAGTTTTTCATTGCCTGAGCTTTGTTGAATTTGTTGGTGTTTCTCATGTTGAAGTTGTTTAATTTGATGGTGTTCTTCAGTATTGTGATTGTTGTTGAATTTGTTGGTGCTTTTCAATGTTGAGGTTGTTGTTGAATTTGTTGGTGTTTTCTCAACGTCAAAGTTTTTGGTGCTTTTCAAAATTAAGGTATTTGTTCAATTTGTTGGTGTTTTTCAATGTTGAGGTTTATGTTGAATTTGTTGGCATTTTTCAATGTATCAGTTGTTGTTGAATTGTTGTTGTTCTTCGATGTTGTGGTTGCTGTTGAACTTGTTGATGTTTTACAGTGTTGAATTTGATGGTGCTTTTCAATGTAAAAGTAGTTGTTGAATTTGTTTGTGCTTTAATTTCTAACGTCATTGTTCCATTTGTTGGTATTCTTCAATGTTGGTGTTGTTGTTGAATTTGTTAGTGTTCTCCAATGTTGATGTTTATGTTGAATTTATTGGCGTTTTTCAATGCTTAAGTTGTAGTTGAATTTGTTGTTGTTCTTCAATGTTGAGGTTGTTGTTCAATTTGTTGGTGTTTGTCACCATAGAAGTCATTGCTCCATTATTGGTGTTCTTCAATGTTGAAGTTGTTGTTGAATTTGTTGGTGCTCTTCAATGTTTAAGTTGTTGTTGAATTTGTTGGTGTTCTTCAATGTTGAGGTTGGTGTTTAAGTTGTTGTTGAATTTGTTGATGGTCTTCAACAACAAATTCAACAACAACCACAATACTGAAGAACACCAGCAAATTCAACAACTTCAACATGAGAAACACCAACAAATTCAACATAGGTGTTGCAGTTGTTGGAGTTTTTCGTTGCCTAAGCTTTGATGAATTTGTTGGTGTTTCTCATGTTGAAGTTGTTTAATTTGATGATGTTCTTCAGTATTGTGGCTGTTGTTGAATTTGTTGGTGTTTTTCAATGTTGATGTTGTTGTTGAAGTTGTTGGCATTTTCTCAACGTAAGAGTTTTTGGTGCTTTTCAAAATTAAGGTTTTTGTTCAATTTGTTGGTTTTTTTCACTGTTAAAGCTGTTAAATTTGTTGTTGCTTTTCATTGTTGAAGCTGTTGGTTTTATCATTGTTAATGTTGTTTTGAATTTGTTGGTATTTTTCAGTGTTAAAGCTGTAGTGAAATTCATTGGTAATTCTCATGGTTGAGATTGTTGGTGCCTTTCAATGTTGAGGTAGTTGTTGAATTTGTTGGTGTTTTCTCAACGTAAAAGTTTTTGGTGCTTTTCAAAATTAAGGTTTTTGTTCAATTTGTTGGTGGTTTTCAATGTTGAAGTTTATGTTGAATTTATTAGCATTTTTCAATGTTTAAGTTGTTGTTGAATTGTTGTTGTTCTTCGATGTTGTGGTTGCTGTTGAACTTGTTGATGTTTTACAGTGTTGAATTTGATGGTGCTTTTCAATGTTAAAGTCGTTGTTGAAGTTGTGTATGCTTTAATTTCTGACATCATTGTTTCATTTGTTGGTATTCTTCAATGTTGATGTTGTTGTTGAATTTGTTGTTCTTCTTCAATGTTAAGGTTGTTCAATTTGTTGGTGTTTGTCACCATTGAGGTCATTGCTCCATTATTGGTGTTCTTCAATGTTGAAATTGTTGTTGAATTTGTTGGTGCTCCTCAATGTTGAGGTTGTTGTTGAACTTGGTGGTGTTTTCAGTGTTGAAGTTGCTCGTGCTTTTCAATGTTAAAGTTGTTGTTGAAGTTGTTGGTGTGTTCATGGATTAAGTTGTTGGTGCTTTTCAATGTTAAATTTGTTGTTGAATTTGTTGGTGCTGTTCAATGTTGAGGTTGTTGTTGAATTTGTTGGTGCTTTTCAATGTTAAAGCTGTTATTGAATTTTTTGGTGTTTTCACTGTTTAAGTTGTTGTTGATTTTCTTCCCATGCTTCAATGTTGAGGTTTAGTTGAATTTGTTGTTGCTCTTCAATGTTGAGGTTGTTATTCAATTTGTTGGTGTTTGTCATTGTTGAAGTCATTGCTCCATTATTGGTGTTCTTCAATGTTGAATTTGTTGTTGAATTTGTTGGTGCTCTTCAATGTTTAAGTTGTTGTTGAATTTGTTGGTGTTCTTCAATGTCGAGGTTGGTGTTGAAGTTGTTGGTGTTTGCATTGTTTAAGTTGTTGAATTTGATGATGTTCTTCGATGTTGAGGTTGAAGTTTAAGTTGTTGTTGAATTTGTTGATGGTCTTCAACAACAAATTCAACAACAACCACAATACTGAGGAACACCAGCAAATTCAACAACTTCAACATGAGAAACACCAACAAATTCAACAAGGGCGTTGCAGTTGTTGGAGTTTTTCATTGCCTGAGCTTTGTTGAATTTGTTGGTGTTTCTCATGTTGAAGTTGTTTAATTTGATGGTGTTCTTCAGTATTGTGATTGTTGTTGAATTTGTTGGTGCTTTTCAATGTTGAGGTTGTTGTTGAATTTGTTGGTGTTTTCTCAACGTCAAAGTTTTTGGTGCTTTTCAAAATTAAGGTATTTGTTCAATTTGTTGGTGTTTTTCAATGTTGAGGTTTATGTTGAATTTGTTGGCATTTTTCAATGTTTAAGTTGTTGTTGAATTGTTGTTGTTCTTCGATGTTGTGGTTGCTGTTGAATTTGTTGTTGCTTTTCAATGTTAAAGCTGTTGTTGAATTTGTTTGTGTTTTAATTTCTAAAGTCATTGTTTCATTTGTTGGCATTCTTCAATGTTGATGTTGTTGTTGAATTTGTTGGTGTTCTTCACTGCTGAAGTTTATGTTGAATTTATTGGCGTTTTTCAATGTTTAAGTTGTTGTTGAATTTGTTGTTGCTCTTCAATGTTGAGGTTGTTGTTCAATTTGTTGGTGTTTGTCATTGTTGCAATCATGGCTCCATTATTGTTGTTCTTCAATTTTGAAGTTGTTGTTGAATTTGTTGTTGCTCTTCAATGTTGAGGTTGTTGTTCAATTTGTTGGTGTCTGTCATTGTTGACGTCATTGCTCCATTATTGGTGTTCTTCAATGTTGAAGGTGTTGTTGAATTTGTTGGTGTTCTTCAATGTCGAGGTTGGTGTTGAAGTTGTTGGTGTTTTCTCAACGTAAAAGTTTTTGTTGCTTTTCAAAATTAAGGTATTTGTTCAATTTGTTGGTGCTTTTCAATGTTGAGGTTTATGTTGAATTTGTTGGCATTTTTCAATGTTTAAGTTGTTGTTGAATTGTTGTTGTTCTTCGATGTTGTGGTTGCCGTTGAACTTGTTGATGTTTTACAGTGTTAAATTTGATGGTGCTTTTCAATGTAAAAGTAATTGTTGAAATTGTTTGTGCTTTAATTCCTGACGTAATTGTTCCATTTGTTGGTATTCTTCAATGTTGA
Organism: Carcharodon carcharias; assembly: GCF_017639515.1. NCBI lineage: Eukaryota > Metazoa > Chordata > Chondrichthyes > Lamniformes > Lamnidae > Carcharodon > Carcharodon carcharias. Next base: position 137,064,181 of record NC_054478.1, on the reverse strand, counting down.
TGTTGTTGTTGAATTTGTTGGTGTTCTCCAATGTTGATGTTTATGTTGAATTTATTGGTGTTTTTCAATGTTTAAGTTGTAGTTGAATTTGTTTATGTTCTTCAATGTTGAGGTTGTTGTTCAATTTGTTGGTGTTTGTCACCATAGAAGTCATTGCTCCGTTACTGGTGTTCTTCAATGTTGAAGTTGTTGTTGAATTTGTTGGTGCTCTTCAATGTTTAAGTTGTTGTTGAATTTGTTGGTGTTCTTCAATGTTGAGGTTGGTGTTTAAGTTGTTGTTGAATTTGTTGATGGTCTTCAACAACAAATTCAACAACAACCACAATACTGAAGAACACCAGCAAATTCAACAACTTCAACATGAGAAACACCAACAAATTCAACATAGGTGTTGCAGTTGTTGGAGTTTTTCGTTGCCTAAGCTTTGATGAATTTGTTGGTGTTTCTCATGTTGAAGTTGTTTAATTTGATGATGTTCTTCAGTATTGTGGCTGTTGTTGAATTTGTTGGTGTTTTTCAATGTTGATGTTGTTGTTGAACTTGTTGGCATTTTCTCAACGTAAGAGTTTTTGGTGCTTTTCAAAATTAAGGTTTTTGTTCAATTTGTTGGTTTTTTTCACTGTTAAAGCTGTTAAATTTGTTGTTGCTTTTCATTGTTGAAGCTGTTGGTTTTATCATTGTTAATGTTGTTTTGAATTTGTTGGTATTTTTCAGTGTTAAAGCTGTAGTGAAATTGATTGGTAATTCTCATGGTTGAGATTGTTGGTGCCTTTCAATGTTGAGGTAGTTGTTGAATTTGTTGGTGTTTTCTCAACGTAAAAGTTTTTGGTGCTTTTCAAAATTAAGGTTTTTGTTCAATTTGTTGGTGGTTTTCAATGTTGAAGTTTATGTTGAATTTATTAGCATTTTTCAATGTTTAAGTTGTTGTTGAATTTTTGTTGTTCTTCGATGTTGTGGTTGCTGTTGAACTTGTTGATGTTTTACAGTGTTGAATTTGATGGTGCTTTTCAATGTTAAAGTCGTTGTTGAAGTTGTGTATGCTTTAATTTCTGACATCATTGTTTCATTTGTTGGTATTCTTCAATGTTGATGTTGTTGTTGAATTTGTTGTTCTTCTTCAATGTTAAGGTTGTTCAATTTGTTGGTGTTTGTCACCATTGAGGTCATTGCTCCATTATTGGTGTTCTTCAATGTTGAAATTGTTGTTGAATTTGTTGGTGCTCCTCAATGTTGAGGTTGTTGTTGAATTTGGTGGTGTTTTCAGTGTTGAAGTTGCTCGTGCTTTTCAATGTTAAAGTTGTTGTTGAAGTTGTTGGTGTGTTCATGGATTAAGTTGTTGGTGCTTTTCAATGTTAAATTTGTTGTTGAATTTGTTGGTGCTGTTCAATGTTGAGGTTGTTGTTGAATTTGTTGGTGCTTTTCAATGTTAAAGCTGTTATTGAATTTTTTGGTGTTTTCACTGTTTAAGTTGTTGTTGATTTTCTTCCCATGCTTCAATGTTGAGGTTTAGTTGAATTTGTTGTTGCTCTTCAATGTTGAGGTTGTTATTCAATTTGTTGGTGTTTGTCATTGTTGAAGTCATTGCTCCATTATTGGTGTTCTTCAATGTTGAATTTGTTGTTGAATTTGTTGGTGCTCTTCAATGTTTAAGTTGTTGTTGAATTTGTTGGTGTTCTTCAATGTCGAGGTTGGTGTTGAAGTTGTTGGTGTTTGCATTGTTTAAGTTGTTGAATTTGATGATGTTCTTCGATGTTGAGGTTGAAGTTTAAGTTGTTGTTGAATTTGTTGATGGTCTTCAACAACAAATTCAACAACAACCACAATACTGAGGAACACCAGCAAATTCAACAACTTCAACATGAGAAACACCAACAAATTCAACAAGGGCGTTGCAGTTGTTGGAGTTTTTCATTGCCTGAGCTTTGTTGAATTTGTTGGTGTTTCTCATGTTGAAGTTGTTTAATTTGATGGTGTTCTTCAGTATTGTGATTGTTGTTGAATTTGTTGGTGCTTTTCAATGTTGAGGTTGTTGTTGAATTTGTTGGTGTTTTCTCAACGTCAAAGTTTTTGGTGCTTTTCAAAATTAAGGTATTTGTTCAATTTGTTGGTGTTTTTCAATGTTGAGGTTTATGTTGAATTTGTTGGCATTTTTCAATGTTTAAGTTGTTGTTGAATTGTTGTTGTTCTTCGATGTTGTGGTTGCTGTTGAATTTGTTGTTGCTTTTCAATGTTAAAGCTGTTGTTGAATTTGTTTGTGTTTTAATTTCTAAAGTCATTGTTTCATTTGTTGGCATTCTTCAATGTTGATGTTGTTGTTGAATTTGTTGGTGTTCTTCACTGCTGAAGTTTATGTTGAATTTATTGGCGTTTTTCAATGTTTAAGTTGTTGTTGAATTTGTTGTTGCTCTTCAATGTTGAGGTTGTTGTTCAATTTGTTGGTGTTTGTCATTGTTGCAATCATGGCTCCATTATTGTTGTTCTTCAATTTTGAAGTTGTTGTTGAATTTGTTGTTGCTCTTCAATGTTGAGGTTGTTGTTCAATTTGTTGGTGTCTGTCATTGTTGACGTCATTGCTCCATTATTGGTGTTCTTCAATGTTGAAGGTGTTGTTGAATTTGTTGGTGTTCTTCAATGTCGAGGTTGGTGTTGAAGTTGTTGGTGTTTTCTCAACGTAAAAGTTTTTGTTGCTTTTCAAAATTAAGGTATTTGTTCAATTTGTTGGTGCTTTTCAATGTTGAGGTTTATGTTGAATTTGTTGGCATTTTTCAATGTTTAAGTTGTTGTTGAATTGTTGTTGTTCTTCGATGTTGTGGTTGCCGTTGAACTTGTTGATGTTTTACAGTGTTAAATTTGATGGTGCTTTTCAATGTAAAAGTAATTGTTGAAATTGTTTGTGCTTTAATTCCTGACGTAATTGTTCCATTTGTTGGTATTCTTCAATGTTGATGTTGTTGTTGAATTTGTTGGTGTTCTCCAATGTTGATGTTTATGTTGAATTTATTGGTGTTTTTCAATGTTTAAGTTGTAGTTGAATTTGTTTATGTTCTTCAATGTTGAGGTTGTTGTTCAATTTGTTGGTGTTTGTCACCATAGAAGTCATTGCTCCGTTACTGGTGTTCTTCAATGTTGAAGTTGTTGTTGAATTTGTTGGTGCTCTTCAATGTTTAAGTTGTTGTTGAATTTGTTGGTGTTCTTCAATGTTGAGGTTGGTGTTTAAGTTGTTGTTGAATTTGTTGATGGTCTTCAACAACAAATTCAACAACAACCACAATACTGAAGAACACCAGCAAATTCAACAACTTCAACATGAGAAACACCAACAAATTCAACAAAGGTGTTGCAGTTGTTGGAGTTTTCATTGCCTAAGCTTTGTTGAATTTGTTGGTGTTTCTCATGTTGAAGTTTTTAAATTTGACGGTGTTCTTCAGTATTGTGGTTGTTGTTGAATTTGTTGGTGCTTTTCAATGTTGATGTTGTTGTTGAACTTGTTGGCATTTTCTCAACGTAAGAGTTTTTGGTGCTTTTCAAAATTAAGGTTTTTGTTCAATTTGTTGGTTTTTTTCACTGTTAAAGCTGTTAAATTTGTTGTTGCTTTTCATTGTTGAAGCTGTTGGTTTTATCATTGTTAATGTTGTTTTGAATTTGTTGGTATTTTTCAGTGTTAAAGCTGTAGTGAAATTGATTGGTAATTCTCATGATTCAGATTGTTGGTGTCTTTCAATGTTGAGGTAGTTGTTGAATTTGTTGGTGTTTTCTCAACGTAAAAGTTTTTGGTGCTTTTCAAAATTAAGGTTTTTGTTCAATTTGTTGGTGTTTTTCAATGTTGAAGTTTATGTTGAATTTATTAGCATTTTTCAATGTTTAAGTTGTTGTTGAATTGTTGTTGTTCTTCGATGTTGTGGTTGCTGTTGAACTTGTTGATGTTTTACAGTGTTGAATTTGATGGTGCTTTTCAATGTTAAAGTCCTTGTTGAAGTTGTTTGTGCTTTAATTTCTGAAGTCATTGTTTCATTTGTTGGTATTCTTCAATGTTGATGTTGTTGTTGAATTTGTTGTTCTTCAATGTTAAGGTTGTTCAATTTGTTGGTGTTTGTCACCATTGAAGTCATTGCTCCATTATTGGTGTTCTTCAATGTTGAAATTGTTGTTGAATTTGTTGGTGCTGTTCAATGTTGAGGTTGTTGTTGAATTTGGTGGTGTTTTCAGTGTTGAAGTTGCTGGTTTTATCATTGTTAATGTTGTTTTGAATTTATTGGTATTTCTCAGTTTTAAAACTGTAGTGAAATTTATTGGTAATTCTCATGGTTGAGATTGTTGGTGTCTTTCAATGTTGAGGTAGTTGTTGAATTTGTTGGTGTTTTCTCAATGTAAAAGTTTTTGGTGCTTTTCAAAATTAAGGTTTTTGTTCAATTTGTTGGTGTTTTTCAATGTTGAAGTTTATGTTGAATTTATTGGCATTTTTCAATGTTTAAGTTGTTGTTGAATTGTTGTTGTTCTTCGATGTTGTGGCTACTGTTGAACTTGTTGATGTTTTACAGTGTCGAATTTGATGGTGCTTTTCAATGTTAAAGTCCTTGTTGAAGTTGTTTGTGCTTTAATTTCTGAAGTCATTGTTTCATTTGTTGGCATTCTTCAATGTTGATGTTGTTGTTGAATCTGTTGGTGTTCTTCAATGCTGAAGTTTATGTTGAATTTATTGGCGTTTTTCAATGTTTAAGTTGTTGTTGAATTTGTTGTTGCTCTTCAATGTTGAGGTTCTTGTTCAATTTGTTGGTGTTTGGCATTGTTGAAGTCATTGCTCCATTATTGGTGTTCTTCAATGTTGAAGTTGTTGTTGAATTTGTTGTTGCTCTTCAATGTTGAAGTTGTTGTTCAATTTGTTGGTGTCTGTCATTGTTGAAGTCATTGCTCCATTATCGGTGTTCTTCAATGTTGAAGTTGTTGTTGAATTTGTTGGTGTTCCTCAATGTCGAGGTTGGTGTTGAAGTTGTTGGTGTTTTCTCAATGTAAAAGTTTTTGGTGCTTTTCAAAATTAAGGTATTTGTTCAATTTGTTGGTGTTTTTCAATGTTGAGGTTTATGTTGAATTTATTGGCATTTTTCAATGTTTAAGTTGTTGTTGAATTGTTGTTGTTCTTCGATGTTGTGGTTGCCGTTGACCACGTTGATGTTTTACAGTGTTACATTTGATGGTGCTTTTCAATGTTAATGTTGTTGTTGAATTTGTTCGTGTGTTCATGGATTACTTGTTGTTGCTTTTCAATGTTAAAGTTGTTGTTGAATTTGTTGGTGCTGTTCAATGTTGAGGTTGTTGTTGAATTTGTTGGTGCTTTTCAATGTTAAAGCTGTTATTGAATTTTTTGGTGGTTTCACTTTTTAAGTTGTTGTTGATTTTCTTCCCATGCTTCAATGTTGAGGTTTAGTTGAATTTGTTGTTGCTCTTCAATGTTGAGGTTGTTGTTCAATTTGTTGGTGTTTGTCATTGTTGAAGTCATTGCTCCATTATTGGTGTTCTTCAATGTTGAATTTGTTGTTGAATTTGTTGGTGCTCTTCAATGTTTAAGTTGTTGTTGAATTTGTTGAATTTGTTGGTGTTCTTCAATGTCGAGGTTGGTGTTGAAGTTGTTGGTGTTTGCGTTGTTTAAGTTGTTGAATTTGATGATGTTCTTCGATGTTGAGGTTGAAGTTTAAGTTGTTGTTGAATTTGTTGATGGTCTTCAACAACAAATTCAACAACAACCACAATACTGAGGAACACCAGCAAATTCAACAACTTCAACATGAGAAACACCAACAAATTCAACAAGGGCGTTGCAGTTGTTGGAGTTTTTCATTGCCTGAGCTTTGTTGAATTTGTTGGTGTTTCTCATGTTGAAGTTGTTTAATTTGATGGTGTTCTTCAGTATTGTGATTGTTGTTGAATTTGTTGGTGCTTTTCAATGTTGAGGTTGTTGTTGAATTTGTTGGTGTTTTCTCAACGTCAAAGTTTTTGGTGCTTTTCAAAATTAAGGTATTTGTTCAATTTGTTGGTGTTTTTCAATGTTGAGGTTTATGTTGAATTTGTTGGCATTTTTCAATGTTTAAGTTGTTGTTGAATTGTTGTTGTTCTTCGATGTTGTGGTTGCTGTTGAATTTGTTGTTGCTTTTCAATGTTAAAGCTGTTGTTGAATTTGTTTGTGTTTTAATTTCTAAAGTCATTGTTTCATTTGTTGGCATTCTTCAATGTTGATGTTGTTGTTGAATTTGTTGGTGTTCTTCACTGCTGAAGTTTATGTTGAATTTATTGGCGTTTTTCAATGTTTAAGTTGTTGTTGAATTTGTTGTTGCTCTTCAATGTTGAGGTTGTTGTTCAATTTGTTGGTGTTTGTCATTGTTGCAATCATGGCTCCATTATTGTTGTTCTTCAATTTTGAAGTTGTTGTTGAATTTGTTGTTGCTCTTCAATGTTGAGGTTGTTGTTCAATTTGTTGGTGTCTGTCATTGTTGACGTCATTGCTCCATTATTGGTGTTCTTCAATGTTGAAGGTGTTGTTGAATTTGTTGGTGTTCTTCAATGTCGAGGTTGGTGTTGAAGTTGTTGGTGTTTTCTCAACGTAAAAGTTTTTGTTGCTTTTCAAAATTAAGGTATTTGTTCAATTTGTTGGTGCTTTTCAATGTTGAGGTTTATGTTGAATTTGTTGGCATTTTTCAATGTTTAAGTTGTTGTTGAATTGTTGTTGTTCTTCGATGTTGTGGTTGCCGTTGAACTTGTTGATGTTTTACAGTGTTAAATTTGATGGTGCTTTTCAATGTAAAAGTAATTGTTGAAATTGTTTGTGCTTTAATTCCTGACGTAATTGTTCCATTTGTTGGTATTCTTCAATGTTGATGTTGTTGTTGAATTTGTTGGTGTTCTCCAATGTTGATGTTTATGTTGAATTTATTGGTGTTTTTCAATGTTTAAGTTGTAGTTGAATTTGTTTATGTTCTTCAATGTTGAGGTTGTTGTTCAATTTGTTGGTGTTTGTCACCATAGAAGTCATTGCTCCGTTACTGGTGTTCTTCAATGTTGAAGTTGTTGTTGAATTTGTTGGTGCTCTTCAATGTTTAAGTTGTTGTTGAATTTGTTGGTGTTCTTCAATGTTGAGGTTGGTGTTTAAGTTGTTGTTGAATTTGTTGATGGTCTTCAACAACAAATTCAACAACAACCACAATACTGAAGAACACCAGCAAATTCAACAACTTCAACATGAGAAACACCAACAAATTCAACAAAGGTGTTGCAGTTGTTGGAGTTTTCATTGCCTAAGCTTTGTTGAATTTGTTGGTGTTTCTCATGTTGAAGTTTTTAAATTTGACGGTGTTCTTCAGTATTGTGGTTGTTGTTGAATTTGTTGGTGCTTTTCAATGTTGATGTTGTTGTTGAACTTGTTGGCATTTTCTCAACGTAAGAGTTTTTGGTGCTTTTCAAAATTAAGGTTTTTGTTCAATTTGTTGGTTTTTTTCACTGTTAAAGCTGTTAAATTTGTTGTTGCTTTTCATTGTTGAAGCTGTTGGTTTTATCATTGTTAATGTTGTTTTGAATTTGTTGGTATTTTTCAGTGTTAAAGCTGTAGTGAAATTGATTGGTAATTCTCATGATTCAGATTGTTGGTGTCTTTCAATGTTGAGGTAGTTGTTGAATTTGTTGGTGTTTTCTCAACGTAAAAGTTTTTGGTGCTTTTCAAAATTAAGGTTTTTGTTCAATTTGTTGGTGTTTTTCAATGTTGAAGTTTATGTTGAATTTATTAGCATTTTTCAATGTTTAAGTTGTTGTTGAATTGTTGTTGTTCTTCGATGTTGTGGTTGCTGTTGAACTTGTTGATGTTTTACAGTGTTGAATTTGATGGTGCTTTTCAATGTTAAAGTCCTTGTTGAAGTTGTTTGTGCTTTAATTTCTGAAGTCATTGTTTCATTTGTTGGTATTCTTCAATGTTGATGTTGTTGTTGAATTTGTTGTTCTTCAATGTTAAGGTTGTTCAATTTGTTGGTGTTTGTCACCATTGAAGTCATTGCTCCATTATTGGTGTTCTTCAATGTTGAAATTGTTGTTGAATTTGTTGGTGCTGTTCAATGTTGAGGTTGTTGTTGAATTTGGTGGTGTTTTCAGTGTTGAAGTTGCTGGTTTTATCATTGTTAATGTTGTTTTGAATTTATTGGTATTTCTCAGTTTTAAAACTGTAGTGAAATTTATTGGTAATTCTCATGGTTGAGATTGTTGGTGTCTTTCAATGTTGAGGTAGTTGTTGAATTTGTTGGTGTTTTCTCAATGTAAAAGTTTTTGGTGCTTTTCAAAATTAAGGCTTTTGTTCAATTTGTTGGTGTTTTTCAATGTTGAAGTTTATGTTGAATTTATTGGCATTTTTCAATGTTTAAGTTGTTGTTGAATTGTTGTTGTTCTTCGATGTTGTGGCTACTGTTGAACTTGTTGATGTTTTACAGTGTTGAATTTGATGGTGCTTTTCAATGTTAAAGTCCTTGTTGAAGTTGTTTGTGCTTTAATTTCTGAAGTCATTGTTTCATTTGTTGGCATTCTTCAATGTTGATGTTGTTGTTGAATCTGTTGGTGTTCTTCAATGCTGAAGTTTATGTTGAATTTATTGGCGTTTTTCAATGTTTAAGTTGTTGTTGAATTTGTTGTTGCTCTTCAATGTTGAGGTTCTTGTTCAATTTGTTGGTGTTTGGCATTGTTGAAGTCATTGCTCCATTATTGGTGTTCTTCAATGTTGAAGTTGTTGTTGAATTTGTTGTTGCTCTTCAATGTTGAAGTTGTTGTTCAATTTGTTGGTGTCTGTCATTGTTGAAGTCATTGCTCCATTATCGGTGTTCTTCAATGTTGAAGTTGTTGTTGAATTTGTTGGTGTTCCTCAATGTCGAGGTTGGTGTTGAAGTTGTTGGTGTTTTCTCAATGTAAAAGTTTTTGGTGCTTTTCAAAATTAAGGTATTTGTTCAATTTGTTGGTGTTTTTCAATGTTGAGGTTTATGTTGAATTTATTGGCATTTTTCAATGTTTAAGTTGTTGTTGAATTGTTGTTGTTCTTCGATGTTGTGGTTGCCGTTGACCACGTTGATGTTTTACAGTGTTACATTTGATGGTGCTTTTCAATGTTAATGTTGTTGTTGAATTTGTTCGTGTGTTCATGGATTACTTGTTGTTGCTTTTCAATGTTAAAGTTGTTGTTGAATTTGTTGGTGCTGTTCAATGTTGAGGTTGTTGTTGAATTTGTTGGTGCTTTTCAATGTTAAAGCTGTTATTGAATTTTTTGGTGGTTTCACTTTTTAAGTTGTTGTTGATTTTCTTCCCATGCTTCAATGTTGAGGTTTAGTTGAATTTGTTGTTGCTCTTCAATGTTGAGGTTGTTGTTCAATTTGTTGGTGTTTGTCATTGTTGAAGTCATTGCTCCATTATTGGTGTTCTTCAATGTTGAATTTGTTGTTGAATTTGTTGGTGCTCTTCAATGTTTAAGTTGTTGTTGAATTTGTTGAATTTGTTGATGTTCTTCAATGTCGAGGTTGTTGTTGAACTTGTTGGTGTTTGCATTGTTTAAGTTGTTGAATTTGATGATGATGTTCTTCGATGTTGAGGTTGAAGTTTAAGTTGTTGTTGAATTTGTTGATGGTCTTCAACAACAAATTCAACAACAACCACAATACTGAGGAACACCAGCAAATTCAATAACTTCAACATGAGAAACACCAACAAATTCAACAAAGGTGTTGCAGTTGTTGGAGTTTTTCGTTGCCTGAGCTTTGTTGAATTTGTTGGCCTTTCTCATGTTGAAGTTTTTTAATTTGATGGTGTTCTTCAGTATTGTGATTGTTGTTGAATTTGTTGGTGTTTTCTCAACGTCAAAGTTTTTGGTGCTTTTCAAAATTAAGGTATTTGTTCAATTTGTTGGTGTTTTTCAATGTTGAGGTTTATGTTGAATTTGTTGGCATTTTTCAATGTTTAAGTTGTTGTTGAATTGTTGTTGTTCTTCGATGTTGTGGTTGCTGTTGAACTTGTTGATGTTTTACAGTGTTGAATTTGATGGTGCTTTTCAATGTAAAAGTAGTTGTTGAATTTGTTTGTGCTTTAATTTCTAACGTCATTGTTCCATTTGTTGTTATTCTTCAATGTTGGTGTTGTTGTTGAATTTGTTAGTGTTCTCCAATGTTGATGTTTATGTTGAATTTATTGGCGTTTTTCAATGCTTAAGTTGTAGTTGAATTTGTTGTTGTTCTTCAATGTTGAGGTTGTTGTTCAATTTGCTGGTGTTTGTCACCATAGAAGTCATTGCTCCATTACTGGTGTTCTTCAATGTTGAGGTTGGTGCTTAAGTTGTTGTTGAATTTGTTGATGGTCTTCAACAACAAATTCAACAACAACCACAATACTGAGGAACACCAGCAAATTCAATAACTTCAACATGAGAAACACCAACAAATTCAACAAAGGTGTTGCAGTTGTTGGAGTTTTTCGTTGCCTGAGCTTTGTTGAATTTGTTGGCCTTTCTCATGTTGAAGTTTTTTAATTTGATGGTGTTCTTCAGTATTGTGATTGTTGTTGAATTTGTTGGTGTTTTCTCAACGTCAAAGTTTTTGGTGCTTTTCAAAATTAAGGTATTTGTTCAATTTGTTGGTGTTTTTCAATGTTGAGGTTTATGTTGAATTTGTTGGCATTTTTCAATGTTTAAGTTGTTGTTGAATTGTTGTTGTTCTTCGATGTTGTGGTTGCTGTTGAACTTGTTGATGTTTTACAGTGTTGAATTTGATGGTGCTTTTCAATGTAAAAGTAGTTGTTGAATTTGTTTGTGCTTTAATTTCTAACGTCATTGTTCCATTTGTTGTTATTCTTCAATGTTGGTGTTGTTGTTGAATTTGTTAGTGTTCTCCAATGTTGATGTTTATGTTGAATTTATTGGCGTTTTTCAATGCTTAAGTTGTAGTTGAATTTGTTGTTGTTCTTCAATGTTGAGGTTGTTGTTCAATTTGCTGGTGTTTGTCACCATAGAAGTCATTGCTCCATTACTGGTGTTCTTCAATGTTGAGGTTGGTGCTTAAGTTGTTGTTGAATTTGTTGATGGTCTTCAACAACAAATTCAACAACAACCACAATACTGAAGAACACCAGCAAATTCAACAACTTCAACATGAGAAACACCAACAAATTCAACATAGGTGTTGCAGTTGTTGGAGTTTTTCATTGCCTAAGCTTTGTTGAATTTGTTGGTGTTTCTCATGTTGAAGTTGTTTAGTTTGATGGTGTTCTTCAGTATTGTGGTTGTTGTTGAATTTGTTGGTGCTTTTCAATGTTGATGTTGTTGTTGAATTTGTTGGCGCTTTCTCAACGTAAGAGTTTTTGATGCTTTTCAAAATTAAGGTTTTTGTTCAATTTGTTGGTTGTTTTCACTGTTAAAGCTGTTAAATTTGTTGTTGCTTTTCAGTGTTGAAGCTGTTGGTTTTATCATTGTTAATGTTGTTTTGAATTTGTTGGTATTTTTCAGTGTTAAAGCTGTAGTGAAATTGATTGGTAATTCTCATGGTTGAGATTGTTGGTGCCTTTCAATGTTGAGGTAGTTGTTGAATTTGTTGGTGTTTTCTCAACGTAAAAGTTTTTGCTGCTTTTCAAAATTAAGGTTTTTGTTCAATTTGTTGGTGTTTTTCAATGTTGAAGTTTATGTTGAATTTATAAGCATTTTTCAATGTTTAAGTTGTTGTTGAATTGTTGTTGTTCTTCGATGTTGTGGTTGCTGTTGAACTTGTTGATGTTTTACAGTGTTGAATTTGATGGTGCTTTTCAATGTTAAAGTCGTTGTTGAAGTTGTGTATGCTTTAATTTCTGACATCATTGTTTCATTTGTTGGTATTCTTCAATGTTGATGTTGTTGTTGAATTTGTTGTTCTTCTTCAATGTTAAGGTTGTTCAATTTGTTGGTGTTTGTCACCATTGAGGTCATTGCTCCATTATTGGTGTTCTTCAATGTTGAAATTGTTGTTGAATTTGTTGGTGCTCCTCAATGTTGAGGTTGTTGTTGAACTTGGTGGTGTTTTCAGTGTTGAAGTTGCTCGTGCTTTTCAATGTTAAAGTTGTTGTTGAAGTTGTTGGTGTGTTCATGGATTAAGTTGTTGGTGCTTTTCAATGTTAAAGTTGTTGTTGAATTTGTTGGTGCTGTTCAATGTTGAGGTTGTTGTTGAATTTGTTGGTGCTTTTCAATGTTAAAGCTGTTATTGAATTTTTTGGTGTTTTCACTGTTTAAGTTGTTGTTGATTTTCTTCCCATGCTTCAATGTTGAGGTTTAGTTGAATTTGTTGTTGCTCTTCAATGTTGAGGTTGTTGTTCAATTTGTTGGTGTTTGTCATTGTTGAAGTCATTGCTCCATTATTGGTGTTCTTCAAAGTTGAATTTGTTGTTGAATTTGTTGGTGCTCTTCAATGTTTAAGTTGTTGTTGAATTTGTTGGTGTTCTTCAATGTCGAGGTTGGTGTTGAAGTTGTTGGTGTTTGCATTGTTTAAGTTGTTGAATTTGATGATGTTCTTCGATGTTGAGGTTGAAGTTTAAATTGTTGTTGAATTTGTTGATGGTCTTCAACAACAAATTCAACAACAACCACAATACTGAGGAACACCAGCAAATTCAACAACTTCAACTTGAGAAACACCAACAAATTCAACAAGGGTGTTGCAGTTGTTGGAGTTTTTCGTTGCCTGAGCTTTGTTGAATTTGTTGGTGTTTCTCATGTTGAAGTTGTTTAATTTGATGGTGTTCTTCAGTATTGTGATTGTTGTTGAATTTGTTGGTGCTTTTCAATGTTGAGGTTGTTGTTGAATTTGTTGGTGTTTTCTCAACGTCAAAGTTTTTGGTGCTTTTCAAAATTAAGGTATTTGTTCAATTTGTTGGTGTTTTTCAATGTTGAGGTTTATGTTGAATTTGTTGGCATTTTTCAATGTATCAGTTGTTGTTGAATTGTTGTTGTTCTTCGATGTTGTGGTTGCTGTTGAACTTGTTGATGTTTTACAGTGTTGAATTTGATGGTGCTTTTCAATGTAAAAGTAGTTGTTGAATTTGTTTGTGCTTTAATTTCTAACGTCATTGTTCCATTTGTTGGTATTCTTCAATGTTGGTGTTGTTGTTGAATTTGTTAGTGTTCTCCAATGTTGATGTTTATGTTGAATTTATTGGCGTTTTTCAATGCTTAAGTTGTAGTTGAATTTGTTGTTGTTCTTCAATGTTGAGGTTGTTGTTCAATTTGTTGGTGTTTGTCACCATAGAAGTCATTGCTCCATTACTGGTGTTCTTCAATGTTGAAGTTGTTGTTGAATTTGTTGGTGCTCTTCAATGTTTAAGTTGTTGTTGAATTTGTTGGTGTTCTTCAATGTTGAGGTTGGTGTTTAAGTTGTTGTTGAATTTGTTGATGGTCTTCAACAACAAATTCAACAACAACCACAATACTGAAGAACACCAGCAAATTCAACAACTTCAACATGAGAAACACCAACAAATTCAACAAAGGTGTGGAAGTTGTTGGAGTTTTTCATTGCCTAAGCTTGAATTTGTTGGTGTTTCTCATGTTGAAGTTGTTTAATTTGATGGTGTTCTTCAGTATTGTGGTTGTTGTTGAATTTGTTGGTGTTTTCTCAACGTAAAAGTTTTTGGTGCTTTTCAAAATTAAGGTTTTTGTTCAATTTGTTGGTTTTTTTCACTGTTAAAGCTGTAGTGAAATTGATTGGTATTTCTCATGGTTGAGATTGTTGGTGCCTTTCAATGTTGAGGTAGTTGTTGAATTTGTTGGTGTTTTCTCAACGTAAAAGTTTTTGGTGCTTTTCAAAATTAAGGTTTTTGTTCAATTTGTTGGTGTTTTTCAATGTTGAAGTTTATGTTGAATTTATTAGCATTTTTCAATGTTTAGGTTGTTGTTGAATTGTTGTTGTTCTTCGATGTTGTGGTTGCTGTTGAACTTGTTGATGTTTTACAGTGTTGAATTTGATGGTGCTTTTCAATGTTAAAGTCGTTGTTGAAGTTGTGTATGCTTTAATTTCTGACATCATTGTTTCATTTGTTGGTATTCTTCAATGTTGATGTTGTTGTTGAATTTGTTGTTCTTCTTCAATGTTAAGGTTGTTCAATTTGTTGGTGTTTGTCACCATTGAGGTCATTGCTCCATTATTGGTGTTCTTCAATGTTGAAATTGTTGTTGAATTTGTTGGTGCTCCTCAATGTTGAGGTTGTTGTTGAACTTGGTGGTGTTTTCAGTGTTGAAGTTGCTCGTGCTTTTCAATGTTAAAGTTGTTGTTGAAGTTGTTGGTGTGTTCATGGATTAAGTTGTTGGTGCTTTTCAATGTTAAAGTTGTTGTTGAATTTGTTGGTGCTGTTCAATGTTGAGGTTGTTGTTGAATTTGTTGGTGCTTTTCAATGTTAAAGCTGTTATTGAATTTTTTGGTGTTTTCACTGTTTAAGTTGTTGTTGATTTTCTTCCCATGCTTCAATGTTGAGGTTTAGTTGAATTTGTTGTTGCTCTTCAATGTTGAGGTTGTTGTTCAATTTGTTGGTGTTTGTCATTGTTGAAGTCATTGCTCCATTATTGGTGTTCTTCAATGTTGAATTTGTTGTTGAATTTGTTGGTGCTCTTCAATGTTTAAGTTGTTGTTGAATTTGTTGGTGTTCTTCAATGCCGAGGTTGGTGTTGAAGTTGTTGGTGTTTGCATTGTTTAAGTTGTTGAATTTGATGATGTTCTTCGATGTTGAGGTTGAAGTTTAAGTTGTTGTTGAATTTGTTGATGGTCTTCAACAACAAATTCAACAACAACCACAATACTGAGGAACACCAGCAAATTCAACAACTTCAACATGAGAAACACCAGCAAATTCAACAAGGGCGTTGCAGTTGTTGGAGTTTTTCATTGCCTGAGCTTTGTTGAATTTGTTGGTGTTTCTCATGTTGAAGTTGTTTAATTTGATGGTGTTCTTCAGTATTGTGATTGTTGTTGAATTTGTTGGTGCTTTTCAATGTTGAGGTTGTTGTTGAATTTGTTGGTGTTTTCTCAACGTCAAAGTTTTTGGTGCTTTTCAAAATTAAGGTATTTGTTCAATTTGTTGGTGTTTTTCAATGTTGAGGTTTATGTTGAATTTGTTGGCATTTTTCAATGTATCAGTTGTTGTTGAATTGTTGTTGTTCTTCGATGTTGTGGTTGCTGTTGAACTTGTTGATGTTTTACAGTGTTGAATTTGATGGTGCTTTTCAATGTAAAAGTAGTTGTTGAATTTGTTTGTGCTTTAATTTCTAACGTCATTGTTCCATTTGTTGGTATTCTTCAATGTTGGTGTTGTTGTTGAATTTGTTAGTGTTCTCCAATGTTGATGTTTATGTTGAATTTATTGGCGTTTTTCAATGCTTAAGTTGTAGTTGAATTTGTTGTTGTTCTTCAATGTTGAGGTTGTTGTTCAATTTGTTGGTGTTTGTCACCATAGAAGTCATTGCTCCATTACTGGTGTTCTTCAATGTTGAAGTTGTTGTTGAATTTGTTGGTGCTCTTCAATGTTTAAGTTGTTGTTGAATTTGTTGGTGTTCTTCAATGTTGAGGTTGGTGTTTAAGTTGTTGTTGAATTTGTTGATGGTCTTCAACAACAAATTCAACAACAACCACAATACTGAAGAACACCAGCAAATTCAACAACTTCAACATGAGAAACACCAACAAATTCAACAAAGGTGTGGAAGTTGTTGGAGTTTTTCATTGCCTAAGCTTGAATTTGTTGGTGTTTCTCATGTTGAAGTTGTTTAATTTGATGGTGTTCTTCAGTATTGTGGTTGTTGTTGAATTTGTTGGTGTTTTCTCAACGTAAAAGTTTTTGGTGCTTTTCAAAATTAAGGTTTTTGTTCAATTTGTTGGTTTTTTTCACTGTTAAAGCTGTAGTGAAATTGATTGGTATTTCTCATGGTTGAGATTGTTGGTGCCTTTCAATGTTGAGGTAGTTGTTGAATTTGTTGGTGTTTTCTCAACGTAAAAGTTTTTGGTGCTTTTCAAAATTAAGGTTTTTGTTCAATTTGTTGGTGTTTTTCAATGTTGAAGTTTATGTTGAATTTATTAGCATTTTTCAATGTTTAGGTTGTTGTTGAATTGTTGTTGTTCTTCGATGTTGTGGTTGCTGTTGAACTTGTTGATGTTTTACAGTGTTGAATTTGATGGTGCTTTTCAATGTTAAAGTCGTTGTTGAAGTTGTGTATGCTTTAATTTCTGACATCATTGTTTCATTTGTTGGTATTCTTCAATGTTGATGTTGTTGTTCAATTTGTTGTTCTTCTTCAATGTTAAGGTTGTTCAATTTGTTGGTGTTTGTCACCATTGAGGTCATTGCTCCATTATTGGTGTTCTTCAATGTTGAAATTGTTGTTGAATTTGTTGGTGCTCCTCAATGTTGAGGTTGTTGTTGAACTTGGTGGTGTTTTCAGTGTTGAAGTTGCTCGTGCTTTTCAATGTTAAAGTTGTTGTTGAAGTTGTTGGTGTGTTCATGGATTAAGTTGTTGGTGCTTTTCAATGTTAAAGTTGTTGTTGAATTTGTTGGTGCTGTTCAATGTTGAGGTTGTTGTTGAATTTGTTGGTGATTTTCAATGTTAAAGCTGTTATTGAATTTTTTGGTGTTTTCACTGTTTAAGTTGTTGTTGATTTTCTTCCCATGCTTCAATGTTGAGGTTTAGTTGAATTTGTTGTTGCTCTTCAATGTTGAGGTTGTTGTTCAATTTGTTGGTGTTTGTCATTGTTGAAGTCATTGCTCCATTATTGGTGTTCTTCAATGTTGAATTTGTTGTTGAATTTGTTGGTGCTCTTCAATGTTTAAGTTGTTGTTGAATTTGTTGGTGCTCTTCAATGTTTAAGTTGTTGTTGAATTTGTTGGTGCTCCTCAATGTTGAGGTTGTTGTTGAACTTGGTGGTGTTTTCAGTGTTGAAGTTGCTCGTGCTTTTCAATGTTAAAGTTGTTGTTGAAGTTGTTGGTGTGTTCATGGATTAAGTTGTTGGTGCTTTTCAATGTTAAAGTTGTTGTTGAATTTGTTGGTGCTGTTCAATGTTGAGGTTGTTGTTGAATTTGTTGGTGCTTTTCAATGTTAAAGCTGTTATTGAATTTTTTGGTGTTTTCACTGTTTAAGTTGTTGTTGATTTTCTTCCCATGCTTCAATGTTGAGGTTTAGTTGAATTTGTTGTTGCTCTTCAATGTTGAGGTTGTTGTTCAATTTGTTGGTGTTTGTCATTGTTGAAGTCATTGCTCCATTATTGGTGTTCTTCAATGTTGAATTTGTTGTTGAATTTGTTGGTGCTCTTCAATGTTTAAGTTGTTGTTGAATTTGTTGGTGTTCTTCAATGTCGAGGTTGGTGTTGAAGTTGTTGGTGTTTGCATTGTTTAAGTTGTTGAATTTGATGATGTTCTTCGATGTTGAGGTTGAAGTTTAAGTTGTTGTTGAATTTGTTGATGGTCTTCAACAACAAATTCAACAACAACCACAATACTGAGGAACACCAGCAAATTCAACAACTTCAACATGAGAAACACCAGCAAATTCAACAAGGGCGTTGCAGTTGTTGGAGTTTTTCATTGCCTGAGCTTTGTTGAATTTGTTGGTGTTCCTCATGTTGAAGTTGTTTAATTTGATGGTGTTCTTCAGTATTGTGATTGTTGTTGAATTTGTTGGTGCTTTTCAATGTTGAGGTTGTTGTTGAATTTGTTGGTGTTTTCTCAACGTCAAAGTTTTTGGTGCTTTTCAAAATTAAGGTATTTGTTCAATTTGTTGGTGTTTTTCAATGTTGAGGTTTATGTTGAATTTGTTGGCATTTTTCAATGTATCAGTTGTTGTTGAATTGTTGTTGTTCTTCGATGTTGTGGTTGCTGTTGAACTTGTTGATGTTTTACAGTGTTGAATTTGATGGTGCTTTTCAATGTAAAAGTAGTTGTTGAATTTGTTTGTGCTTTAATTTCTAACGTCATTGTTCCATTTGTTGGTATTCTTCAATGTTGGTGTTGTTGTTGAATTTGTTAGTGTTCTCCAATGTTGATGTTTATGTTGAATTTATTGGCGTTTTTCAATGCTTAAGTTGTAGTTGAATTTGTTGTTGTTCTTCAATGTTGAGGTTGTTGTTCAATTTGTTGGTGTTTGTCACCATAGAAGTCATTGCTCCATTACTGGTGTTCTTCAATGTTGAAGTTGTTGTTGAATTTGTTGGTGCTCTTCAATGTTTAAGTTGTTGTTGAATTTGTTGGTGTTCTTCAATGTTGAGGTTGGTGTTTAAGTTGTTGTTGAATTTGTTGATGGTCTTCAACAACAAATTCAACAACAACCACAATACTGAAGAACACCAGCAAATTCAACAACTTCAACATGAGAAACACCAACAAATTCAACAAAGGTGTGGAAGTTGTTGGAGTTTTTCATTGCCTAAGCTTGAATTTGTTGGTGTTTCTCATGTTGAAGTTGTTTAATTTGATGGTGTTCTTCAGTATTGTGGTTGTTGTTGAATTTGTTGGTGTTTTCTCAACGTAAAAGTTTTTGGTGCTTTTCAAAATTAAGGTTTTTGTTCAATTTGTTGGTTTTTTTCACTGTTAAAGCTGTAGTGAAATTGATTGGTATTTCTCATGGTTGAGATTGTTGGTGCCTTTCAATGTTGAGGTAGTTGTTGAATTTGTTGGTGTTTTCTCAACGTAAAAGTTTTTGGTGCTTTTCAAAATTAAGGTTTTTGTTCAATTTGTTGGTGGTTTTCAATGTTGAAGTTTATGTTGAATTTATTAGCATTTTTCAATGTTTAAGTTGTTGTTGAATTGTTGTTGTTCTTCGATGTTGTGGTTGCTGTTGAACTTGTTGATGTTTTACAGTGTTGAATTTGATGGTGCTTTTCAATGTTAAAGTCGTTGTTGAAGTTGTGTATGCTTTAATTTCTGACATCATTGTTTCATTTGTTGGTATTCTTCAATGTTGATGTTGTTGTTGAATTTGTTGTTCTTCTTCAATGTTAAGGTTGTTCAATTTGTTGGTGTTTGTCACCATTGAGGTCATTGCTCCATTATTGGTGTTCTTCAATGTTGAAATTGTTGTTGAATTTGTTGGTGCTCCTCAATGTTGAGGTTGTTGTTGAACTTGGTGGTGTTTTCAGTGTTGAATTTGATGGTGCTTTTCAATGTAAAAGTAGTTGTTGAATTTGTTTGTGCTTTAATTTCTAACGTCATTGTTCCATTTGTTGGTATTCTTCAATGTTGGTGTTGTTGTTGAATTTGTTAGTGTTCTCCAATGTTGATGTTTATGTTGAATTTATTGGCGTTTTTCAATGCTTAAGTTGTAGTTGAATTTGTTGTTGTTCTTCAATGTTGAGGTTGTTGTTCAATTTGTTGGTGTTTGTCACCATAGAAGTCATTGCTCCATTACTGGTGTTCTTCAATGTTGAAGTTGTTGTTGAATTTGTTGGTGCTCTTCAATGTTTAAGTTGTTGTTGAATTTGTTGGTGTTCTTCAATGTTGAGGTTGGTGTTTAAGTTGTTGTTGAATTTGTTGATGGTCTTCAACAACAAATTCAACAACAACCACAATACTGAAGAACACCAGCAAATTCAACAACTTCAACATGAGAAACACCAACAAATTCAACATAGGTGTTGCAGTTGTTGGAGTTTTTCGTTGCCTAAGCTTTGATGAATTTGTTGGTGTTTCTCATGTTGAAGTTGTTTAATTTGATGATGTTCTTCAGTATTGTGGCTGTTGTTGAATTTGTTGGTGTTTTTCAATGTTGATGTTGTTGTTGAACTTGTTGGCATTTTCTCAACGTAAGAGTTTTTGGTGCTTTTCAAAATTAAGGTTTTTGTTCAATTTGTTGGTTTTTTTCACTGTTAAAGCTGTTAAATTTGTTGTTGCTTTTCATTGTTGAAGCTGTTGGTTTTATCATTGTTAATGTTGTTTTGAATTTGTTGGTATTTTTCAGTGTTAAAGCTGTAGTGAAATTGATTGGTAATTCTCATGGTTGAGATTGTTGGTGCCTTTCAATGTTGAGGTAGTTGTTGAATTTGTTGGTGTTTTCTCAACGTAAAAGTTTTTGGTGCTTTTCAAAATTAAGGTTTTTGTTCAATTTGTTGGTGGTTTTCAATGTTGAAGTTTATGTTGAATTTATTAGCATTTTTCAATGTTTAAGTTGTTGTTGAATTGTTGTTGTTCTTCGATGTTGTGGTTGCTGTTGAACTTGTTGATGTTTTACAGTGTTGAATTTGATGGTGCTTTTCAATGTTAAAGTCGTTGTTGAAGTTGTGTATGCTTTAATTTCTGACATCATTGTTTCATTTGTTGGTATTCTTCAATGTTGATGTTGTTGTTGAATTTGTTGTTCTTCTTCAATGTTAAGGTTGTTCAATTTGTTGGTGTTTGTCACCATTGAGGTCATTGCTCCATTATTGGTGTTCTTCAATGTTGAAATTGTTGTTGAATTTGTTGGTGCTCCTCAATGTTGAGGTTGTTGTTGAACTTGGTGGTGTTTTCAGTGTTGAAGTTGCTCGTGCTTTTCAATGTTAAAGTTGTTGTTGAAGTTGTTGGTGTGTTCATGGATTAAGTTGTTGGTGCTTTTCAATGTTAAATTTGTTGTTGAATTTGTTGGTGCTGTTCAATGTTGAGGTTGTTGTTGAATTTGTTGGTGCTTTTCAATGTTAAAGCTGTTATTGAATTTTTTGGTGTTTTCACTGTTTAAGTTGTTGTTGATTTTCTTCCCATGCTTCAATGTTGAGGTTTAGTTGAATTTGTTGTTGCTCTTCAATGTTGAGGTTGTTATTCAATTTGTTGGTGTTTGTCATTGTTGAAGTCATTGCTCCATTATTGGTGTTCTTCAATGTTGAATTTGTTGTTGAATTTGTTGGTGCTCTTCAATGTTTAAGTTGTTGTTGAATTTGTTGGTGTTCTTCAATGTCGAGGTTGGTGTTGAAGTTGTTGGTGTTTGCATTGTTTAAGTTGTTGAATTTGATGATGTTCTTCGATGTTGAGGTTGAAGTTTAAGTTGTTGTTGAATTTGTTGATGGTCTTCAACAACAAATTCAACAACAACCACAATACTGAGGAACACCAGCAAATTCAACAACTTCAACATGAGAAACACCAACAAATTCAACAAGGGCATTGCAGTTGTTGGAGTTTTTCATTGCCTGAGCTTTGTTGAATTTGTTGGTGTTTCTCATGTTGAAGTTGTTTAATTTGATGGTGTTCTTCAGTATTGTGATTGTTGTTGAATTTGTTGGTGCTTTTCAATGTTGAGGTTGTTGTTGAATTTGTTGGTGTTTTCTCAACGTCAAAGTTTTTGGTGCTTTTCAAAATTAAGGTATTTGTTCAATTTGATGGTGTTTTTCAATGTTGAGGTTTATGTTGAATTTGTTGGCATTTTTCAATGTTTAAGTTGTTGTTGAATTGTTGTTGTTCTTCGATGTTGTGGTTGCTGTTGAATTTGTTGTTGCTTTTCAATGTTAAAGCTGTTGTTGAATTTGTTTGTGTTTTAATTTCTAAAGTCATTGTTTCATTTGTTGGCATTCTTCAATGTTGATGTTGTTGTTGAATTTGTTGGTGTTCTTCACTGCTGAAGTTTATGTTGAATTTATTGGCGTTTTTCAATGTTTAAGTTGTTGTTGAATTTGTTGTTGCTCTTCAATGTTGAGGTTGTTGTTCAATTTGTTGGTGTTTGTCATTGTTGCAATCATGGCTCCATTATTGTTGTTCTTCAATTTTGAAGTTGTTGTTGAATTTGTTGTTGCTCTTCAATGTTGAGGTTGTTGTTCAATTTGTTGGTGTCTGTCATTGTTGACGTCATTGCTCCATTATTGGTGTTCTTCAATGTTGAAGGTGTTGTTGAATTTGTTGGTGTTCTTCAATGTCGAGGTTGGTGTTGAAGTTGTTGGTGTTTTCTCAACGTAAAAGTTTTTGTTGCTTTTCAAAATTAAGGTATTTGTTCAATTTGTTGGTGCTTTTCAATGTTGAGGTTTATGTTGAATTTGTTGGCATTTTTCAATGTTTAAGTTGTTGTTGAATTGTTGTTGTTCTTCGATGTTGTGGTTGCCGTTGAACTTGTTGATGTTTTACAGTGTTAAATTTGATGGTGCTTTTCAATGTAAAAGTAATTGTTGAAATTGTTTGTGCTTTAATTCCTGACGTAATTGTTCCATTTGTTGGTATTCTTCAATGTTGATGTTGTTGTTGAATTTGTTGGTGTTCTCCAATGTTGATGTTTATGTTGAATTTATTGGTGTTTTTCAATGTTTAAGTTGTAGTTGAATTTGTTTATGTTCTTCAATGTTGAGGTTGTTGTTCAATTTGTTGGTGTTTGTCACCATAGAAGTCATTGCTCCGTTACTGGTGTTCTTCAATGTTGAAGTTGTTGTTGAATTTGTTGGTGCTCTTCAATGTTTAAGTTGTTGTTGAATTTGTTGGTGTTCTTCAATGTTGAGGTTGGTGTTTAAGTTGTTGTTGAATTTGTTGATGGTCTTCAACAACAAATTCAACAACAACCACAATACTGAAGAACACCAGCAAATTCAACAACTTCAACATGAGAAACACCAACAAATTCAACAAAGGTGTTGCAGTTGTTGGAGTTTTCATTGCCTAAGCTTTGTTGAATTTGTTGGTGTTTCTCATGTTGAAGTTTTTAAATTTGACGGTGTTCTTCAGTATTGTGGTTGTTGTTGAATTTGTTGGTGCTTTTCAATGTTGATGTTGTTGTTGAACTTGTTGGCATTTTCTCAACGTAAGAGTTTTTGGTGCTTTTCAAAATTAAGGTTTTTGTTCAATTTGTTGGTTTTTTTCACTGTTAAAGCTGTTAAATTTGTTGTTGCTTTTCATTGTTGAAGCTGTTGGTTTTATCATTGTTAATGTTGTTTTGAATTTGTTGGTATTTTTCAGTGTTAAAGCTGTAGTGAAATTGATTGGTAATTCTCATGATTCAGATTGTTGGTGTCTTTCAATGTTGAGGTAGTTGTTGAATTTGTTGGTGTTTTCTCAACGTAAAAGTTTTTGGTGCTTTTCAAAATTAAGGTTTTTGTTCAATTTGTTGGTGTTTTTCAATGTTGAAGTTTATGTTGAATTTATTAGCATTTTTCAATGTTTAAGTTGTTGTTGAATTGTTGTTGTTCTTCGATGTTGTGGTTGCTGTTGAACTTGTTGATGTTTTACAGTGTTGAATTTGATGGTGCTTTTCAATGTTAAAGTCCTTGTTGAAGTTGTTTGTGCTTTAATTTCTGAAGTCATTGTTTCATTTGTTGGTATTCTTCAATGTTGATGTTGTTGTTGAATTTGTTGTTCTTCAATGTTAAGGTTGTTCAATTTGTTGGTGTTTGTCACCATTGAAGTCATTGCTCCATTATTGGTGTTCTTCAATGTTGAAATTGTTGTTGAATTTGTTGGTGCTGTTCAATGTTGAGGTTGTTGTTGAATTTGGTGGTGTTTTCAGTGTTGAAGTTGCTGGTTTTATCATTGTTAATGTTGTTTTGAATTTGTTGGTATTTCTCAGTTTTAAAACTGTAGTGAAATTTATTGGCAATTCTCATGGTTGAGATTGTTGGTGTCTTTCAATGTTGAGGTAGTTGTTGAATTTGTTGGTGTTTTCTCAATGTAAAAGTTTTTGGTGCTTTTCAAAATTAAGGTTTTTGTTCAATTTGTTGGTTTTTTTCACTGTTAAAGCTGTTAAATTTGTTGTTGCTTTTCATTGTTGAAGCTGTTGGTTTTATCATTGTTAATGTTGTTTTGAATTTGTTGGTATTTTTCAGTGTTAAAGCTGTAGTGAAATTGATTGGTAATTCTCATGATTCAGATTGTTGGTGTCTTTCAATGTTGAGGTAGTTGTTGAATTTGTTGGTGTTTTCTCAACGTAAAAGTTTTTGGTGCTTTTCAAAATTAAGGTTTTTGTTCAATTTGTTGGTGTTTTTCAATGTTGAAGTTTATGTTGAATTTATTAGCATTTTTCAATGCTTAAGTTGTTGTTGAATTGTTGTTGTTCTTCGATGTTGTGGTTGCTGTTGAACTTGTTGATGTTTTACAGTGTTGAATTTGATGGTGCTTTTCAATGTTAAAGTCCTTGTTGAAGTTGTTTGTGCTTTAATTTCTGAAGTCATTGTTTCATTTGTTGGTATTCTACAATGTTGATGTTGTTGTTGAATTTGTTGTTCTTCAATGTTAAGGTTGTTCAATTTGTTGGTGTTTGTCGCCATTGAAGTCATTGCTCCATTATTGGTGTTCTTCAATGTTGAAATTGTTGTTGAATTTGTTGGTGCTGTTCAATGTTGAGGTTGTTGTTGAATTTGGTGGTGTTTTCAGTGTTGAAGTTGCTGGTTTTATCATTGTTAATGTTGTTTTGAATTTATTGGTATTTCTCAGTTTTAAAACTGTAGTGAAATTTATTGGTAATTCTCATGGTTGAGATTGTTGGTGTCTTTCAATGTTGAGGTAGTTGTTGAATTTGTTGGTGTTTTCTCAATGTAAAAGTTTTTGGTGCTTTTCAAAATTAAGGCTTTTGTTCAATTTGTTGGTGTTTTTCAATGTTGAAGTTTATGTTGAATTTATTGGCATTTTTCAATGTTTAAGTTGTTGTTGAATTGTTGTTGTTCTTCGATGTTGTGGCTACTGTTGAACTTGTTGATGTTTTACAGTGTTGAATTTGATGGTGCTTTTCAATGTTAAAGTCCTTGTTGA
This sequence comes from Carcharodon carcharias, assembly GCF_017639515.1. Taxonomy (NCBI): domain Eukaryota; kingdom Metazoa; phylum Chordata; class Chondrichthyes; order Lamniformes; family Lamnidae; genus Carcharodon; species Carcharodon carcharias. Next base: position 137,039,500 of record NC_054478.1, on the reverse strand, counting down.
AGTTGTTTGTGCTTTAATTTCTGAAGTCATTGTTTCATTTGTTGGCATTCTTCAATGTTGATGTTGTTGTTGAATCTGTTGGTGTTCTTCAATGCTGAAGTTTATGTTGAATTTATTGGCGTTTTTCAATGTTTAAGTTGTTGTTGAATTTGTTGTTGCTCTTCAATGTTGAGGTTCTTGTTCAATTTGTTGGTGTTTGGCATTGTTGAAGTCATTGCTCCATTATTGGTGTTCTTCAATGTTGAAGTTGTTGTTGAATTTGTTGTTGCTCTTCAATGTTGAAGTTGTTGTTCAATTTGTTGGTGTCTGTCATTGTTGAAGTCATTGCTCCATTATCGGTGTTCTTCAATGTTGAAGTTGTTGTTGAATTTGTTGGTGTTCCTCAATGTCGAGGTTGGTGTTGAAGTTGTTGGTGTTTTCTCAATGTAAAAGTTTTTGGTGCTTTTCAAAATTAAGGTATTTGTTCAATTTGTTGGTGTTTTTCAATGTTGAGGTTTATGTTGAATTTATTGGCATTTTTCAATGTTTAAGTTGTTGTTGAATTGTTGTTGTTCTTCGATGTTGTGGTTGCCGTTGACCACGTTGATGTTTTACAGTGTTAAATTTGATGGTGCTTTTCAATGTTAATGTTGTTGTTGAATTTGTTCGTGTGTTCATGGATTACTTGTTGTTGCTTTTCAATGTTAAAGTTGTTGTTGAATTTGTTGGTGCTGTTCAATGTTGAGGTTGTTGTTGAATTTGTTGGTGCTTTTCAATGTTAAAGCTGTTATTGAATTTTTTGGTGGTTTCACTTTTTAAGTTGTTGTTGATTTTCTTCCCATGCTTCAATGTTGAGGTTTAGTTGAATTTGTTGTTGCTCTTCAATGTTGAGGTTGTTGTTCAATTTGTTGGTGTTTGTCATTGTTGAAGTCATTGCTCCATTATTGGTGTTCTTCAATGTTGAATTTGTTGTTGAATTTGTTGGTGCTCTTCAATGTTTAAGTTGTTGTTGAATTTGTTGAATTTGTTGATGTTCTTCAATGTCGAGGTTGTTGTTGAACTTGTTGGTGTTTGCATTGTTTAAGTTGTTGAATTTGATGATGTTCTTCGATGTTGAGGTTGAAGTTTAAGTTGTTGTTGAATTTGTTGATGGTCTTCAACAACAAATTCAACAACAACCACAATACTGAGGAACACCAGCAAATTCAATAACTTCAACATGAGAAACACCAACAAATTCAACAAAGGTGTTGCAGTTGTTGGAGTTTTTCGTTGCCTGAGCTTTGTTGAATTTGTTGGCCTTTCTCATGTTGAAGTTTTTTAATTTGATGGTGTTCTTCAGTATTGTGATTGTTGTTGAATTTGTTGGTGTTTTTCAATGTTGAGGTTTTTGTTGAACTTGTCGGTGTTTTCTCAACGTAAAGGTTTTTGTGCTTTTCATAATTAAGGTATTTGTTCAATTTGTCGGTGTTTTTCAATGTTGAGGTTTATGTTGAAATTGTTGGCATTTTTCAATGTTTAAGTTGTTGTTGAATTGTTGTTGTTCTTCGATGTTGTGGTTGCTGTTGAACTTTTTGATGTTTTACAGTGTTGAATTTGATGGTGCTTTTCAATGTAAGAGTACTTGTTGAATTTGTTTGTGCTTTTATTTCTGACATCATTGTTCCATTTGTTGGTATTCTTCAATGTTGGTGTTGTTGAATTTGTTGGTGTTCTCCAATGTTGATGTTTATGTTGAATTTATTGGCGTTTTTCAATGTTTTAGTTGTGGTTGAATTTCTTGTTGTTCTTCAATGTTGAGGTTGTTGTTCAATTTTTTGGTGTTGGTCACCATAGAAGTCATTGCTCCATTACTGGTGTTCTTCAATGTTGAAGTTGTTGTTGAATTTGTTGGTGCTCTTCAATGTTTAAGTTGTTGTTGAATTTGTTGGTGTTCTTCGATGTTGAGTTTGGTGTTTAAGTTGTTGTTGAATTTGTTGATGGTCTTCAACAACAAATTCAGCAACAACCACAATACTGAAGAACACCAGCAAATTCAACAACTTCAACATGAGAAACACCAACAAATTCAACAAAGGTGTTGCAGTTGTTGGAGTTTTTCATTGCCTAAGCTTTGTTGAATTTGTTGGTGTTTCTCATGTTGATGTTGTTTAATTTGATGGTGTTCTTCAGTATTGTGGTTGTTGTTGAATTTGTTGGTGATTTTCAATGTTGAGGTTGTTGTTGAATTTGTTGGTGTTTTAATTTCTGAAGTCATTTTTTCATTTGTTGACATTCTTCAATGTTGATGTTGTTGTTGAATTTGTTGGTGTTCTTCAATGTTGATGTTTATGTTGAATTTATTGGCGTTTTTCAATATTTAATTTGTTGTTGAATTTGTTGTTGCTCTTCAATGTTGAGTTTGTTGTTGAATTTGTTGGTGTTTGTCATTGTTGAAGTCATTGCTCCATTATTGGTGTTCTTCACTGTTGAAGTTGTTGTTGAATTTGTTGGTGCTTTTCAATGTCGAGGTTGGTGTTGAAGTTGTTGGTGTTTTCTCAACGTAAAAGTTTTTGGTGCTTTTCAAAATTAAGGTATTTGTTCAATTTGTTGGTGTTTTTCAATGTTGAGGTTTATGTTGAATTTGTTGACATTTTTCAATGTTTAAGTTGTTGTTGAATTGTTGTTGTTCGTCGATGTTGTGGTTGCCGTTGAACTTGTTGATGTTTTACAGTGCTGAATTTTTTGGTGCTTTTCAATGTAAAAGTACTTGTTGAATTTGTTTGTGCTTTAATTTCTGACGTCATTGTTCCATTTGTTGGTATTCTTCTATGCTGATGTTGTTGTTGAATTTGTTGGTGTTTTCCAATGTTGATGTTTATGTTGAAGTTATTGGCGTTTTTCAATGCTTAAGTTGTAGTTGAATTTGCTGTTGTTCTTCAATGTCGAGGTTGGTTTTGAAGTTGTTGGTGTTTGCGTTGTTTAAGTTGTTGAATTTGATGATGTTCTTCAATGTTGAGGTTGGAGTTTAAGTTGTTGCTGAATTTGTTGATGGTCTTCAACACCAAATTCAACAACAACCACAATACTGAGGAACACCAGCAAATTCAATAACTTCAACAGGAGAAACACCAACAAATTCAACAAAGGTGTTGCAGTTGTTGGAGTTTTTCGTTGCCTGAGCTTTGTTGAATTTGTTGGTGTTTCTCATGTTGAAGTTGTTTAATTTGATGGTGTTCTTCAGTATTGTGATTGTTGTTGAATTTGTTGGTGCTTTTCAATGTTGAGGTTGTTGTTGAATTTGTTGGTGTTTTCTCAACGTAAAAGTTTTTGGTGCTTTTCAAAATTAAGGTATTTGTTCAATTTGTTGGTGTTTTTCAATGTTGAGGTTTATGTTGAATTTGTTGGCATTTTTCAATGTTTAAGTTGTTGTTGAATTGTTGTTATTCTTCGATGTTGTGGTTACTGTTGAACTTGTTGATGTTTTACAATGTTGAATTTGATGGTGCTTTTCAATGTAAGTGTACTTGTTGAATTTGTTGATGTTCTTCAATGTCGAGGTTGGTGTTGAAGTTGTTGGTGTTTTTCATTGGTGAGGTCGCTGTTCCATCGTTGGTGCTCTTCAGTGTTGAGGTTGTTGTTGAGCTTGTTGATGCTCTTTAATGTTGGGGTTGTTGTTCAATTTGTTGGTGTCTTTCAGTGTTGAAGTTGTTGGTGCTTTTCAATGTTAAAGTTATTGTTCAATTTGTTGGTGTTTTTCACTGTTGCAGTGATTGTTGAATTTGTTGTTTTTCTTTGCCGAAGCTGTTGTTAAATTTGTTGGTATTCTTCAATGTTGAAGTTGTTGAATTTGTTGGTGTTCTTCAGTGTTGAGGTTGATGTTGAGCTTGTTGGTGCACTTTAATGTTGGGGTTGTTGTTGAATTTGTTTGTGTCATTCAGTGTTGACGTTGTTGGTGCTTTTCAATGCTGAAGTTTTTGTTGGATTTGTTGGTGCTTTTCACTTAATGCTGTTGAATTTGTTGGTGTTGTTCAGTCTTGAAGTTGTTGATGCTTTTCAATGTTAAAGTTGTTAAATTTGTTGTTGTTTTCAATGTTTAAGTTGTTGTTGAATTTGCTGATGTTCTTCAGTGTTGGGGTTGTTGTTGAGTATGTTCGGTTTTTTTCATTGCCTAAGTTGTTGTTGAATTTGTTGGTGTTTTTCAGTGTTGAAATTGTTACGTTTATTGGTGTTCTTCAATGTTGTGTTTGCTGTTGTACTTGTTAGTGTTTTTCATTGTCTAAGTTATTGTTGAATTTGTTAGTGTTCTTCAATGTTGAGGTTGTTGTTGAATTTGTTGATGTTTTTCTAAAAAATTTTTAAAAACCCGAACCTGAACTCTACTCTACCCCCTCCACTTTAATAATCCCCATTTCCCCCCTACCTGCTCCACTCTGTCTCCAAGGGAGGTTTCACGTGCTGTTGGGGCAAGGTAATGAGTGAGGGGAGATCTCTTTACAAGCGAAGGCACGGTGGGCTTTTTATAAACTGTTCTTTACTTTGCATGTCTTTTCAAAAACTATTCATTTGACTTTCCTCCGCCCTTTAAGCCATATATTTACATGGTTTTGAAAGTGTTCAGGACTATCAAAGTGTTTTCAAGTTGTTCCAAGAGGTCCATGAAACACTGCTCACCTCTCTATTTCCACACTGAACTTGTGACTGTGTTGATGTTCCTGTTAGTTTTGCTCAATGCTGTGTGATGCTGCCCTCCTATCGAGTCCCTGATGATTTCCCCTCCATGTTTGTAGTGAGGTACATGTGCCAGCAGGGGGTGGTGCTGTATCAATTTAATCACCAGATCGAGAAACAGGTTTGAGATGACCTTAAAAACAAAAAACTGCGGATGCTGGAAATCCAAAACAAAAACAGAATTACCTGGAAAAACTCAGCAGGTCTAGCAGCATCGGTGGGGAAGAAAAGAGTTGACGTTTTCGAGTCCTCATGACCCTTCAGCAGAACTGGGTGAATCCAAGGAGAGGGGTGAAATATAAGCTGGTTTAAGGCATGTGTGTGTGTGGGGGGGGGGGGGGGGGGGGGGCGGTGTTTGGTGGGGGGAGAGAAGTTGGGGGGGGGGGTGGTTGTAGGGACAAGCAAGCAGTGATAGGAGCAGATCATCAAAAGATGTCACAGACAAAAGAACAAAAGAACACAGAGGTGTTGAAGTTGGTGATATTATCTAAACGAATGTGCTAATTAAGAATGGATGGTAGGGCACTCAAGGTTTAGCTCTAGTTGGGGTGAGGGGGCATAAAAGATTTAAAAATAATGGAAATAGGTGGGAAAAGAAAAATCTATATAAATTATTGGAAAAAACAAAAGGAATGGGGAAGAAACAGAAAGGGGGTGGGGATGGAGGAGGGAGTTCAAGATCTAAAGTTGTTGAATTCAATATTCAGCCCGGAAGGCTGTAAAGTGCCTAGTCGGAAGATGAGGTGTTGTTCCTCCAGTTTGCATTGGGCTTCACTGGAACAATGCAGCTAGCCAAGGACAGACATGTGGGCAAGAGAGCAAGGTGGAGTGTTAAAATGGCAAGCGACATGGAGGTTTGGATCATTCTTGCGGACAGACCGCAGGTGTTCTGCAAAGTGGTCGCCCAATTTACGTTTGGTCTCTCCAATGTAGAGGAGACCACATTGGGAGCAACGAATGCAGTAGACTAAGTTGGGGGAAATGCAAGTGAAATGCTGCTTCACTTGAAAGGAGTGTTTGGGCCCTTGGATGGTGAGGAGAGAGGAAGTGAAGGGGCAGGTGTTGCATCTTTTGCGTGGGCATGGGGTAGTGCCATAGGAGGAGGTTGAGGAGTAGGGGGTGATGGAGGAGTGGACCAGGGTGTCCCGGAGGGAACGATCCATACGGAATGCTGCCATGGGGGATGAAGGGAAGATGTGTTTGGTGGTGGCATCATGCTGGAGTTGGCGGAAATGGCGGAGGATGATCCTTTGAATGCGGAGGCTGGTGGGGTTATAAGTGAGGACAAGGGGGACCCTATGAAGTTTCTGGGAGGGAAGAAAAGGCATGAGGGCGGATGCACGGGAGATGGGCCAGACACGGTTGAGGGCCCTGTCAATGACCGTGGGTGGAAAACCTCGGTTAAGGAAGAAGGAGGACATGTCAGAGGAACTGTTTTTGAAAGTAGCATCATCAGAACAGATGCGACGGAGGTGAAGGAACTGAGAGAATGGGATGGAGTCCTTACTGGAAGCGGGGTGTGAGGAGCTGTAGTCAAGGTAGCTGTGGGAGTCGGTAGGCTTGTAATGGATATTGGTGGACAGTCTATCATCAGAGATTGAGACAGAGAGGTCAAGGAAGGGAAGGGAAGTGTCAGAGATGGACCACGTGAAAATGATGGAGGGGTGGAGATTGGAAGCAAATTTAATAAATTTTTCCAAGTCCCGACAAGAGCATGAAGCAGCACCGAAGTAATCATCGATGTACCGGAGAAAGAGTTGTGGAAGGGGGCCAGAGTAGGACTGGAACAAGGAATGTTCCACATACCCCATAAAGAGACAGGCATAGCTGGGGTCCATGCGGGTACCCATAGCCACACCTTTTATTTGGAGGAAGTGAGAGGAGTTGAAGGAGGAATTGTTCAGTGTGAGAACAAGTTCAGCCAGACGGAGGAGAGTAGTGGTGGATGGGGATTGTTCGGGCCTCTGTTCGAGGAAGAAGCTATGGGCCCTCAGACCATCCTGGTGGGGGATGGAGGTGTAGAGGGATTGGACGTCCATGGTGAAGAGAAAGCGGTTGGGGCCAGGGAACTGGAAATTGTTGATGTGACGTAAGGTGTCAGAGGAATCACGGATGTAGGTGGGAAGGGACTGGACAAGGGGAGAGAGAAGGGAGTCAAGATAACGAGAAATGAGTTCCGTGGGGCAGGAGCAAGCTGAGACGATCGGTCTACCGGGACAGTTCTGTTTGTGGATTTTGGGTAGGAGATAGAAGCGGGCTGTCCGAGGTTGGGCGACTATCAGGTTGGAAGCTGTGGGAGGAAGATCTCCAGAGGAGATGAGGTCAGTGACAGCCCTGGAAACAATGGCTTGATGTTAAATGGTGGGTCATGATCCAGGGAGAGTTAGGAGGAATTGTCTGTGAGTTGGCACTCAGCGTCCACGAGGTAGAGGTCAGTGTGCCAGACAACAACAGCACCACCCTTGTCAGCGGGTTTGATGACAATGTTGGGGTTGGACCTGAGAGAACGGAGTGCAGTAAGTTCAGAGAGAGACAGATTAGAATGGGTGAGAGGAGCAGAGAAATTGAGACGACTAATGTCGCGCCAACAGTTCTCAATGAAAAGATCAAGAGAAGGTAAGAATCCAGAGGGAGGGGTCCAGGTGGAGGGAGAATATTGGAGGTGGGTAAAAGGATCCGTTGAATGGGGAGAAGACTCCTGCCCAAAGAAGTGAGCCCCGAGACGAAGACAGCAGAAGAGTTCAGAATCATGCCGATGTTCCCGTCACATTCTGAGATCCACACTCAGTGCCATGAGCCGCCACATGAACACACTCAACCTCTCCCTCCAGCAGCACCGCCGTACCCTCTTTCAAAGCTGCGTGTGTCCCCAGTTTCATTTTATTCTTCGTCTCATCTGATGCCTCAACAAGAAACTTTTTCTCTTTCTCTCATGTGCTAATGACCGCAAGCTCCAACAACTCATCGACACCAACACCCATCTAGGACCCTCCACCCCTGCCTGTCCCTCCGTCCCCACCCCATCTTCCAATCCCAGCCCAGCCATGTATTCACTATACCCCCTGACCTTCCCCTTTCCGACGCTGAACGTTAAGTGCTCAGCAAAGGACTTAGTTTCATACCCTTACGCCCTCATCTCAATGAATTTCGGGCTCAGCACGATGCTGAACTCTTCTTCCGTCGTCTTTGTCTCCGGGCTCACTTCTTTGGGCAGGAGTCCTCTCCCCGTTCAACGGATCCTTTTACCACCTCCAATATTCTCCCTCCACCTGGACACCTCCCTCTGGATTCTTACCTTCTCTTGATCTTGAGAACTGTCGGCGCGACATTAGTCGTCTCAATTTCTCTGCTCCTCTCACCCATTCTAATCTGTCTCTCTCTGAATTTACTGCACTCCATTCTCTCAGGTCCAACCCTAACATTGTTATCAAACCCGCTGACAAGGGTGGTGCTGTTGTCTGGGCCACTGACCTCTACCTCGCGGAGGCTGAGTGCCAACTCGCAGACACTTCCTCCTAACTCTCCCTGGACCATGACCCCACCATTTAACATCAAGCCATTGTTTCCAGGATTGTCACTGACCTCATCTCCTCTGGAGATCTTCCTCCCACAGCTTCCAACCTGATAGTCGCCCAACCTCGGACGGCCCGCTTCTACCTCCTACCCAAAATCCACAAACAGAACTGTCCCGGTAGACCGATCGTCTCAGCTTGCTCCTGCCCCATGGAACTCATTCTCGTTATCTTGACTCCCTTCTCTCTCCCCTTGTCCAGTCCCTTCCCACCTACATCCGTGATTCCTCTGACACCTTACGTCACATCAACAATTTCCAGTTCCCTGGCCCCAACCGCTTCCTCTTCACCATGGACGTCCAATCCCTCTACACCTCCATCCCCCACCAGGATGGTCTGAGGGCCAATAGCATCTTCCTCGAACAGAGGCCCGAACAATCCCCATCCACCACTACTCTCCTCCGTCTGGCTGAACTTGTTCTCACACTGAACAATTCCTCCTTCAACTCCTCTCACTTCCTCCAAATAAAAGGTGTGGCTATGGGTACCTGCATGGACCCCGGCTATGCCTGTCTCTTTATGGGGTATGTGGAACATTCCTTGTTCCAGTCCTACTCTGGCCCCCTTCCACAAATCTTTCTCCGGTACATCGATGATTACTTCGGTGCTGCTTCATGCTCTTGTCGGGACTTGGAAAAATTTATTAATTTTGCTTCCAATCTCCACCCCTCCATCATTTTCACGTGGTCAATCTCTGACACTTCCCTTCCCTTCCTTGACCTCTCTGTCTCAATCTCTGGTGATAGACTGTCCACCAATATTCATTACAAGCCTACTGACTCCCACAGCTACCTTGACTACAGCACCTCACACCCCGCTTCCTGTAAGGACTCCATCCCATTCTCTCAGTTCCTTCACCTCCGTCGCATCTGTTCTGATGATGCTACTTTCAAAAACAGTTCCTCTGACATGTCCTCCTTCTTCCTTAACCGAGGTTTTCCACCCACGGTCGTTGTGTCTCAACCGTGTCCGGCCCATCTCCCGTGCATCCGCCCTCATGCCTTTTCCTCCCTCCCAGAAACTTAATAGGGTCCCCCTTGTCCTCACTTATAACCCCACCAGCCTCCGCATTCAAAGGATCATCATCCGCCATTTCCGCCAACTCCAGCATGATGCCACCACCAAACACATCTTCCCTTCATCCCCCGGCGGCATTCCGTAGCGATCTTCCCTCTGGGACCCCCTGGTCCACTCCTCCATCACCCCCTACTCCTCAACCCCCACCTATGGCACCTCCCCATGCCCACGCAAAAGATGCAACACCTGCCCCTTCACTTCCTCTCTCCTCACCATCCAAGGGCCCAAACACTCCTTTCAAGTGAAGCAGCATTTCACTTGCATTTCCCCCAACTTAGTCTACTGCATTCGTTGCTCCCAATGTGGTCTCCTCTACATTGGAGAGACCAAACATAAACTGGGCGACCGCTTTGCAGAACTCCTGTGGTCTGTCCGCAAGAATGACCCAAACCTCTCTGTCGCTTGCCATTTTAACACTCCACCCTGCTCTCTTGCCCACATGTCTGTCCTTGGCTTGCTGCATTTTTCCAGTGAAGCCCAACGCAAACTGGAGGAACAACACCTCATCTTCCGACTAGGGACTTTACAGCCTTCCGGACTGAATATTGAATTCAACAACTTTAGATCTGGACCTCCCACCTCCATCCCCACCCCCTTTCCGTTTCTTCCCCCTCCCTTTTGTTTTTTCTAATAATTTATATAGATTTTTCTTTTCCCACCTATTTCCATTATTTTTAAATCTTTTATGCCCCCCCACCCCCACTAGAGCTATACCTTGAATGCCCTACCATCCATTTTTAATTAGCACATTCGTTTAGATAATATCACCACCATCAACACCTCTGTGTTCTTTTGTTCTTTTGTCTGACATCTTTTGATTATCTGCTCCTATCACTGCTTGCTTGTCCCTACAACCACACCACCCCCCTCCACTTTTCCACCCCCCCTCCACTTCTCTCCCCCCCCCCCCTTAAACCAGCTTATATTTCACCCCTATCCTTGGATTCACCCAGTTCTGCTGAAGGGTCATGAGGACTCGAAATGTCAACTCTTTTCTTCTCTGCCAATGCTGCCAGACCTGCTGAGTTTTTCCAGGTAATTGTTTTTGTTTGAGCTGACCTTATCTTTTTTAATTCATTTGTCCCAAGACAAAGGATCTGCTGTTGAAACAGGTGACGTTTTATTTCAACTGAAACTCCTCCTTGCCAGAACAAGGTGCTTAGTCAGGACTTCTGACACAATCTGTGTTAATTAGTTTCCCTGAGGGGAATGCCCTGAATGAGATCATTGCTTGTTCAGGAAAGCTTCCAAGTTTTCCAGTGAAGTTAAGTGACCTGGCAGCAGTGTAAAGTATTATTGGCATACGCTGACACAGGTAGGTCCCATAGCCAGCATTAGTATACACAATAAAAACAGAATTACCTGGAAAAACTCAGCAGGTCTGGCAGCATCGGCGGAGAAGAAAAGAGTTGACGTTTCGAGTCCTCATGACCAGAAATACAGAAATACACACACACGAAACAAAGGACATGACAAATAAAATCTCTGCAGAGGTTGGTGCAAGGGAACACTTTATGAAAAAGCATGAAGTTCCTAAAGGTCAATTTGGTGTTCCTGCATGCAAAGGTGGAGTGTTGGGCACAGTAGTTGTCTGGAAGTCCTTTCCAAAGTATCTTTGGTGAATGAGGACTCGAAACGTCAACTCTTTTCTTCTCCGCCGATGCTGCCAGACCTGCTGAGTTTTTCCAGGTAATTCTGTTTTTGTTTTGGATTTCCAGCATCCGCAGTTTTTTTGTTTTTATATTAGTATACACAATGTTGTGACCGGATGGGAGGCGTGCACAGTTTCTACTCCACAGGTCACACCATATGTGTAAATGTTTAATTCACTCACCCAAAATGGCCAATTGTTTACCTTCGCTATTGCTAGACCCAGAATGAAAGAGACTTTAAACATATTATATAACTGATTTATTATGAAACAAAACTTTTTTAAGACAAGCTGTAAAACTGATTAACATACAATTTGTAATCCTGAAATATAATGAATTACCCCTTTGAAAATCCCAGCAGAAATACACACACACAAAACAAAGGACATGACAAATAAAATCTCTGCAGAGGTTGGTGCAAGGGAACACTTTATGAAAAAGCATGAAGTTCCTAAAGGTCAATTTGGTGTTCCTGCATGCAAAGGTGGAGTGCTGGGCACAGTAGTTGTCTGGAAGTCCTTTCCAAAGTATCTTTGGTGAAACACTGTCTTTGTTTACTCTCACTTGTTGCAGGCTTTCAAATAGAGACCAGTTATACTGAGATGAAGATTTTCTGGCTGAAGTTGAACACCCACTCTTGACTGTAGGGAAAATGAGAGAGAGGACCAGTCTTCCTTCACAGTTTGCTCCTGAGACACGCACACACAGTTTAAAAATCATGTTCAGACAGAACTTCTCCCAGGTAGGTGTTTTTCAGCAGGAGCCCACAGACCCGCAACAGAAGTTTTTTTTAATTTTAACTCAGATAAACAAATTATCTCCCCAGGTGTCTTGCTGGTCACTAAGCTAAAGTCATCTTAAATCTTGGAAAAAGCAACTTGCTCACAGACCAAAGTGAAAAAATGTAGAAAACATATTTAGATAATTCAATGTACTTCCATTTTTTTAAAAAAAAAGCATATAGTTCTTGGAGATACGGATTCCTAACAACAGTTACAGATAGGTCGCATACCCAGGATTCACTGATGAGCCAAGTTCCTGACCTCGCTCAGGCCATCAGAGGATCTGCCTGCTAGAAATGTCATTTCTCAAGATGGGGAATTGGGAACATCCACCTGGACTACTAGAGCATGTCCTGAACTAGTCAGGAAAAAAGATAAGAACTTGGGAGAAAACACATGCAAAATGGACTGTTTTCCCATTCCAGCAAGCCTATGTAAATTCTGCGCCAGCGTGAATATTAACACCAAGGCTTTCATCCAAACCTAACATAGTGATTGATTGTGGGAACCTGTCCCAGACATCTAGCTCTGCGTGGAACTCTATGCTCCTGTTTCACTATTCACATCAACACAGCTGCTCTCATTCACTTTTCTCTCTCTCTCTCCGCCCCCCCACCCCACCCCACACCACACACACCTTAAACCAGCTTATATTTCAACTCTTTCTTGGACTCAAACTCAAGTTCTGTTGAAGGGTCATGAGGACTCCAAACATTAACTCTTTTCTTCTCCGCCGATGCTGCCAGACCTGCTGAGTTTTTCCAGGTAATTCTGTTTTTGTTTTGCTCTCATCACGTTCCTGCTCTTCCACATTATGGAATATCAATCTGTAAACAAACCCTCCTGTCCTCTCCATCAGAGTGAGAAATAGCACTTTATTCATGGAGAGATTGAGAACTCAAGACCCCTCCCAGGACTGACTTTAACCTTCGATGTCAAGGCTGAGGTCTGATCTTCCTTCCAATTACCAGGGGTTAATGGTCAAATCCATTAAATCTCAAGTGTCGTAAACCTCTTCCCGTCAGGCAGACTTGAAGTCGTTACTGCTTGAAATGTTCTGTAAGAGTTTTGAAAGCGGCTTGGTGTATAGACGGACAGTGAAGGGAAAGGCTAGGTAGGAAAACCCAGTGATAATGTTGCTGAAAGAGCAATGGCATTGATGTAATATTAAGTGGTTACCTGGTTTCTCCAGATTCTACAGCACACAGGCCATTTGGCTCAACTGGTTTCTGCTCTTTATTACCTGTAATCTAACAATCGCAGGGTTAGCTTTCTGAATTTGCACCCAATTCTCACCATCTCACAAGGGGAAAAGTGTGTGTTTCCTCTATTACAATCGATGTAAAAGCTCCCTTCTTTCTGTCTCCATTCAGTGTTCCCAGGATGACGATGATACAAGCAGTCCCAGTGTGACAGGTCATGTGACTTGTGGCAATTTGACTGTGCGTCTTTCACCTTGAGAATGCAGATTGTCATGATGATGTGTCTTGTGTAATGTGGAATATTAATCTTTAATTTCATCAGCTGGTCAGATGTACATTGACCATCTCTAAAAGGGCTTTTGCTAAGTGAAGATACTGGCTTTTTAAAAAAAATGACTACTAATTTACATCACTGTGTAGCCACATTCCATTCCATGGAAATGGAGGATAAAGACCAACACGAACAATGGAAATTTGGAGAGGCGGTGATGAATTCCTCCTTATCTTATCAAAGATCCCATCTTGGGGGAGACACTCATTCAAGGGTTGAGTAACTGAGGCATTAATATTCGATCACTGTGACTGTCCCAATGGCTAAACGGGATGAAGGATACTGATCGCCTGTCCTGTGGGTGACATCGCTTGACATTTAGAACTTAGTCAAAATCTGAGGGTAAACCCTATTATCTTTCTCTTTGGGTCTTGACTTAGCAGAGAAGATCAGTCACATGGCACAGCAGCCAACTTGCCCGTGACAGAGAAATGGAAAAAGCAGGATTCTGCAGAAAGCAACAGCAGCAGCACTGCAGAATGTAACATCTTTCTTTCTCTCCCTCCCTGCTATTTTCTAAGCTCAGGGTCCGATCTCTGTTACATTTGGAATACATCGGAGACAGAGCGCTTTAATCGAAAAGGGACTTCAAGTGTCATTGCATCCGCTTTGGAAAAAGACAGATTACATTTTAAAAGAGGCTGTCTGCAGAAAATAACCATCTTACATCAGCTGCAACCCCGCTGACATTTCAAGACCACCAAAGGAATGTCGGAAAGTATTTTCTTCTTACGGACTTTAACCCATTAATTCCGCCTCCTCCAGCCTGTAACTTGTTCTGTTGCATGCTTGTGTGCGCTCACCATGGGACTCAGGACGTGTTGTTACCTCTTTAATAAGTCTTATATTTTCACCTGAGTTTTTAAACAAGTGAACTCCTTACTTGTTAATTCAAGAAATCTGGCTGGCTTATTTCTTCATATAGCTTTACATATGGTCAAGTGCTTGTGAATTGAAAAATAAAAGTCACAGCTTTTCCAAAATTCAAATTCCGTTTTTGCCAACCTCGGGATTGAGAAAGAATGTATTCACCCCTTTATACTTGGTTGTAACAAGGTCAGCAAAAGGCTGGTGCTCACATTGTGAAATAAAGCCAAGTAAGCAAAACCAAAAAAGGAAGAAGTTACAAAACATTTTTATTTGGGAATTGCGAGTGACTCAGAAATCCCATGTAGCTTTGTAGTTACATCAATTATTACAATAAATATCAAATAATGCATAACAAATAGTTGTATTTGTTCTTTTTAAGAGTAGGTTCCAGGAGATAAACCACGAACTGATACATCAAACTAATTCCAGCCAGCTGTCAACATTGGTGCGAAATGTTTAATTTCTTATCTACTGCCGCTAGTACACAAGGGAGGAACACAGAGTACAACAATTGTGAAGAAGCAAGTAAAGCTATTCACCTACTGGGGTAAAATAAATGGCCCATGCCCAAAACAAAATTTTAGTGCAAGGTTTTCCCCAGAGACTGTCAATGGAAATGCAACGATGCAGGAGGCTGGGGAACAGGTTCAGTAAAGACTAACCGATCACATTGCACACTGCCCAGGACCCGAACAAATCAGGAAAAAATACCCTTCTCTCTACATTCTGTCTGCTTCTGGGCAGTCTGGTCCAGGGACTGAACCCCCAAAGTACAGGCTAGGTGTTAGGACACACTCTTCCCCTCACACACAGTTATAGCATAACTTTAATCTTTGGTCAGTCTACAATCTCAATCCTGCTTTATATACATTTTCAATTACATATAAATGAAGCGAGCAAGGCAAGCAGAACAATAGAGGCGTCAGAATACGGACTTAACTGTGCCCCGTACAAATTAATGTTTGCTTCCCGCTCAGTTCTTCCTAAACCAGTGGGGACTGACTGGCATCAATGGCCAGTGTGTATTTAAGGCAGTATCGTTGAGGTTGAACGAGACGCCACCTCTGTGGAGCACAGATTGAATTCGAGACCAGCTCCTCAAACAGCATCTGAACAAAAGGCCCCTCGTACTTGTACTTGTGTTTCCCCCTAGCAGGAGCAATCTCCTTACAAATATGCGAACGCAAATTGTCACCAATTCCCTTATTGTTGGCGTGTTTTGTTTAAATATATACATATACAAACCTTGAGAGGCTGAAACAGTAGAGTTTTCAATATCTGGTATTTTAGAGTTTAACAGGTATTTATTTTACCTTTCACTTTGGATAAACCTTTCTTTTAACACACTTGGTGTCAGTCAGTTAACTGGGATCTGAGGAGCCCCAGCATGGCCAGTCTGCCTATAAAGAGATAAAAACCAAAACACTGCAGATGCTGGAAATGTGAAATAACAGAAAATGCTGGAACTCAGCAGGTCTGCCAACATCTGTGGAGAGAAAGAAAGAGTTAATGTTTTGAGTCCATATGACTCTTTAGAGCTCTGACTAGAGACGCCAACTCTGTCTCTCTCTCTCCACAGATGCTGCCAGACCTGCTGAGTTTTTCCAGCATTTTCTGTTTTTATTATTTGTGGTCTGGGACAACTGCATGGCACCATCAATCACAAGCTTCATAGTAAATCTAGTAGAAACTAGACAATGTACAATGGAAACTGAGCACAGGGACACTGTTCCAAGTCTGATCTTACACAGCCACAAGGGCCAACAGTTCAGTGTGGAGGTGACCCACTGCATCTGCAGATACAGAGGCAGTTGGCAGACACCACGACAGTGTGAACACAAAGGTTATATCTGAAGGAATTCCCCATTCTGCACTGAGATCAGCTTGGTGCCAAGTCCACTGTCATGCATTATCACGTGCCCTCTCCTTCCATCAAACAACCTTTCCTGTCCAATCCACTTTACTCTCAGAATTCTGTAGCAACAATACTAACTGCACAACTGGCTTCAGGGTTCCCTGGTTGAGGGAGATGCTCATATCCAGCTCATCATCATCTGCAGATGCAGGCAGATGAAAACAAGTCCAGGCTCCTAATCTAACCACTTCATGGACGGAAATGGGTTGCAAGTTGTAAAGAGATATGAATCTCTTGAAGCACAGTAAGACATGGGGCCAATAGCCTGATGCTTTTCCAAACTAGCAATGACCAACAAATTAAAAAGTGTTGGTATCTCCTATCTAACAATTCCCATGTTCTAATGCAGTCTTCTTCTGCATCTTGAGAGCAGGTAGTCTTGGGTTCCCAAAGAGATCTTCTGTTTATTGTAACCACCTGATTTCAAACAGCAATTACAGCGTCCTTCCCTAATACATAATCGCAGGTGATGCACAGAATGCAGTCCAAATTGGAGTTTTGTGGATAATACTAAATATTAAGCTAATAAATCAGTGAACTCTACATTTACAAGCCACCAGCAGAAAGTAAACCTCAAATCTTTGAGAACCGGAGGAATGTCAATGGGCAAAAAAACATTTAAGGTTATTTCGCAAATTTTAAATTGCATATTTCCACAGATTTCTCTATCTTAATATTATTCAAGCTTACAAACCAAAAAATTAATTTTAAAAAGTGCAATTTTTAAAATTTTGTTTTAAAAAGTGCAAAACTATATCTTAAGTCAAAAGGATTAGTGCGATTTACTTATTTCATTGGTATGGTTGACAAAAAACAGAGCCCGTACATACTGAAGCCATTACTGGATACACCATTGATCTGTCTTTAGGAAAACAGTATTGCTTAGCCTCATTATTTTTAAATTGCGGCTTTGCAGATTATAGGTAAACACTGTGAACATACATAAAACATAATTTAATTGAAAACATGAACTCAAAACGGGTGTGGGGTTGCCAAACTGTCCCGGAGTTTCCAAGAATTAAGGATTAATTTCCAGGGCACCGCAGTAAGCAATAAAGCACAGAGACACAGAGGGGAGGGTGAGGGGGGGGTGGGTGGGGTTCCTGATTACAGCAAAGCAACTAAAACCCAATGATATTTTCTTTAAAATAAATCAGAACGTGTGTATGTATAAAATAAAATATAATCAATCTGCACCATTGCAGTAATAATGCCAAGAATTCTGGTAAAGTGTCATCATTCAAAGCCACGACACCAGGCACCATAATTGAGTTGATAAATTAGCTTGGACTAGCTAAAACTTTCCCCACACCCCGTTCACTCTGCCATGTGGGTTTATTTTGTTTTTGGAAACTACATAAAATTGAATGAAAGCACATAACTTTTTGGTTGCGGTGAATTCTCCTCAATTTCATATCGTTTTGTAGATTTCCAAAGTACCTTTTGTTCTTACATTCTACACCTCAAAGGCCCAACAGATGGAATCCATCGCTCCATCATTCAGTCCCGTGTTTTTCCACGCAGACTGTCCCCCAACTGCACTCAAAACCGAGGGGCCAAACACACACACTACGCATGGCAGGGGTGGGGGGGGGGGAAATTCCGGCAAAGCAAAGTATAACCAGCTTGGATTTTACTTGCATTGCTAGCGATTCCTCCTGAGGTTTCGCTGGCTTTGGCAGATTTTGAACTAAATTCAGCTACAATAGGGTAGTATACATTGCAAAAAATGGGCACCTTAGGAATTTATATAAAGCAATGAATTAACTGAAACAGCTCACGTATACTTCGAGAGTAAAGTTCAGCAACCTGCTCCCCTCCCCCACTACCCCGAAACTGCTCCCACTATATAGTCCCGCAAGTTACTCCTAGATAACACATTATTTAATGCACGTGGTTTTAACCTGAATGGCCTTCAGTCCCATGTTGCCAAGGCTGTGCAATGTGCAGTCTGGTGCTCACGCTGCAGCAATGCTTGGAGCCCCTAATTTCCAGCCAACACTACATGATGTATTTGATTAGCACAGCTCCTCAAATCTGACATATTACGATGGCTATAGAATTGATTACAGTACTGTCAAAAGAGATGCATGCAATACCTTGAGGTTGCAAGCGTTCCTATTTCCAAGCCAAAGAAAAGGTCAAGTGTCTTGTTAAACAGGGTTCCAGAAAACCTAACCTCATAGCTCTTATTAAATGCCCTGGGTGGTTTATGTTACAAACAGACAGTATTATATGGAAGAAAAATGCAGAAGAAAAAGGATTATATCGCGTGTGGTGACTGTGATTTAAAAATGCTTGTCAGCTCAAAAGGTAGTGGTGCAGTGCAAGGTTCAGACAACAAAAACATACAGCAGGATTCTTTCTACATTGAGGCTGTCAGGGATTCTCAATTGGCGTACTCATTCATAACCATTTGACAGATTGCAATTGGCTGCTAAAACTGTGCTTCTCTCAAATAAAGTTTTCTGGACTGTGCTTTAATGCTATGGAATGTCTGAAGCAAACAGCAAGGTAATTCCCTGGGGAAAGAGAACGAGTGTTCAGCAATTGTGCTTTGAGTTACTTCCGTCAATTAGTGTTGAGCTGCCGCTTCAAGCACACGTGCCAGTGCCTCATTTTCATCATTCCTTTTGCAAACCCACAAAGCTTCCACTGCCTTTTCATTTTACCTCTCCTCTGCCCTTATCTCATAATTGATCATTTCCCTTCATTTACTCTCTCACCTGGAAACCATCACCATTTCCTTCTCCAACTCAATCTCCCTCTCTGCTCACTCACTTACTCTCACCATCTTCAGACTTTCAGGGGCCTCAACAAAAAAAGACACAACACCCTTTCTTCCAGTTAGTATTCCTTGGGGATAAAGATGGGGCAGGGTTGGGAGGAAACTAACACTCATGCCAGTGATACCACATTGGGTATCACTATGCCGATAAATCCAGCTTGGTTTCAGTCTTCTCTTCATTTAAGCTGCCCATTTTTGGTACTGGCACACCAAGTCCACCAATCACACTGGGGAGGCTCTGGTTCCGCCTCAGACCCCCCAAAAGGCCGCTGCCAGTCCCCATGAACACTGCTGATTCCAGCCTGCGCTGCTTGCTCCTGCACTCGGGGTTTTCGTCATGCTCTGGAACATTCCGGGGGTTGACCACTTGGGCAATTCCCATTCTTTGCAGCTTCTTGACCAAGTTCAGATTGACGGGAGCAGAATCTGCACGGCTTCGCCCCGGCTTCAGACAGTAAACCTCCTGGAGAAGCGTCTCAGCAGGCCGTGAAGCCAGGAAGTTGTCCATGGCTCCCCGCGTGTCAAAGGGCAAGGGTGATGGGCATGGGGAGCTGGAGGGAGAGTTTGGTGGGGTGCAGGGTATGGCTAATGTCTTGGGGCGAACCACAGATGGGCATTTCAACAGCGGACAGCGATAAATACCAGCGGAGATCCCTCGATCGAGCAGGAGTTTTGTCAGACTGCTGGTACTGCTCAGAGTGGTAGTCGACTCCCTCCTGTTCATGAAGGATTCACCAATGCTTGGGCGGCAAGAAGCTATTTGAGTGTTTGAATTGGCGATCATGTTGACGGATGAGCCCCCTGAACTTGGCACTGGAGCATACGTTAAGCTAAAACGAAGAACAGAGAGGTTTAAATTAAACAACCTTTCACTGTCAAATACCCTGCAGAAATATCTCAGAGCAGGATTTCATCTCCTTGAGCATAAATGACCAGGTGAACAAAAATCTGTGGATTTGTCCATTGCACAGCAATACCAGCAACAAAACTATCCAAGTTAAGTTTGGACAATATGTGACATTGCTATCCGTGTATATTTGGAAGGATCCTGGTCATCCAAATTCTAGGATTAATATATTCTATAATCCATAAGCCTATTTGGATATTAGAGTGCATTTAAGTTTACATGTGCTGGCACTTAAATTGGGTGTAGTCACACTGCGCAATAAAAAAAGAATGTTGAGGACATGAGAGAGGGAGAAAGGATAGAGAGAAAGAGATTGAAAAATGGGTGAAAAAGACTTGCATTTTCACACCCTCAAGGCGCCTAAAGTTCTCTGCAGTGTAGTCACTGTTGTTATGTAGGAAACCTCAGCAGCCAATTTGCACACAGCAAGCTCCTACAAACAATAAAATGATAATCTGTATTGTTTTTTTAATAAAAAATGATGTTGGGATAAATTCTGACCAGGGAAAGTCTCCTGCATTTCTTTGAAATAGTGCCATGGAATTTTCTTCTCCCACAGAAGGTCAGGCAGGACCTTGGTTTAACATGTCATCCAAAAGACTGCACCTCTGACAGTGCAGCATCCCCTCAGTACTACAGTGGAGTGTTTTAGCCTGGATTATGTACTCATGTTTCTGGAGTGGGACTTGAACCCATGACCTCTGACTTAGAGAGGAGAGTGCTACCACCAAGTCAGGGCTGACACCTATTAGCGTACAATAAGATATTCCTACAAATTTCCTTTGTCCATTAATTTAACAGGTTAACTGCTGTTAAATTATAAATGTCACACAGAAGATTCACAAGTCTGCTAAGATGTTTGAATGCTATTATTGTTTAGCTTGATTCAATGCATAAAACTGACTGAAAGTTCTCAGACATTTGAAATATTGAGTTAACTGTTATCTTCCAGTAATTACCTCATGTACTTACCTATATTACACAGAATTACACAACACAACAGGCCATTCAGCCCAACAAGTTTACGCTGGTGTAATGCTCCACATAAACCACCTCCCATACTCCTTCACTTCCGCCCTATTAGCATATCCTTCAATTCCTTTCTCTGTCATGTATTTATTTAGCTTCCCTTAAATACTTCAACTCTCAAACAGCCAGTGTGGAACACTGGGAAGGACAAAGAAAATGCTTCAAAGACACTCCGAAGCTTTTTTTGAAGTGCAGCAACATTGACCATTAATGACTGGGAGGAACTTGCTACCAATCATTCACAACAGTGACAACTTGCCCATCAAGCCCCATCGTGCTTTAAGTCACAGCCTCTTAATGATGGGGCAGTGTGGTGGCAGAGAAGGAAGGGAAAGCAAATCCTGCACTCTGGATCCCACTACCTTGTGTGATATGCCCCAAGATCAGTGGGTGGAGAATTGGCCTGTTCGGTTGCCTGAAGACCTATGACAGAAACTCGCAAGTAGACATCACCCTCGAAGCAAGGGACAGCTGCCGCTGATCAAATTCTACGCTATTCACCTCAACTTCTCCTCTAGGACGAGTTCTGTATCGTCGCCATGTTCTGAGTAAAGATGGTTATTAAGGATACAAAAGAATACAGATACAACATTTTTAGGGGACGGGCTGGCAGTGAGTTAGTCTACTGCCCTGTTCACACATGAAGGGTGGGTTAAATTCAGCATGGCTGATGGAATGCAAGTCTACAAGGTGAAGAGTTCATGCAATCACGGCAAAACCCAATAACCTGAGAGTGCAGCATAGATATACTGAACAAAACCAGGACTCTAAAGGTTAAATTACAAAGAGAACGTACACAGGCCACAGCAGTATTCCCTGGAATTAAACAGGTTAAGGGGTGATTTGATCTAAGTTAAGATGATAAGGGAGGAAGACAGGGTAGAGAGAGAGAAACTATTTCCACTGAGGTGTTTAAGACAAGGGCGATGTCTAAAGATTAGAGACAGGCTTTTCAGGAGTGAAATTAGGAAGCACTTCTTCACACAAAGGGTGGTAGAAGCTTGGAACTCTTTTCCACTGACAGCAATTGATACGAGATCAATTGTTAATTTTACATCCAAGATTAATAGAGATGCTTGTAAAGGTATTAAGGGATTTGGGGCAAATATAGGTATATGGAGTTAGGCCATAGGTCAACCATGATCTCAATGGATGGCAAAACAGGTTCAAGAGGCTAAATGGACTACTTCCATTTCTATATTCAAAGCTGTCAGATACTGGAGTTAAAAAGATTTAATCAGACTACACGTGGACGTTCATAGACTCTAGTCCCTTGATTTTAGAAAACCTTAGAAATGTACAGCATGGAAGGATGCCATTTGGTCCATCGTGTCAGTACTGGCCAACAAGTAGTCATTTAGTCTTACCCCACCAACCAACTTGTCAGTAGTCTTGTAGGCTACA